>NC_056443.1:25815687-26119187 GCF_018296145.1 Oncorhynchus tshawytscha
TCTTCCTAGGTTTTGGCCTTTCTAGGGAGTTTTTCCTAGCCACCGTGCTTCTACACCTGCATTGCTTGCTGTTTGGGGTTGTAGGCTGGGTTTCTGTACAACACTTTGAGATATCAGCTGAAGGGCTATATAAATACATTTGATTTGAAATTTGATTTGTATATGTATGCATTTGTGTATGTATATGGATATATATATTTACAAAAAATATATATATGGGGGATTGGAAATGATGCAGACAATTACATTGATGGAAGCAACAATCTTTCCGCAATATTAAGCTGACCTACCCCTTTAAATAAATAAAAAAACACTAGGAACCAGTAGAGATGCTATTGACGGAATGCATTGCAGACTAGATGCTTACTTTTCCAGCTAGCAACTTCTCCTTTTTTTGTTCTCTCAAGGTAAGAATTGGGAAAAGCTTAGGCCTAGCTAATAATAATTAGGATGGGGGGAAAAAGTGTGTTCATTTAGTCATGTTTGACCTGAAATAAATGCACATCTTACACAGACCTACTGTAGCACAGCTGATTCAAATCAAATCAAATGTTATTAGTCACATGCGCCGAATACAACAGGTGTAGACCTTACAGTGAAATGCTTACTTACTAGCCCCTAACCAACAAAGGAGTTTTAGATTTAAAAAAAAATGCAAATAAGAAATAAAAGTAACAAGTAATTAAAGAGGAGCAGTAAAATAACAATAGCAAGACTAGTTAGTCGAGATAATTGAGGTAACATGTATATGTAAGTAGAGTTATTAAGGTGATAACAACAGAGTAACATCAGTGTAAAATAAAGGGGGAGGGGTCAATGCAAATAGTAGCCATTTTATTAGATGTTCATGAGTCTTATGGCTTGGGGGTAGAATCTGTTTAGAAGCCTCTTGGACCTAGACTTGGCGCTCCGGTACTGCTTGGCGTGCGGTAGCTGAGAGAACAGTCTATGACTAGGGTGGCTGGAGTCAATTTTTAGGGCCTTCCTCTGACACCACCTGGTATAGAGGTACCGGATGGCAGGAAGCTTGGCCCCAGTGATGTACTGGGACGCTCACACTACCCACTGTAGGATCTGAGGACCCATACCAAATCTTTTCAGTCTCCTGAGGGGGAATAGGTTTTGTCGTACCCTCTTCACGACTGTCTTGGTTTGTTGGTAATGTGGACACCAAGGAACTTGAAGCTCTCAACCTTCTCCACTACAGCCCCGTCGTTGAGAATGGGGGCATGCTCTGTCCTCTTTTTCCTGTAGTCCACAATCATCTCCTTAGTCTTAATCACATTGAAGGAGAGGTTGTTGTCCTGGCACCACACGGCCAGGTCTCGGACCTCCTCCCTATAGGCTGTTTTGTCGTTGTCGGTGATCGGGCCTACTACTGTTGTGTCATCAGCAAACTTAATGATGGTGTTGGAGTCGTGCCTGGCCGTGCAGTCATGAGTGAACAGGGAGTACAGGAGAGGACTGAGCATGCACCCCTGAGGAGCCCCTGCGTTGAGGATCAGCGTAGCGGATGTGTTGTTACCTACTCTTACCACCTAGGGGGCGGCCCGTCAGGAAGTCCAGGATCCAGTTGCAGAGGGAGGTGTTTAGTCCCAGGGTCCTTAGCTTATTGATGAGCATTGAGGACATTGAAACTACGCGGACTACACTGAATAGCATTCATTGACTACAAACCACATAGGTTTTGCTTTTGTCCAGATGGGAAAGGGCAGTGTGGAGTGCAATAGAGATTGCATCATCTGTGGATCTGTTAGGGCGGTATGCAAATTGGAGTGGGTCTAGGGTTTCTGGGATAATGGTGTTGATGTGAGCCATGACCAGCCTTTCAAAGCATTTCATGGCTACAGATGTGAGTGCTCTGGGTCGGTAGTCATTTAGGCAGGTTACCTTAGTGTTTTTGGCCACAGGGACTACGGTGGTCTTCTTAAAACATGTTGGTATAACAGACTCGGACAGGGAGAGGTTGAAAATGTCAGTGAAGACATTTGCCAGTTGGTCAGTGCATGCTCGGAGTACACATCCTGGTAATCCGTCTGGCCCTGCGGCCTTGTGAATGTTGACCTGTTTAAAGGTCTTACTCACATCGACTGCGGAGAGCATGATCACTCAGTCTTCCGGAACAGCTGGTGCGCTCATGCATTTTTCAGTGTTATTTGCCTCGAAGTGAGCATAGAAGTAGTTTAGCTCGTCTGGTAGGCTCTTGTCACGGGGCAGCTCTTGGCTGTGCTTCCCTTTGTAGTCTGTAATGGTTTGCAAGCCCTGCCACATCCGACGAGCATCAGAGCCAGTGTAGTATGATTCGATCTTAGTCCCCCCAGACCAGACTCTCAACCCCATCTCTTCAGTGTCTTAATGGTGCCCCAGACCAGACTCTCAACCCCATCTCTTCAGTGTCTTATTGGTGCCCCCCCCTCCCCCAAGACCAGACCAGCCAGGCTGGGAGGTTCTTTTACACATTTTTTTTTAAATATTGATGCTTTGTCTGTTTGATGGTTCGTCGGATGGCATACCGGGATTTCTTATAAGCTTCCGGGTTAGAGTCCCACTCCTTGAATGCAGCAGCTCTTGCCTTTAGCTCAGTGCAGATGTTGCCTGTAATCCATGGCTTCTGGTTGGGGTATATACGTACAGTCTCTGTGGGGACGACGTCATAGATGCACTTATTGATGAAGCCAATGACTGATGTGGAGTACTCCTCAATGCCATCCTCAATGCCATTGGAGGAATCCCGGAACATCTGTGATATCAAAACAGTCCTGTAGCTTAGCATCTGCTTCATCTGACCACTTTTTAATTGATCAAGTCACTGGTGCTTCCTGCTTTAATTTTTTGCTTGTAAGCAGGAATCAGGAAGATAGAATTATGGTCAGATTTGCCAAATGGAGGGCGAGGGAGAGCTTTGTATGCGTCTCTGTGTGTGGCGTAAAGGTGGTCCAGATTTTTTTCCCCTCTGGTTGCACATTTAACATGCTGATAGAAATTTGGTAAGACCGATTTACGTTTCCCTGCATTAAAGTCCCCAGCCACTAGGAGAGCCGCCTCAGGGTGAGCGTTTTTCTGTTTGCTTATGGCAGAATACAGCTCATTCAGTGCCGTCTTAGTGCCAGCCTCAGTCTGTGGTTGTATATAGACAGCTATGAAAAATACAGATGAAAACTCTCCAGGTAGATACTGTGGTCTACAGCTTATCATGAGATACTCTACCTCAGGCGAGCACAACCTTGAGACATCCTTATTTATCATGCACCAGCTGTTATTTACAAAAATACATAGTCCGCAACCCCTTGTCTTACCAGACACCGCAGTTCAAACAATCAATGTCAATCCTGAGGAACATGACTGGTTAAAATTACTGGTTAAAATGTTGTGGCAATATTCTGAACCATACTAGTAACGATACAGAAATATGCATTTTTATGATTAACATGGAAACACATTTAAAAAAATGTGCACTCAACTAAGCATTTTCCATGTGCTATTCCTAAGCAACACAGCCACTCCATTGCAATATTACACTTCTTGATATTGCATGTTATGTATTCTGTGTCATGAATATATTAGAGTAACAGGAACGTTTTGGTCCATTAACTAATATCTTATTTAGATGTGTTTTTGGAAAAGGCACTAGTGCCACCTGTTTGCAATCATGCCATCATTGCTTGTTGACTAGTGGAACTTCACTCAATCGTGGAGTATTTTGTATAAGATTTATAAAAATGTCCTTCACTACTATACACATATTTAATTCACTTTATAGGTAATGTGTTAGAATTGCCTGTTGTACACAAGCTGAAAGAACCAGTCATTTCCTAATGTAGATAGGGTTTTACAAATCATGGAGTTGGGATGCATCTCACTGTCTCTGGACTTTATTCAAACAAGTTTGCATGTAAACGAAACAAAGATCCAATGGCAGGGAAAAAACTATACTTAAACTGCAATTTAACAGTCAACATGGTGCCCATCAGTGGAGTGCATGGAGGATGTGTTTAAATCATTTAAAATTATTACCGCTTCCTCTGTAGGACTGATCTATGACCAAAAGTAAATATAATCAGTGGGTCATTCCTTCCTCTTTCTTTTTAAATATATTTTTAAAAACGTAAGTAATTTGGCAGACACTCTTATCCGGAGCGCCCCTTACTCTAACCTACCACTCAAACACAAACGCATTGACTGGAAGAACTTGTCCCGATTTGGTGTTTTTAAATCACTGGAGGTTTTTGAGGCTGATTCTCTGACCTGTCAATGTTTTTAATTTGCTGTTTTCTCCTCTTGTGAATTCAATGTTTTTTACTAGATTACTTGTAGTTTTTTATGTTGTCTGTCTGTATTTTTTTTGTTATGACTTGGTGCTACCTATCTTGGCCAGGGCGCTCTTGAAAAAGAGATTTTAATCTCAATGAGCCCTTCCGGGTTAAATAAAGGTTAAATAAAAATGAAATTGACTGTAAAGAATCTCCTCGCTGTTTACTAGGACTTTCTAGGGAGTTTTTCCTAGGGAGCCACCGTGCTTCTAAACCTGCATTGCTTGCTGTTTGGGGTTTTAGACTGGGTTTCGGTACAACACTTTGTGACATCAGCTGATGTAAGAAGGGCTTTATAAATACATTTTATTGACTGGGCCAAATTTCTCTCCATAGTAGAGTCCCCTTTCTTGTGCATGCGTAATCAACTGTGTTTCAAACCCAGAACTTCTGCACGCCACGAGTCTGTCAGACCGCTGAGTTAAAAGACGTTTGCACATTACACAAGCCTGGTTCCTGGAACCACCTCAGTTACACTTTGGCAATTTCATCTCAGAAATAAAAGAAAATAGCATGCTGTGCAACTAGAAACACTGTTTCATTTAGGAAGAAAGGCCTCGATAAAGGTTACCATTAAACTGAGATTACATTATAATATCAGGAAAAAACACCTTACACTCAACGTCAACAAAACAAAGGAGATGATTGTGGACTTCAGGAAACAGCAGAGGGAGCACCCCCCTATCCACATTGACGGGACAGTAGTGGAGAGGGTAGTAAGTTAAGTTCCTGGTGTACACATCACGGACAAACTGAATTGGTCCACTCACACAGACAGCATCGTAAAGAAGGCACAGCAGCGCCTCTTCAACCTCAGGAGGCTGAAGAAATTTGGCTTGTCACCAAAAGCACTCACAAACTTCTACAGATGCACAATCGAGAGCATCCTGTCGGGCTGTATCACCGCCTGGTACGGCAACTGCTCCGCCCACAACCGTAAGGCTCTCCAGAGGGTAGTGAGGTCTGCACAATGCATCACCGGGGGCAAACTACCTGCCAGGACACCCACACCACCCGATGTCACAGGAAGGCCAAAAAGATCATCAAGGACAACAAACCAACCGAGCCACAGCCTGTTCACCCCGCTATCATCCAGAAGGCGAGGTCAGTACAGGTACATCAAAGCAGGGACCGAGAGACTAAAAAACAGCTTCTATCTCAAGGCCACCAGACTGTTAAACAGCCACCACTAACATTGAGTGGCTGCTGCCAACACACTGACTCAACTCCAGCCACTTTAATAATGGAAATTTATGGAAATTGATGTAAAAATATATCACTAGCCACTTTAAACAATGCTACTTAATATAATGTTTACATACCCTACATTACTCATCTCATGTGTATATGTTTATACTGTACTCTATACCATCTACTGCATCTTGCCTATGCAGTTCTGTACCATCAGTCATTCATATATCTGTAACGGAATCCTCTTCTTCAGAGGAGGAGTAGCAAGGATCAGACCAATGTGCAGCGTGGTAAGTGTCCATAATGATATATTTAATAAATCAACAGACCACTGAACAAAAGTACAAACAAACAACCGAAACAGTCCCGTATGGTGAAAACACTAACACAGGATACAACCACCCACAAAACACAATAGATAACAGGTTACCTAAATATGGCTCCCAATCAGAGACAACGACTGACACCTGCCTCTGATTGAGAACCATACTAGGCCAAACACATAGAAAAACAACGTAGAATGCCCACCCCACGCCCCGACCAACTAAAGTGAAGACATAAAAAAGGAACTAAGGTCAGAACGTGACATTTTTCTTTATGTACATATTCTTTATCCCTTTACACTTGTGTGTATAAGGTAGTAGTTGTGGAATTGTTAGATTACTCGTTGGTTATTACTGCATTGTCGGAACTAGAAGCACAAGCATTTCGCTACACTCGCATTAACATCTGCTATCCATGTGTATGTGACAAATACATTTGATTTGATATTACAATTAGAAAGTCATTGGAGCTACTAACATAATCTGTATTTAAAATAGGTAGATCCTCTATACTAAAGTTTCTTTCTCCTGTCCCTAACTGGCACAGATTTCCCCTGTAGAGCAGTTCACCGCTCATTACCGTTGGAGAAGTGTGGTGCCTTGGAGATCAGGGGTGGCAGATCAACGGTGATATTGTAGTTAAGTAGGCTCTGTGAGTGATACAGCTGCATTCAGGCGCAGAGGGGCCATTCGTCTTGACTGTATTGACAGAGAGCCACTACACTGTTCCCCCAAAGCACTCATAACCTGATTAATTGGCCCAGAGAGGGGCTGACACATGGCTAACTGTAATGAAACCACCATACTACCTGAGCTTAGTAACCCCATAACAGCCCTGGGAGTCAGCTGAAATACCCTGACCTTTTTACTTAAATTACCTGAAATGTGTCATTCAAAGCTACATAAAAATAACGGTATTATGTTACATGATGATTGACAATTTGATTAAACTGAGTGTACAAAACATTAAGAACACGTTCCTAATATTGAGTTGTGAGGAAAGGAAACATCCATTCTTGCCGGTGCGTAACAATTCTGCAAAAACATGGCCGCCAGCAGTTTACGGAATTCCGGGTATTCCCAAGGAAGTGACCTCTGTTGGACACCCATGCCCTGCTCTTCCTCAGTCTCTCCTGTCAGTTTTCCTAAAACTCAAAGACATCAGAGAGTTTTTGCCTGGAACAATCCCATTCGGGTGATCAGCCTTGGCTCCATCTGCAATCTCTCGCAATTAGCAGCATTGCCAGAGGATAAATACATTCTGAGCAGCTGTCGAGGGTCTAAGTCTCCCACTGGGGAATCCACTGCTCTTTGGAGATATGGAGAGAAGCAGCTAGGCTCCTGGAGGGAAACTGTTTTTTGACAAGACTAGTGTTGGTAGACAAGGATAAAGGCTAGGGTAGGTAGAGGGCAAGGCTGTTTCCTCTTACTATTACAGTTCAGAAGAGGATGGAAATGTACAGTTTCAATGAACCACTACTATGTTGGTGTACTGTAATTTTATCACTGTTATACTTGTCGTTTTAAAAAGGATATATCCGGGAAGGCACATATGGTGTGGATACGGTTGGCCTAGGTTGGGTCCCTGGTTGCTACTCACTGAGCTTCTAAACACAGACCCATCTATAGCTCTCATTTTGGTTTTTCTGTTTGCTTCTTGCATGCTGGTATTACTGGCAAGGGCTTCATTATTGTCCTGAGAATGAGAGTGAATGAATATTATATATATTTTTCAAAATCAACAATGGAATTGCTATACAAATACCGTAGATCCCAATAGACCTTTTGAGGAGAGGCTTTAGTGAAAATGCTGCATCTCTTTATCGTTTAAGATCTTGCACCATTGGGGTACCTACCTCCAGACAGTGCAGCATATTCTAAATGATTTGCTGTCTTCGCTGACTAATGGGATTTGCATTGTGGAAAGCATGCAACATTATGGCACAGTCATCTGCTCTGGGTTTAGCTAATGGATATACAGATACACATTTGTAGCCTACCCATCACATTTGGATTGCATGGCATTAAACGGCGAACGCCCTGCACCTCCCTGTCCTTTCATATCGCTGGGAGACAGGGGGGACAAGCGGGGTGAGGCTCTCACCATATTAACATAGGAAAAACATCTACATTTTGCAAGAAATCTCACATTAGGCATCGCATAATGGTCCTAATGTATGCTGACGACCCACATTACTCTCCCCAAAACCATTGTGACTGCATGAAGAGTTGAGAGGGGGAGGAAAAGGGTGAACTGGAGGTGCATGCTTTACCGCATTGCCCCTGGTCATAAACATGGGTATTGGAAAGAGGTGGCGTGGTCGGGGGATGGAGAAATGGAGATATATCGGCTGTCCTGGAGAATGAGGAGAACCTGTTGACTCAATACTCTTAAGGCTTCCACCAGCCTTCTTCCTCCCACTTCCACCATGTTTATTATTTATATGGAGCATCTCTGTACTCTGTACCACATCTGCTTAAGTACATTCCTGCGAACACATCTCTCTTTGTTTTTCAGCTTCTTGACATAATGGTTTTCAGAAGCTCTTCCAGTAAGCATTGACAGATTGTTTTTTGTTATGAAAATGGCTGTTGTTAGGAAGAGAAACCCAAAATGTGGGCTGCGGACACTTCAGAGCCACTAGCTACTTTCAAAGTGAATAAATCATTAAATAATGTAGTAATCATTCATATGTGTTGAAGAGAATGTAATGACTCCTGGTCCTGGAAATGCAGGGTACCCATTGTACTACATTGCCCATGCAGGACAGTAATGGCACAGTACAGTACACAAAATGTTACAACCCCTTCATGTTTTAGCAGAGCTGAGGAGATCTGGGCCTGTATTCCCAAAGCATCTCAGAGTAGAGTGCTGATATAGGATCAGTTTAGCCTTTAGATCCCAATAAATAAGGTTACATGGACCTAAACCTAGATCAGCACTCCTACTCTGAGACATGCACTAACCAGTGTCTGCTGCAACAGGGCACGGACCTCAGCATGGTCATTATGTTGGGCGATCTCAGCGGGCATCTGATTTTAAAAAACAACAACATTTATAACCTTTATTTAACTCGGCAAGTCAGTTAAGAACAAATTCTTATTTTCAATGACAGCCTAGGAACTGTGGGTTAACTGCTTTGTTCAGGGGCAGAACGACAGATTTTTACCTTGTCAGCTCCGCGATTCGATCTTGCAACCTTTCGGTTACTAGTCCAACGCTCTAACCACTAGGCTACCTGTCGCCCCTACATTGGCGGTTAGCGGTGCATAAAGCTCTCTTTGCCCCTGGACATTGTAGCAACACACTGGAGACATCCTTAAACCCGTTCTGGGCAGCAAAGTGAAGAAGTGACGATATGTCCTCTAGGTGCAACTCTAGTAATGGTGGGAGATTTTTTGGGTGGGTTGGGGTTAATAATTGGAGTTAGGGTTCTAATTGGAGATGTGCACACTAATTGAATTTACTGTTCAGATGTCCAGTTAGGATTCAGGATTTCTAACAAACTAAAGGTTCAAGTAAAACATGCAGATTTAAAACTGCAAATACACTCAAAGGATATCCTTGAATACAACCTCAGACCTTTGTTCAAATAACCATATTCAAACATACTGTATATACAGTTGAAGTCGAAAGTTTACATACACCTTAGCCAAATACATTTAAACTCAGTTTTTTTTTTTTACAGCTCCTGATATGTACTCCTAGTAAAAATTCCCTGTCTTAGGTCAGTTAGGATCACCACTTTATTTTAAGAATGTGAAATGTCAGAATAATAGAGAGATTTATTTCAGCTTTTATTTCTTTCATCACATTCCCAGTGGTTCAGAAGTTTACATACACTCAATTAGTATTTGGTAGCATTGCCTTTACATTGTTTAACTTGGGTCAAACGTTTTGGCCCATTCCTCCTGACAGAGCTGAGTCAGGAGTCAGGTTTATAGGCCTCCGTGCTCGCATATGCTTTTTCAGTTCTGCCTGCACATTTTCTATAGGATTGAGGTCAGGGCTTTGTGATGGCCACTCCAATAATATCCTTAAGGCATTTTGCCACAACTTTGGAAGTATGCTTGGGGTCATTGTCCATTTGGAAGACCCATTTGTGACCAAGCTTTAACTTCCTGACTGATGTCTTGAGATGTTTCTTCAATATAGCCCCATAATTCCCCTGCCTCATGATGCCATCTATTTTGTGAAGTGCACCCTGCAGCAAAGCACCCCCACAACATGATGCTGCCACCCTGTGCTTCATGGTTGGGATGGAGTTCTTTGGCTTGCCAGTCTCCCCCTTTTTCCTCCAAACATAACAATGGTCATTATGACCAAACAGTTCTATTTTTGTTTCAGGACATTTCTCCAAAAAGTACGATCTTTGTCCCCATGTGTAGTTGCAAACCGTAGTCTGGCATTTTTATGGCGATTTTGGAGCAGTGGCTTCCTACTTGCTGAGCGGCCTTTCAGGTTATGTCGATATAGGACTCGTTTTACTGTGGATATAGATACTTTGTACCTGTTTCCTTCAGCATCTTCACAAGGTCCTTTGCTGTTGTTCTGGGATTGATTTGCACTTTTCGCACCAAAGTACGTTCATCTCTAGGAGACAGAACGAACGCATCTCATTCCTGAGCGGTTTGATGGTTGCGTGGTCCCATGGTGTTTATACTTTCGTACTATTGTTTGTACAGATGAACTTGGTAACTTCAGGCGTTTGGAAATTTCTCCCAAGGATGAACCAGACTATTTTTTTTCTGAGGTCTTGGCTGATTTCTTTTGATTTTCCCATGATGTCAAGCAAAGAGGGACTGAGTTTGAAGGTAGGCCTTGAAATACATCCACATGTACACTTTCAATTGACTCAAATTATGTCAATTAGCCTATCAGAAGCTTCTAAAGCCATGACATCATTTTCTGGAATTTTCCAAGCTGTTCAAAGGCACAGTCAACTTAGTGTATGTAAACTTCTGACCCACTGGAATTGTGATACAGTGAATTATAAGTGAAATAATGTCTGTAAACAATGGTTAAAAAAATTACTTGTGTCATGCACAAAATAGATGTGCTGACCGACTTACCAAAACTATAGTTTGTTAACAAGAAATTTGTGGAGTGGTTGAAAAATGAGTTTTAATGACTCCAACCTAAGTGTATGTAAATTTCTGACTAACAGCATACGCTGAATGTTTAATGCTTAAAGACAGATTCAGGGCATGTATTGACCTCTTTCTCATGAAAATTAAACCCCCCCCAACCCCAACAAATAGTAGCGAGTCAATACTAGAGACTGATTAAGCCATCAATCTACCATATAATGAGCATAGCCCGGGGAAGACGACAGGCCACTGGGAATGTGTAAAAGGAACAAAATGGAGAAACATACCTTGAGTCAATACCAATGCAAACTGGTGTTCAGATACGAATGGTATGATGAATCATTTAACCGGACTATTAAAATGAATTCATAAATTATATTACAGGTTACACATACTTTGTAATTAGACCCTTTGATCTAAACTGACCAAAGTCAATGTATTACATTGAAAACACAAAACATGCACAATGGGCACGACAAGTGATATCATAATTACTTGTTGCTGTAAATCATTGTATGACCTGGGAGTTTTCCCCACTAATTAAATATATTGCACTTAAAGAATATATCTGAGCAGTTGCGACCCGTCATTGGGGTTGCCTGTTTTGCATGTTATTTTGACATTAATACGGGTCACAAATCAGTTTGCAAACAATGTAAAAATCGAATGTAAATCATTGAGTTAATAAAGCCTCCATACAAACATGGTCTCTTTTTTGCTTTCTTGATTAAGGCAGCTCCAAAAAGCAGGTGTTTCAGCCTTGTTCAGTGCTTTCTGTGGTGGTGGGGCAGCTAGCGGAACATATTGAGCGTAGGGATTGGTCATTTTCTCTAGTTGCGCTGTGACCCTGATTGGCTCAGTGTTCGGTCAGTCATGGGAACACTATGTCACTGCCAAATATAAGGGTAGAGCTCTAAAATTCAAGCCCCTTGGGTGCTGCCATAGTGTTACATTAGTAGTGCCCATCCAAGAAGGCTGAAGGTCATTGGCCACAGATAAAATGACGTAAAATCATGTTATATCTACAGTAGCTTTGATTGGTCAACATCAAACTTTCAAAATCTTAGCAAGCAGTCATCATCATGAATCAAGTCGACAATCTACTGGCAAATCCTTTTTAATCCTTGTCATATAAAGAGAAATAATGAAGAGAAATTACAGATAAAACATATCGGTGCTCATCGGCCATTGGACATAAACATTACACAACAAGTTGGAAATCGCAAATTCAACAATGAGTGGTTTGGAAGTAATCAGTGGCTAACTGCAAACATTGCAAAGCAATCACTAGCCTGCTATTCAGTGGAGTGGAGTGTGTCTGAATTCTCAGTTGAAAGTTCTATTTTCCAAGCTTAAAATGATAACTATTCAACATTGGCCATGCTGTCAATCCAGTATTATTTCTGCCGTGCTCAAAACAACAGTTAACTCAGAACAGGGAAATCTGACTTCAGTGATTTCAAGACAACTGGGAACTGGGAAAAAACTAGCTCCAACTGGGAAAAAACTAGCTCCAACTGGGAAAAAACGAGCACCAACTGGGAAAAAACTAGCTCCAACTGGGAAAAAACTAGCTCCAACTGGGAAAAAACTAGCTCCAACTGGGAAAAAACTAGCTCCAACTGGGAAAAAACTAGCTCCAACTGGGAAAAAACTAGCTCCAACTGGGAAAAAACGAGCACCAACTGGGAAAAAACTAGCTCCAACTGGGAAAAAACTAGCTCCAACTGGGAAAAAACTAGCTCCAACTGGGAAAAAACTAGCTCCAACTGGGAAAAAACTAGCTCCAACTGGGAAAAAACTAGCTCCAACTGGGAAAAAAACGTTTTGAACCGTCATCCAACTCGGAAATTGTAAGTTTGGAACTAGGGCCTCTTTCTAGAGCTACGACCTGAAGATCACTGACGTCATCATGATTCGACCTTGTTATTTTCCCAGAGTTTCCAGTTGTCTTGAAAGCACCATAAATCCAGAGAATGACAGACTTTGATGACAAAGTTTGCCCACGAAGGACCGCCACACCACCTTCCTGTTCAAGTGAGTATAGCACAACAAGGTGAGTCCAAAAATGTCTTGCATGTTGCTGCATAAATGATGTAATATGCTAGGGAGATATGTATACTGCAGCTAAGAAAATAATACTAAGTGTATGTTGTGTAGTTAACTGTTAGTAGCCAACGTGCCTCAACCTAATAATTTGGTATATTTTCCTTTCTTAATTACGCCTACTGTTCTGACTTGGTGGTGCACATGTAGTCTATAACTTGTTTTAGAGAAATGTAATCATCGAATATTACATGAGCTTTCAATGTCTGCTTATATGACCCCTTTATTTATCATATGGTTCTGACTTGGTGTACAGGGAGAACACTGTAAGAACGGCCCATGTTCTGAATTCTGTCGCTGTACATTTCAAAAGTGCTGAACAAGTAGTTATATTGACTACGTCCATCCTTGCTCGCTCATTAATGTCTTAATCGAAATTACGGATTGCCTCTTATCTGCCTGTCGTCCCCTTCTGCCACATTTTGTACATCTCAATAGTCAGTAAAAACCACATTTGTTTAAGCAAGTCAGCCATATCAGCTGTTTTATTTAAAGACACTAAATGAGGCTGAATGAACTGTTTTGCTGCCAGACACGGCTCCACTGATAGCCATGTGTAGCGGTGGTAAGGTGTTGGGACTGCTGTTGGGACTCTGCTGTTGAGACAGCTTTGTGTAGGTGTTGTGTAGTGGCTTTGCTGGCATGCATCCCCCCAATTTTTTTTTGGGGGGGGGGGGTTGTCCCACCAAGATGTACATGCTAAAATTGCCACTGTATCCAAACTAGGCCAATTGTTATAAATGCTGAAGTGTTTAAAAAAAAAATCGCCCTAATGATTGAAATATACACAACTGTGTGGCACCTGCAAGATTGATGAATGAAATATCAGGGTTGAGGTCAATTCCATTTCAAATCCAGTCAACTCAGAAAGTAAACCAAATTCCAATTCCAAATTTTCCTCATTGAAACTCATTGAAGGGAATTGGAACGTCAGTGTACTTCCTGAATTGAACCAAACCCTTTGAAATATACGCACATTTTGTGCAGCACCGGCACGGTTAAGGAAGGAGACCCACTATGATCTAATCATGATCAGATGTGGAGGATCACCTCCAAAGGTGGATGAAGACACATGGATCCATGATATAGCCAAGTGTCAAAATAACAGAATATACGATAGCAACATGAATGCATTAACAGAGGTATGAACTATTTTAAACGTGTTGAGATGTTGGACATCATGGTATGTAAAGCTGTTAATCTAAGAATTGTTAATGAGTTAGCCTACCAAACATAAGACATGACTTCGAATACATTTGACTCATTAGTCTCTTACATTATCTCTGCAGTTCAGTGCTAGAGTAATTGCTCTGCAGTTATTTTCCACAGATAGCGTTGACAACATCACGGTTATAGTCTCCTGTAATTGGCATGATACTCCAGGTGAACAGAATGTCTATTCTGTGTTTTAACACCTGCATCCAATTAAAATATTAAAAGTCAACATTGAAGGACTGTAATTATGGCCTCCTTTATAACGGTCTGCATTTACACAGGCAGCCCAATTCTGATCTTTTGCACAATTATAGGCAACACATCTGATTGGTCAAAAGTACAATTAGTGGCAAAAGATCAGAATTGGACTTCCTGTGTAAATGCAGCCTGACAGTATTTGATTAATTATCAGCTCACACATTTCAGAACATTTTAATAGCGTTACTTTTAACTACTGTATTGGATGGTAAATGTATTCCCTCATTTATGTAAGAATATTACATAAAATATGAATGTCAGCAGATCATTCAATTGACTATGGATTGTCGAGGGGTAGAGCCAACAGAACGAGGGGTAGACACAACAGAACTTACCCCCTTCAGGTGGGTCATCTCCCTGCAGTCCCTGGAAGCCTGCGGAGGGCATGGCTTTCAACAGCATGGAGAACAGCCTTTGGTCCAGTTTCTCCACCGAGGACACCTGAAGAACCTGAGACAGGAGGCATGACTACACAAAATTCTCAAGTTTTGCTGCTAATTCCCTCCTGATGATTCTGGGAATATTCCCACCTAAATTCCAGAGAAACCTGTACATTTTGGGAAAGTTTCCGGAATTTTGTAACCCTAGTAGACGGTCACATCCAAGGCATTGCAACTATGTTAAATTAAGTGCTACAGAAGTGAATTATTAATAAATGATGTACGGCATAATTTCATTACCTGTCTGTAGGGATAGAAGTGCTATTTAAACTAACAGAGGCAAAGTGGGTGATACTAACAAGCAACACATTCTGTCTTAATGACACCCTAATATGTTTCATTCATTCATTTATTGCTTGTCTAAAAATAAAACCCCATTTTGGCAGATTGAACAGGACTGATTCAAAGGGTTGAAACTTCTGCAAAATAGGTCTACTCAACCTAAGTGTTCAGGTGCATAATCAATTAGAGTTGCAGTCAGCTGGCTTTCAAAGAGAGGAAGTAAACATCAAAATCTGCAGGAATATGCAGATTACTTAATCAAATGGGTTTAAATTAAATGTATGCTCATCATTTATATTCCTCTCTGAAGAGAATCCAAATCCTCCAGACCCTTGTATTTTATGCACAGTCTCTATGGACACTCACAGGGCCCTACACAGTCATGCACACTGACACTCAATTCCAGTGGTGACCCGTCATGAGAACTTGTTCTCAACTAGCCTACCTGGTTAAATAAAGGTGAAATAAAAATTAATTAATGAATTAAACAAATTCAGGGCACGTGGAGCCCCACCTGTTTTGAGCCTCACTGAGGAAGTGACAGATATAAGGAATGCAATCAATAAGGTAATAGAGTACAGGTGAGTCCCATGAAGCGCTGATGCACGCAACAATGGCGACTAGTGTGCGTAAAGATGGGCTGTCTGGTGTCCTCGAGCGCCAGAGAGGGGGAGCGGAGGCAGGCATGACAGGTGGGTCATGTTTCGGAAGACGTACCACATAATTTGCAAATAAATTCATAAAAAATCCTACAATGTGATTTTCTGGATTTTACAGGCCTCTCTCATCTTTTTAAGTGGGAGAACTTGCACAATTGGTGTCTGACTAAATACTTTTTTGCCCCACTGTACATTTATACTGACTCTACACACTCGCACATACAATCTTCATGTACGCTCCTGCTACTCTGTTTATCATATATCCTGATGCCTAGTCACCTTAACCCTATACATATATACCTCTATCACTCCAGTGTCCCTGCACATTGTAAATATGGAACTGGAACTGACCCTGTATATAGTATTCTCACGTACTTTATTGTACTCTTCTTAGTTTTATTTCTTGAGCGTTTTTGTTTACCTTGTATTATTTTTTGTATTAAATTGCTATTGATTGGGTTAAGTTTGCAAAAAAGACATGTCACTGACTTGTGCGTATGAAATTAAAACTTGAAACTCCAGTGAAGTATTGTTTTAGTCAAGAAACAACAAATGACCAGGAGTAATTTTGTTTAGACAGGCAACCCAATTGACATTTTTCCCACTAATTGGTCTTTTGACCAATCACATCAGATATTTTCCAGAGCTGATTGGTTGGAGGGTGAGGGCTAGGGCCATTCAACCCAGAAATGTCCGGGAACTTGCAGGTTTCTTGGTGGAAGAGTGGGGTGACATCTCACAGCAAGAACTGGCAAATATGGTGCAGTCCATGATCACTGCAGTACTTAATGCAGCTGGTGGCCACACCAGATACAGACTGTTACTTTTGATTTTGACTTCCCTTTTGTTCAGGGACACATTATTCCACTTCTGTTAGTCACATGTCTGTGGAACTTGTTCAGTTTATGTCTCAGTTGTTGAATCTTGTTATGTTCATGCAAATATTTACACATGTTAAGTTCGCTGAAAATAAACGCAGATGACAGCGAGAGGACGTTTCTTTTTTTGCTGAGTTTATATTGTTACAGTACGTTCTAACTGGATATGTCATGCCACTGAATGCTTTGATGTGGCCTCCTGACGTGTGTTGATGCCTCACCCCACAGGGAACTCTGGAGGGGACCACCCGCATGTTGTTGGGTTTGATACTCGAGGTTCCAGTCGACTGACTGCCTGCTCTCCAACTTTAAGTTTAGAGCCGGTCCGGTCAACTTCCCAGGCGTATCACTGATGTTACCTGCTGCAGCCTGGTGCCCTGTGGAAGAGTCAAGCCCAAATGAAATATTTTGTGTTTCCTACCACTGTATTAACAATGTTGGTGCCAGAGTGCCTGGTTATTGCTTTGGGCCTTTGTGCCTCACGTGGAAAATAGTCTTGACTCAAGTGTTTCACTTTTGTTTGGCAATTGGTGAGATTCAAATATCCCAATAGTAACATCTACATTTCTGTTGTCAAAATCTCAGTTTCTGAGTAATTTTTTAACAGTAGTTTACAAAGATTAGCCAGTACTGCTACCGAACTGGCGGTGTGGGTCACAGCAGGAGGAGCCTTTGTAGTGTACATTCAGATTAGCATAAGGAGAGATAATGGCCACTGATGATGAAAGAGGAAAGGGAGGCAATTTACATGAGCTAGGCCACCTACACACACTAGCAGAGAGACATACCTTTTGGACCTCCCATCCATTTTAGATCACGTAGATCATGTAACCAAAAGCACCCTCTTTGGCCTCATGGGTGGAATGTTGTTAACATTTTCCATAATTAATAACGTGTTTATTATTATTATTTTTTACTGATACAAATCTGGTGTTTCTATGTCAAACAGTTTTGTTATATTTCAGTCTTCTGTGATATGTAATATTGGGATGTAAACTCAACATCGAATACATTTCAACTCTATATCTGACATGGTCCCTTTAAAGCCCATGACCATGCTTGTGAGATGTATACTTTTGTTTCTCAGTAGATTTGTTTAAGATTACGAAGAATCACTCTGTGTGGTCCTGATTTTGTCCAATGCAGTAAAAGGTTTTAATACAAATATATGGCTGACAGCAAATGGTTTCGAATTTCTCAGAAAACGAACTGTGTAGCAGAGAGTAGAGTGTGACTCAAGAAATAATAACTGTCAAATTCCTCAGAATACGTAGTGTTCTCATGGAAACCGAGGCCAAACTGAACACCTAGCTACTGTCCAATTGTTGCAGCACTTAACTAGAGTCAGGGACATTGTGTTCCTACACTTTGTGTCCAGGGCCGGACTACCACAACTGGAGCCCCAGGGCACCTACCTCTAGTGGGCCCTCCATACAGCTAACTTCCTGCAATTCTTCCTGCTAATTTTGCCATGGTGCAGAGAAATTTGTATTTTTATACCTAATCTTATGCAATTCTACACATTTTGCCATAGGGCAGACAAAAAAAGTTGCAGTTTAAAAGCTAATTTTCCTGCAATTCTACACATTTTGCCATGGCTTATGACGTGTTCACATACCATATGGGCGACCTCCAGGGGGCCCAGAACCAACATGTTCATATGCAATCTGGGAAGGCCCTGCGTGCCTGTTAAATAATCCGGCACTGTTTGTATCTGACCTCCCATTTTTTGCTACTCTACTAGCCTTCTCTTCAGTGTTGACTTGAGCTACAGGTATATGTGGTTTGACAATGCCCAGTTAGTTGTATGGAAATTGCCTGTGAGGCAAGTCCGCCGAGGCAGGAGGTCACTTGTGCAGCAAGTTCATTCATTTGTTTCTGAGGCAATTACTTGAAAAATAATACGATTCAACATAGACGTAGGTAGCCACAAGTTTTCACCTAACCGGTATGACCGGAGACCAGCAAGTCCACTAACAGGCAAGGACTCATAAAATGCTTCTCCATTTGGTTTATTTCAATTACTGCCTTTTGCGTTCACTTCTATAACATGATTGTGTGTGGGATTTATTGTGACCATTGTGCATTCAACAATTCCAACAATGCATACCAATCACCCACCATAGTAATGAATGATATAATTATTTGATCAATTCCTGAAGCAACAGATGGGAGGTTGGGGTCAGATGGGAGGTTGGGGTCATGTAGCCTATAGATACAGTGCATTCGGAAAGTATTCACATGGCTTCCCTTTGCCCACATTGTTACAGCCTTACTCTAAATAAAATAAAACAATATCCTCAATCTACACACAATACCCCATATTGACAAAGCAAAAACAGTTTTAGAAATGTTTGCAAATATATTAAAAACAGAAATACTTTATTAACATAAGTATTCAGAGCCTTTAGAATGAGACTCAAATTTGAGCTCAGGTGCATCCTGTTTCCATCAATGATCCTTGAGATGTTTTTACAACTTGATTGGAGTCCACCTGTGGTAAATACAATTGATTGGAGATTATTTGGAAAGGCACACACCTGTCTATATAACGGTCCCACAGTTGACAGTGCATGTCAAAGCAAAATCCAAGCCATGAGATCGAAGTAATTGTCAGTAGAGCTCCGAGACAGGATTGTGTTGAGGCACTGATTTGAGGAAGGGTACCAAACATTTTTGGCTGAGCTCGCCGCCTGGCCAAACTGAGCAATGGGGGAGAAGTTCCTTGGTCAGGGCTCCAGAATTCCTCTGTGGAGATAGGAAAACCTTTCAGAAGGACAACCATCTCCGCAGCACTCCACCAATCCGGCATTTATGGTAGTGGTCAGATGGAAGCCACTCCTCGGTAAAAGGCACATGACAGCCCGCTTGGAGTTTGTCAAAATGCCCCTAAAGAATCTCAGACCATGAGAAACAAGATTCTCTGGTCTGATGAAACCCAGATTGAACAGTTTGGCATGAATGCCAAGCGTCACGTCTGGAGGAAACCTGGCACCATCCCTACGGTGAAGCATGGTGGTGGCAGAATCATGCTGTGGGAATAATTTTAAGAACATGGCCAAGGCAACACAGGAGTGGTTTTGGGACAAGTCTCTGAATGTCCTTGAGTGGCCGAGCCAGAGCCCAGACTTGAACCCGATCAAACATCTCTGGAGAGACCTGAAAATAGCTGTGCAGTTACGCTCTCCATCCAACCTGACAGAGCTTGAGAGGATCTGCAGAGAAGAACGGGAGAAACTCCCCAAATACAGGTGTGCCAAGCTTGTAGTTTCATACCCAAGAAGACTCAATGCTGTAATCGCTGCCAAAGGTGCTTCAACAAAGTACTGAGTAAAGTGTCTGAATACTTATGTAAAATGTGATATCAGTTTATTATACATTTGCAAAATGTTCTAAAAACCTGTTTTTACTTTGTCATTATGGGGTATTGTGTGTAGATTGAAGATTGAACTATTTGATTAATTTTAGAACAAAGCTGTAACGTAACAAAATGTCGGTGTCAATACTTTCCGAATGCATAGATTTAATGTTGGCTATAGATATATACACATACAGTACCAGTCAAAAGTTTGGACACACCTAAAACTGTGAAATAACACACATGGAATCATGTAGTAACCAAAAAAGTTTAAAACAAATCAAAATATATTTTAGATTCTTAAAAGTTGCAACCCTTTGCCTTGATGACAGCTTCGCACACTCTTGGCATTCTCTCAACCAGCTTCATGAGGTAGTCACCTGGAATGCATCTCAATTAACAGGTGTACCTTGTTAAAAGTTACATTTGTGGAATTGTGTTATAACAAGGTAGAGGTGGTATACAGAAGATAGTCCTATTTGGAAAATGACCAAGTCCATATTATGGCAAGAACAGCTCAAATAAGCAAAGAGAATCGACAGTCCATCATTACTTTAATTAAGACATGAAGGTCAGTCACTCTGGAAAATGTCAAGAACTTTGAAAGTTTCTTCAAGTGCAGTTGCAAAAACCATCAAGCACTATGATTAAACTAGCTCTCATGAAGACCACCACAAGAAAGGAAGACCCAGAGTTACCTCTGCTGCAGAGGATAAGTTCATTAGAGTTACCAGCCTCAGAAATAACAGCCCAAATAAATGCTTCACATAGTTCAAGCAACAGACACATCAACTGTTCAGAGGAGACTATGTGAAACAGGCCTTCATGGTTGAATTGCTGCAAATAAACCACTACTAAAGGACACCAATATGAAGAAGAGACTTTCTTGGGCCAAGAAATACGAGCAATGGAAATTAGACCGGTGGAAATCTGTCCTTTGGTCTGATGAGTCTAAAGTTGAGATTTTTGGTTCCAACCACCGTGTCTTTGTGAGACGCAGAGTAGGTTAACGGATGATCTCCTCATGTGTGGTTCCCACCGTGAAGCATGGAGGAGGAGGTGTGTCGTGTGTGGGAGCTTTGCTGGTGACACTGTCAATGATTCATTTAGAATTCAAGGCACACTTAACCAGCATGGCTACCACATCATTCTGCAGCGATACGCCATCCCAACTAGTTTGCTCTTAGTGGGACTATAATTGGATTTTCAACAGGACAATGACCCAACACACCTCCAGGCTGTGTAAGGGCTATTTGACCAAGAAAGAGAGTGATGGAGTGCTGCAACAGATGACCTGGCCTCCACAATCACCCGACCTCAACCAAATTGAGATGGTTTGGGATGAGTTGGATCGCAGAGTGAAGGAAAAGCAGCCAACAAGTGTTCAGCATATGTGGGAACTCTGCATGTCTATAGCCTACATTAAATCTATGTTTTGCCCTGACCCCAACCTCGCACTTGCCTCAGGAATTCATTGAAAGTTGTATATCATTCATTATTGAATAAGCATGAAATAAAATGAGTGACGACCCTCTATACTGCACCCATCCTCCCATAATCCCCTTCTCTGACCTCCCCTTCCCCCTACCCCTGTACCTCTCTGCACGATGTCAGTCACCTCCGACAGGTAGTCGTGGGCATCTTGCTCACTGGATATCTGCAGACACTCGTCCCCCTTGAGGGCCACCACCTCCAGGAGGGGTGCCAGGCTGTCCACCTCACACAAGACCACCACCACGTGGACCGCAGGGTTCAGCACGCGGGCCAGGAAGAAGCGTCGGAGCTGGGAAAGGCCCTTCAACATGCTCCTAGACAGGCTCAACAGCTTGACCTTGTACCGGCCCAGTTGCAGTAAGTCCTCCCGCCGGCTGGTCACTGTGGTCCGGTGAAGATAGAGCGCAGGTATGAAGCCCGTTGCTCTGCCTCATAGATGATGAGCAGGTCCTCGGCTACAAGAGGATAGTGGAAATAGGGAGATTTTCACAGGTGCAATGCCTGCTAATATATGTAAAGCCACATATTGCAAGTCAAACCAAAATGTAATAAGTATCCAATACCAATCTCTAAAATCAACACAATTCCACACAAAAAATGAATTTCATGTAATAACACAGCACTAAACAAGAGACGCAAACATGAGAATTTGTTCAAAAAGTTCTGAAGGTCTAGGCTACTCACCTGAGCTAATTTTTTCCCACATCTGTCTGCGTGCAAGTCCTGACTGCTGTGACAAGGAAAAACAGCTCTCCACACACTGGCTCTATTGATTGTATGCCATTGGTCTGATAAGTAGTTAAGGGCAGAGAGCTTCCTGCTTATCAAGATCAGACAGAGATGGGGCAGTACATGGTGGCTCCATTTCCAGAAGAGTTTAGGGACAAGTGCCTTGCCTTTACCTGATCTACAGAGGAACATGCATTATCTAACAAACATAGGGCTAAGGCTGTACAAACTTTACCCTTGATAGCAAACACACAAAATACTTACTGTTACATCTAAGTTCTAGGCCCATTTACAGGGAAACAGAGGCAGAAAAATACAAACTACTAAAGTTTATTAAAGGCTTCAGGTTAACTCGTTTTAAACAGATTAAATTGAACCCCAAAGCATCTCTAAACACATGAAATCAACTGCAAAACAAAACATTATTGCAGTGGCATACATTTTTTTTTTTACAATAAACAATGAATATTTTCTAACTTAAATAAACAAAACACCGATACAGATAAATAGTTCTTCCCAACAGTTCTTCCCAAACAGACTGCATGGTCCCCATTGTCTCAAAATAGTTTCCATCAAACAAATACAGCAACAGGTGCTGTGCTGTGCTGTCTCTACACAATGGGATAACACTCTCACCTGCACAGGGCGAGGGGGTGCTTTTGTACCATTTTACATGTTCACTAAATAGAGTTCCCTGGGAAACACTGACTAAAACTATGGTTCCTACCTTGTCACGTTAACTGAATGTTTTTTATTTTTTTTAATTTCTATTGCACATAAAGAATACAAACTTCCATTACAGGGATCCAATGCTGCAACCCTATTGTAATTGGTGGGATTACTATTTTGTGCCTTTAAAATGGCCACAACTTTACCATGGTAAACCAGTCCAGCACACTAGGTGGCAGGATGCACATTAGATGGTGCCATAAATAAGAAGAATAGCAGCAGCCTAGGGGTCGATTTGGGATTGAACCTCAGTCACCAAACTGTAGGCTGGTTGGGGCTAGTATATTCTATTTCCTCTATTAGAATGTCTCTAAATATCCACATGGTGGCGCTGTAATAACAACCAAATATAACAGTTTAAACTAGCCTACTTATAAATCCTAAAAGGTGGACTGTCTATCAACTACTTATAACCTTCCCTTTACAACCACCCTTATATCGTTCACAAAGCGGTTACGCTGAATACTTGCACCACCACGAAACTAGAGAATAGATGTACTTGATTCCACCCAACCAGAACCGTAATATTGCTCTGCACCCACCCTGTGTGCCAGGGGAGTGAAATCGAATGCACCTACTCTCTAGCCTCGTGGTGCTCACTCAAAACAGTGAATATTTGGCTTTCTAAATTGCATGGCATGATGACAACTCTAAACCCTTCGAGAGAGATTGAGTGAAGTTTAGATACTGTCTTTGAAGAAGCAGAAATGGCAGGATCCAGCGCACAACTGTGGAGTTGCAGGCCAACGCTTCACACACGCATGATTGATGTTGCAAGATACAGGAGAGGGAACTGATTTGTTGCAACACACAGCACTGCAAGTATAGCCTAATATTCATATTTTTGATATTTACGAATGTCATCTAAGCATAAAAAATACCAGTGAAGGGGAATAGGTCTCTGGCACCAATAGAAGAGCAAATATATGGGGGGGGGGCGTATCTTACCAAATGCATGCTAGGTTGCGCGCGCACAGCGTTGGGAGAAAGAACTTGATACAGAAATCACACGGACCTACAGTTTAGGGGTGGTGATATTTGTAACCTTGTTGCAAGTATCTTTGGCGAGTGATAGGAGCAAGTGAGATCACCGAGATCTCCCATTTGGATAGAGTTGAGGTGTTGGGCAAGGACAGCATCGGCTCTTTTTCAGGCACAGTTCAAATATATTTGAATATATAACGTTAACACCCTGGAAATGTCCGAAAACAAGCCGAATGATGATCCGAAGTTATCTACGACGGACAGGGTAGTAAAATGTAAGTGTCAAATTAATTACGTTTCTAAATGTCTCTAAAATAAACTGTTATTTACGTTGCTTTTTTGGGGGGGGGTGGTGGGGGGATAATGAAGTGACACTGCTGCCATAGACGAATGTGTCTCCCTCAACACATTGCAATCCTAGTCGTATTGCGCCCTAATGGTCTGCTCAATTGGAAAGCTGGTTATGGAGAAAAAGGGTGTTAGCCGTGAGATATGGCACCGGCTGGCTAATCAGTAAAAGTAGGAAGTAAGGGTGTTATTACAATAGTTGTAGGCATTCAAGGTTTGAATCAATGTCCATGTCTCACAACGTGCTTGTTGGATATAGTCCTATTGTTTATCATCTGCACATACAATAATATCTATTTTTAAACAATGTATTACCTTAAAATACATTATTTTGTAGCCACACATTTATTCTGTATTCACTTTTGCAAAATTAACGAGCATGTACGAAGCATGTAGGCTATTGCAGAACTATTATGCCACGGTTAAAGTTAGACTTTTCCCCTTATTTTGGTTTCATTAGGAACACATACATAATAGTGTGACACGGTGTGTTTTATTCTAGTAATAAACATGTCTGTTCTTGTCTAGCCCGCATGTTTGATGTTTGCCCCCATGGTACTGTAGCCTATGGGGGCTAAAACTATCAGGACTAATTTCCTTTATTTTTTATTATACATTAAATCACTATTGATTTATTAAAAACTTAGTTAGGTTCGTCTTTATACTCTACACACATGGTGTAAATAGTGCATCAGAACCTTAATTTGACTATAAAGGCGACTGTTGGGCAACTCATCCCTTGACACATGACATCACAGTTACACATGTTGACATTCTCGCTATCAAAGATACTCCCGTAGCCTCTTGCAATGACAGCATATGTTTGGTATGTCATCGCATTTATTTGACACACCAGGTCTCTGTAGTTACCCAGTAGAGGACTATTTATTTTACCTCATGGTCCTTTACACAATAATCCTTTAAGAACAGTTGTCCTGTTTTTTGTGTTAGTAGCTGGTATGTACTCAAACTGCATTCTATTAAACTTGATGCTCACAATATTCTGCTAGTAGGCCTATAGGTGTGCTCTAAAACAAGAGAATAACTTAATTCTTCTGCGACCACATGGTTTCATGGTTTCCACTAGATAATAATCCAAATTGCCTATATCGTAAAAATGCATGCTCCCCCCTCACCCTAGCGTTAGGCATAAGGTTTGCAGTGTGGTTAAGGTTTTGTTTAAAATCAGATTTGAAGAAGATCAATTGTAGAAATAGGCGGAGTTTATGACTTTGTGGCTGTGTTAACTAGCTCCGCAACAGTGTTGTAACAATAGACTGATCGTACAACCTGAGTTTATGCATTCAGATTGGGATCATAAATGGAGTCTAAATGTTGATATGCAGGTGAAATGATTTGCCAATAGCAATATCAGCAACCACATATACATATCTGTTCTCGACATCATGGCCATAATATCTCAATTAAAAACAAATTGGACATTGGTCTATAATCAATAATGACTGATGCTACATTGTAAAGAGATTAATAATTCAACTATGACCAGAGGACATGACACAGGAAAGCCTTGACTTTGTATATGCGCTGGTCTGCATTTTCTTTTCATACCTAAGTGAGTATAGAATTCTGTTCTCAATAGTTGCTTGTATGTCTTTCTCCTGCTCACACTACTGATTGCACAGTCTTCATGTAAGCGTACCATGATCAATGTGCATATGTTAGCTCAATATCCACATTAATTTAAAGTAATGCTTACGGCTGTGGTTCAGGTCTTTGTGAATAAGGTTGAGAACTGTATGGGTGATTGGTAAGGTCTTGGGTGGTTTTGTTAAATATTTTCAAGAGACTGTCCCTATAGTTCACTCCAAAATTGCACCCTATTCGCTTCATAGTGTACTATTTTTGACCATGGACCATAGGGCTCTGTTCAAAAGTAATGCACAATGTAGGGAATATAGGGTGCCGTGTGGGATGCGTACTATGTATCAACATAATGGGTTAAAGCTCAGTAATGGGAAAATTATTACATGGTCCAAATGGATTCAGTGAGAAATTGAGAATCGTGGAAATCCAATTGTACTACACATCCCATTAGCTCATGAATTGCTAATGTTAGACTACTCACAACCCACATCAGATGGAATCACAATTAATGTCCTGAAAATCATATGATTTTTAACTTGACAACAAACGGTGATATTGATTATGCTGTTAGGTTGTTGAATGCTACCATGCATGCACAAATGTCTATAAAATGGAAATAGCACAGTTTTCACAGTATTTTTCATAGTTTTTCATTCAATTCTTGTTTTACATTTTTTCCTCCAACAGCTTTTATGATATCAGACTCAGAGTAGTTATCATTTTAGCTCTGTGTCAACATCATGCCTGTATTGTGTACAAAGCATCCCTCCAAATATTTGGAGGCAAAATGTCGGAAGTCATCTGTTGCCAATCCTCCCAGTTCACCATATGGGCTGTTTCTCACCTTCAATACAATGTGCATCACTCATTCCCACCTGTTTTGAAAACAAATCCAGTATAAAACTGATGAGGCAAACAACCGTTTCAGTTTCACTAAATATCCAGGTTTGTCTTAATAACACAAGTAACCAACATATTCAGTTTGTGGAAGAGCTATAGATCTAGACCAGTGGAGGCTGCTGAGGAGAGGGCGGCTCATAATAATGTCTGGAATGGAGCCAATGGAATGGCATCAAACCATGTGTTTGATGTATTTGATGCCAATCCACCTATCCCACTCCAGCCATTACCACTAGCTCGTCCTCCCCAAGTATGGTGCCACCAACCTCCTGTGATCTAGATAGCTACATACAGTGCCTTGCGAAAGTATTCGGCCCCCTTGAACTTTGCGACCTTTTGCCACATTTCAGGCTTCAAACATAAAGATATAAAACTGTATTTTTTGTGAAGAATCAACAACAAGTGGGACACAATCATGAAGTGGAATGACATATATTGGATATTTCAAACTTTTTTAACAAATCAAAAACTGAAAAATTGGGCGTGCAAAATTATTCAGCCCCCTTAAGTTAATACTTTGTAGCGCCACCTTTTGCTGCGATTACAGCTGTAAGTCGCTTGGGGTATGTCTCTATCAGTTTTGCACATCGAGAGACTGAAATTTTTTCCCATTCCTCCTTGCAAAACAGCTCGAGCTCAGTGAGGTTGGATGGAGAGCATTTGTGAACAGCAGTTTTCAGTTCTTTCCACAGATTCTCGATTGGATTCAGGTCTGGACTTTGACTTGGCCATTCTAACACCTGGATATGTTTATTTTTGAACCATTCCATTGTAGATTTTGCTTTATGTTTTGGATCATTGTCTTGTTGGAAGACAAATCTCCGTCCCAGTCTCAGGTCTTTTGCAGACTCCATCAGGTTTTCTTCCAGAATGGTCCTGTATTTGGCTCCATCCATCTTCCCATCAATTTTAACCATCTTCCCTGTCCCTGCTGAAGAAAAGCAGGCCCAAACCATGATGCTGCCACCACCATGTTTGACAGTGGGGATGGTGTGTTCAGGGTGATGAGCTGTGTTGCTTTTACGCCAAACATAATGTTTTGCATTGTTGCCAAAAAGTTCAATTTTGGTTTCATCTGACCAGAGCACCTTCTTCCACATGTTTGGTGTCTCCCAGGTGGCTTGTGGCAAACTTTAAACAACACTTTTTATGGATATCTTTAAGAAATGGCTTTCTTCTTGCCACTCTTCCATAAAGGCCAGATTTGTGCAATACACGACTGATTGTTGTCCTATGGACAGAGTCTCCCACCTCAGCTGTAGATCTCTGCAGTTCATCCAGAGTGATCATGGGCCTCTTGGCTGCATCTCTGATCAGTCTTCTCCTTGTATGAGCTGAAAGTTTAGAGGGACTGCCAGGTCTTGGTAGATTTGCAGTGGTCTGATACTCCTTCCATTTCAATATTATCGCTTGCACAGTGCTCCTTGGGATATTTAAAGGTTGGGAAATATTTTTGTATCCAAATCCAGCTTTAAACTTCTTCACAACAGTATCTCAGACCTGCCTGGTGTGTTCCTTGTTCTTCATGATGCTCTCTGCGCTTTTAACGGACCTCTGAGACTATCACAGTGCAGGTGCATTTATACGGAGACTTGATTACACACAGGTGGATTGTATTTATCATCATTAGTCATTTAGGTCAACATTGGATCATTCAGAGATCCTCACTGAACTTCTGGAGAGAGTTTGCTGCACTGAAAGTAAAGGGGCTGAATAATTTTGCACGCCCAATTTTTCAGTTTTTGATTTGTTAAAAAAGTTTGAAATATCCAATAAATGTCGTTCCACTTCATGATTGTGTCCCAATTGTTGTTGATTCTTCACAAAAAAATACAGTTTTATATCTTTATGTTTGAAGCCTGAAATGTGGCAAAAGGTCGCAAAGTTCAAGGGGGCCGAATACTTTCGCAAGGCACTGTAACTGCTGCTACCAGCTCAATATCATGCATGGCAAGATGGTGACCATATTAATACGAAGAGGATAGTGAATATCAGTTGTTGTGTATTTTATTTGACTCCAGCTGGGAAGGAAAGCCCCATAGCAGAGCATGTGCTGCAGCATTCCCCTGCTTGCAGAGGCCTTTCCTTTGACTTGAATCGATAGTATCTGACGTTTGACTTTTTCGTAGAGGCCTGTGTCCCGTGTTTAAGACGTGTGGGGGTCCACCACCAGGGCCACTGATCCCAGCTAGACAGATGAGTCATTTTTAGAACGGAACATTTAAGTAACGCCACGTACTTCACTCCAGCTTTATGTAATCACCTGCCCAAAGCCCCGGCCTTCACCTGCTTTCAGGTTGCTGTGTGTGGGGGGTTGGGCGGTTGTGTGTGTGTGTGTGTGTGCGTGCATGCGTGCACAGCCTACAGGGTCTCTCCATACACACATTTGAATTGGTTTATCTTTAAATCTGGTTAATAGGATAATCATCAGGTGTTATTTGGATAAGTAAATTAAGGCATATCTTATATCTTGAAAGTGGATATAATCTGGCACGGGTCAAACTCATTCCAAGAAGGGCAGAGTGTCTGCGGGTTTTCGCTCCTCCCTTGTACTTGATTGATTAATTAAATCAAATTACGTTTTGTCACGTGCGTCGTAAACAACAGGTTTAGAACAGTGAAATGCTTACATACAGGTTATTTTTCAACAATGCAGAGTTAAAGATAAATAAAATGATAAAGGTATTTTAAATAGTGATACGAGGAATAAATGCATAGTGAATTTCAATAATGAGTAAACGCAACATGCTATATACATGGAGTACCGTTACAGAGTCGATGTGCAGGGGTATGAGGTAATTGAGGTGGCTACAGTATGTACATATAGGTAGAGTTAAAGTGACTAGGCAACAGGATAGATAATAGACAGTAGCAGCAGCAGGTAGCCATTTGATTAGCTATTTAGCTTGTTTAGCAGTCTGATGGCTTGGGGTATTCAGTTTCCTGTTGGTTCCAGACTTGGTGCACTGGTACAGCTTGCCGTGCGGTAGCACAGAGAACAGTCTATGGCATGGGTGGCTGGGATTTTAGAAAATATGTTTTTCCTTCCTCTGGCACCGCCTGGTATAGAGGTCCTGGATGGCAGGGAGCTCGTACTCACCACAAACGTTCCCTCTAATTTTTGGGGGCACTGAGCAAATCTTTGAACTTGTGAGCGGAAACTTGATTGTTGTGAGAATTTTGTGCAACTTCCAGCACGCGTTTACAGGCTGCACCCTTACAGTTTTAGACAGCCACAATAGCCTATTGGCTACTATTTCAGCATAATGTGCTGTAGGCCTACCAACGAAACCAATTGAACAAATCCCATAATATTTTCTAATGGACTTAGCTTTTGATTTCTACGATATAGCCTACAGTAGCCTATATGTGGTTTTCAATGCAGGCCTACATTGCATGAGACTTTTAAAAGCATTTTTACATTATGAAGGGCTTGACATTAATTCATTCGTTTTTTACCTGGTCTGTAACACCGTGGGCCAAATATGTGTCTGTAAATTGCAATGTATTGTGTTGTATGATGCAAGAAACCACTTTACAAAATACAATTAATTATTATTACAATATAGAGAATTAGACAATGTAGGCTATGCCTCTGCCTATTGGCTTATTTGCATATTCAAGCCTTTCTCAAAATACAACACTGCCCCTTTAATTGAGCTTTTTACCCGACTGGCTTTCCAAAGACTGCTTGAAATGTAGCCTACGCGCTTTCTGCTCTTGTAAGAAGCAGTAACTCCCCATTGCTGACCTATACTTATCTATAACTGGACTAATAACTCGCTAACTAGCAAAGAATATCAACAAATGTGCACACGAGAGGCTCTGCGCTCTGATTTCACTCGTGGGTGGTTGAAAGACCACACGTGGGCTACCCGATAGAAATTTTCTTCGTTGCGCTCCGGCTCTGCCTTCAACAAAATCACAGACTCAAGTCTTGCGAAGTTAGATTTGTTTTGGTTTGTTGCATTGAAAAGGGGCTGATATAATGTTGATTCGATCACATAAAAAACTTTTAACTATAGAGTGCAAAGTAATGGGGTGAACTCTGAAGTTCAATCCCTCACGTCTCTGTGCGGCCTGGCATTTCTTCTGCGTGGCAGTCCTGGAGGAGGTGTGCGCTTGCAGCTTCGAGGGAACATTGCTCACAACCCTCTGTAGCGCCTTGCGGTCGGGCGCCTTGCAGTTGCCATACCAAGCGGTGATGCAGCCAATCAATATGCTCTCAATGGTGCAGCTGTAGAACCTTTTGAGGATCTGGGGGCTCATGCTCTCTTCACAACTGTGTTGATGTGTGGACCATGTTAATTCCTTGGTGATGTGGACACCGAGGAACACTGACTAGTAAGGAACTCCCCTCACCTGGTTGTTTAGGTCTTAATTGAAACAAAAAAACTAAAACCAGCAGACACTAGGCCCTCCACGGAATGAGTTTGACACCCCTATAATATGGTTTTCAAATAGGTTGTAGCCTATTTTTTTCCCCTCCAATGTACAGTCTGAAGGTTTCAACTGAGAAATAGCTTATTATTATTAGTGTTTTCCAAAGATGTTCAGATGTCCTTATCCTTACTATTCCTATGTCAGAGTGATAACAGCAGCACTAGATGGGATAATCGGGTAGACGGGAAAGACGGGATGAAGAGCACCATTTGTGACTGATAACGGCAGCCGCAGAGAACATAATGGTATTATCATACATGGATTGTCAGCTGATAATGTAATATATAAACGCAACATGCAACAATTTCAAAGATTTTACAGAGTTACAGTTCATATAAGTAAATGATTCAATTGAAATAAATTCATTAGGCCCTAATCTATGGGTTTCACATGATGGCGTAGCCATGGGCTGCACCCTTGCTCAGTCATGTGAAATCCATAGATTAGGGCCTAATGAATTGATTTCAATTGACCAATTTCCTTATATGAACTGTCAATCATAATGAGTTTTTCCCCACAAAAGGGCTTTATTACAAACAGAAATACACCTCAGCATCCCTTCAGGCGATCCCACAGGTGAAGAAGCCAGATGTGGAGGTCCTGATCTGGCATGGTTACACGTTTTCTGCAGTTGTGAGACCGGTTGGACATACTGCTAGGTTCTCTAAAACAACGTTGGAGAGGCGGTTTATGAACATTCAATTCTCTGGCAACAGCTCTGGTGGTCATTCCTGCAGTCAGCATACTAATTGCAGGGCTCCCTCAACTTGAGACGTCTGCGGCATTGTGTTGTGTGACAAAACTGCACATTTTTAGAGTGGCCTTTTATTTTCCCCAGCTCCAGGTGCACCTGTCAATCAATCAGTCAATCAAATGTATTTATAAACCCCCTTTTACATCCGCAGATGTCACAAAGTGCTATACAGAAACACAGCCTAAAACCCCAAACAGCAAGCAATGCAGATGTAGACACACGTAATGATCATGATGTTTAATCAGCTTCTTGATATGCCACACCTGTCAGGTGGATGGATTATTTTGGCAAAGGAGAAATGCTTTGCGGACGTCCTTGTATCAGCTAGCGACAGCAACCTGTGGAATCTTAAGGGTTCTGAAGTGAAGTATTTTTCTGCTGCCATAATTGTCTCCATAATGTTAGTGAGCATCAAGGTGAGAGAACGTCAATGAATATTCTTTTGGAAAGTCCTTGTCTCTTTTCATTATCAGCTTGTTGTAAGGACTGTCTTTTATTTTCACACAAACTAAAACAGAAATAAATGCAACAATTTCAAAGATTTTACTGAATTAAGGTTCATATAAGGAAATCAGTCAATTGAAATACATTCATTTGGCCCTAATCTATGGATTTCACATGACTGGGAATACAGACATGCATTTGTTGGTCACAGATACCTTTAAAAAAAGGTAGGGGGTAGATCAGAAAACCAGTCAGTATCTTGTAGAGGCCGACCGATTATGATTTTTCAACGCCGATACCGATTATTGTAGGACCAAAAAAGCCGATGCCGATTAATCTGCCGATTTTAAGCGTTTTTTAATTGATTTGTAATAATGACAATTACAACAATACTGAATGAACACTTATTTTAACTTAAAATAATACATCAATAAAATCAATTTAGCCTCAAATAAATAATGAAACATGTTCAATTTGGTTTCAATAATGCAAAAACAAAGTGTTGGAGAAGAAAGTGAAAGTGCAATATGTGCTATGTAAGAAAGCTGACGTTTCAGTTCCTTGCTCAGAACATGAGAACATATGAAAGCTGGTGGTTCCTTTTAACATGAATCTTCAATATTCCCAGGTAAGAAGTTTTAGGTTGTAGTTATTATAGGAATTATAGGACTATTTCCCTCTATACCATTTGTATTTCATTAACCTTTGTTCTTATAGGCACTTTAGTATTGCCAGTGTAACAGTATAGCTTCCATCCCTCTTCTCGCTCCTCCCTGGGCTCGAACCAGGAACACAACGACAACAGCCAACCTCGAAGCAGCGTTACCCATGCAGAGCAAGGGAAACAACCACTCCAAGGCTCAGAGCGAGTGACATTTGAAACGCAATAAATGCGCGCTAACTAGCTAGCCATTTCACTTCGGTTACACCAGCCTCATCTCGGGAGTTGATAGGCTTGAAGTCATAAACAGTGCAATGCTTGACGCACAAGAAGAGCTGCTGGCAAAATGCACGAAAGTGCTGTTTGAATGAATGTTTACGCGCCTGCTTCTGCCTACCACCGCTCAGTCAGATACTTAGATACTTATATGCTTGTATGCTCAGTCAGATTATATGCAATGCAAGATACGCTAGATAATATCTAGTAATATCATCAACCATGTGTAGTTAACTAGTGATTATGATTGATTGATTGCTTTTTATAAGATAAGTTTAATGCTAGCTAGCAACTTACCTTGGCTTACCTCATTCGCGTAACAGGCAGTCTCCTTGTGGAGTGCAACGAGAGAGAGGCAGGTCGTTATAGCGTTGGACAAGTTAACTGTAAGGTTGTATGATTGGATCACCCGAGCTGACAAGGTGAAAATCTGTCATTCTGCCCCTGAACGAGGCAGTTAACCCACGATTCCTAGGCCGTCATTGAAAATAAGAATGTGTTCTTAACTGACTTGCCTAGTTAAATAAAAATGAAATAAAGGTGTAAAAATAATAATAATAATAAAATAAATAAATAAAAAAATCGGCTAAATCGGTGTCCAAAAATACAGATTTCCGATTGTTATGAAAACTTGAAATCGGCCCTAATTAATCGGCCGACCTCTAGTATCTGGTGTGACCACGATTTGCCTCATGCAGTGCGACTCATCTCCTTGGCATAGAGTTGATCGGGCTGTTGATTGTGACCTGTGGAATGTTGTCCCACTCCTCTTCAATTGTGTGCAAAATTGCTGGATATTGGAAGGAACTGGAACAAGCTGTTGTACATGTCGATCCAGAACATCCCCAACATTCTCAATGTCTCACATGTCTGGTGAGTATGCAGGCCATGGAAGAACTGGGGCATTTTCAGCTTCCAGGAATTGTGTACAGATCCTCGTGACATGTGGCCGTGCATTATCATGCTGAAAAATGAGGTGGTGGCTGTGGATGAATGGCACAAAAATGGGCCTCAGGATCTTGTGCGGTTTCTCTGTGCATTCAAGTTGCCATCTATAAAATGCAATTGTGTTTGCTGTCCGTGCCTTATGCCTGCCCATACCATAACCCCACCACCACTATGGGGCACTCCCGCTCGCTCACACGACGCCACGTCTGCCATCTGCCCAGTACAGTTGAAACCGGGGTTCATCCGTGAAGAGCACACTTCTCCAGCATGCCAGTTGCCATCAAAGGTGAGCCACGGCCCACTGAAGTTGGTTCGAACTGCAGTCAGGTCAAGACACTGGTGAGGACGATGAGCACGCAGATGAGATGGTATCTGACAGTTTGTGCAGAAATTGTTTGCTTGTGCAAACCCACAGCTGTCCGGGTGGATCGTCTCAGACCATCCCACAGGTGAAGAAGCCAGATGTGGAGGTCCTAGACTGGCGTGGTTACACGTGGTCTGCAGTTGAGGCCGGTTGGACGTAATGCCAAATTCTCAAAAATTACAGAGGCGGCTTATGGTAGAGAAATTAACAATTAATTCTCTGGCAACAGCTCTGGTGGACCTTCCTGCAGTCAGCATGCCATTGTGGCATTGTGTTGTGTGACAAAACTGCACATTTTAGAGTGGCCTTTTATTGTCCCCAGCACAAGGTGCACCTGTGTAATGATCATGCTGTTTAATCAGCTTCTTGATATGCCACACCTATCAGGTGGATGGAGAATGCTCACTAACAGGGATGTAAACAAATTTGTGCAAAAAAATTGAGAGAAATAAACTTTTTGTGCAAATTGAAAAGTTCTGGGATCTTTTATTTCAGCTTATGAAACATGGGATGAACACTTTACATCTTGCGTTTACATTTTTTTTGTTCAGTATACATTTTTCTATGGCCTCTGTCTCTTAAACATGCACGCACAAACACATACATACACACACACACACACATACATTCCAATTTCTATGGCCCTGCAAATCCTTTCTCTCAAAGTCTAACCCACATGCACCCTTTTGCTCGATCTATGTCTGCCCTTCACAACGCACTATACTCTCTTGCAGTAGGATTTGGGGAACAGTGCACCATGGGAAATAAAGGTCAGACAAGCGGAGCTCATTTTGTTCGAGCTGTGGATTTGGGGCCTACAAGCCTTGAGGGTGCAAAGCAGCCAGCCACAGTTAGTGAGCTAGTCAATGAGCTATTCATGGGCATAAAGACAGCATTATGGCCCGGAGCAGGCCTGTTTGCAAGCGAACGTGTTGTTATTACTCACAAAGAATTAACCAAGTGGGCTCTTTCTCACTCTCTTGTCAGTGTCTGCAGACCCAGAGACTGTTTTTGTAGACAGAGCTGCACTGCTCCCTGAAACGAACCACGGTTCCACCTGTAAAAAGTAAAAAAATCTCTGTTTTGGTTCGAAGAACTGCTTGTTGCCATAGCTTCTTGGATGACACATATTTCCTGCTCGCTACTTGTCATTAGCTGCTGTACACCATTGTCCACCCTCAGTCATTGATTGGAACACTTTAGTGTTTTTCTTTTAAGTCTAACCCCAATGAAAAGAGAGGGTAAACGCATGAGAGAGAGTCAACATTTACTGAGTGGTTTGAAGGACAGAGGAGCCTGCTGAACAAATTGAGATGGAAGACAGTATATGCTGACAGATTGTATTCATTAAACTGGCTACTGAACCTGTTCTCTCTTTACTTTGTAATTTGAATCAGAGTCAAAATCAAGTCAATTTCAAGCTTAAGTATTGCTTGACATTTGTTCAATTCATCATGGATGGATGCCCGACAAAAGACTTGAGTGTCTCAAAATAACGACTAAAGAAGTCAAAGGCGCCTGCCTACCTGTGTGTCCCTTAGTCCTCATGGTGTCCCTTTGGCATGTGGATAGAACCCCAGTCAGAATGCCTATGGTGTATAAGATTACAGAAGAATTAGTCTCTGTTTTGGATTTAGGACACAGCAAAGTGGTTGATTTGGCCAGATTAAGCTCCATATAAAGGGGTAAAGGCTCAAGGGATGTACTCTGTAATCAAGGGATGTAATCTGACTCTATGCATTAGTCTGTGCTCTTGCTAATTCAGGCCAAACAAGTGTAGCTAGCATAGCGTAGATTTGATAACAGCAACCCAAAACAAAACTGTTCATCTAGCTAGCATTTTCGATTGTCGCTAGCTAAGCTTGTAGTTCAATGGATACCCCCCCCCACACACACACACACACACACTGTACGAGACAATGGCTTTTGAATTTCAATTGATCACATACATTTGTTTATACGAGGCCACCTGTTATTCAGTAATTCTTAAAAACATAGGGCAGGGGGATCTTGATTGTCTTGGCAACTCGTGCCGTGTGATTCAAATGTTGAAGGAAGGCGTGTTCTCCTCATAATGTGAAGGTCATGGATGCCACCTTACCTCACAAGACTTTTCCTTGTTCCTGAGCTGACAAAGTAAACCCAGTCAAACTCCACATTAAGGAATGCCATACATGGCTACACCAATAGAAATAGAACCCAGGATACACCATACACATGTTGTTTCAACTCAAAAAGATAACTTACATTCATACTAATATACAAGTTTATACAACTTAACAATTTAGGTTAGTGGGGTTAAGACATTTTTTGTTGTTAAAACATTACATTCCAGCTGTGTAGATCGAGATAGAGTCCTGCAAAGTTGTCTCTGACATTCCTACCTCTCAACCAGTCTTCTGTGACAACATGACTGTGTTCTTAAACACAGATTCATCACTGAGGTTTTCTTGCTGATGATATTTATACTTTTATCGATAACTCTATTCTACCACTAAACTCCATGGAATCAGTGATATTGTGAAAGCCCTACTTTTATGCTCACTTTGCTTGCCTTGCTTGTCATACCCAAGAGCAGTTATCTCCCTTCCCGTGTACTGTAGTCACTACGCTTGATGTGGTATGAGTTGCTGTCCTCTTTTGATATTTGCGTTTAATGTCTCCTGTTACCATGGCTGGCAGGGTGTCATGCGCTCTTTGTCTGGCTAACAGCAGCAGTCCGTTTGGAACAGAGGCAGTTGCATGTCATAAGATCCCCCTCTAGAGCAATCAATGGGATGCAATCTACCACAAGTGTAACTACACAGCGGGCACACACTCGCAAGGGGGAGGTCAGAGGCTAACCCAATGGACGGAAGCCTTATTGGAGCCAGGAGGGTTTCAAGCAAGCGCCCCTAATGGTTAAAAGCCTGGGCAAAATACTTGCCGGCTTTAACCCTTTGACACGTACCAACACACGGGTGGGATCATTATACAGTGGTCCATGTATCGTATGCTCAAACCGGTGTGATTATTACGCTTATGTAGAACGTCCAGTTTCAACACCGATACCGATTATTGAAGGACCAAAAAAAAAGCAGATGCCGATCAATCGGCCGATTAAAAAAATGTAAATTAAAAAAATGTATTTGTAAAAATGCCAATTACAACAAAACTGAATGAACACTTATTTTAACTTAATATAATACATCAATAAAATCAATTTATGTTCTGATTTTAAGAAAGGCATTGATGTTTATGGTTAGGTACACATTGGAGCAACGAGAGTCCTTTTTCGCGAATGTGCACCGCATCGATTATATGCAACGCAGGACACGCTAGATAAACTAGTAATATCATCAACCATGTGTAGTTAATTAGTGATTATGATTGATTGATTGTTTTTTATAAGATAAGTTTAATGCTAGCTAGCAACTTACCTGGGCTTTTTACTGCATTCGCGTAACAGTCACTGACAGTGTCACCAGCAAAGCATCCCCACACCATCCCACCTCTTCCTTCGTGCTTCACGGTGGGAACCACACATGCGGAGATCATCCGTTCACCTACTCTGCGTCACACAAAGACACCACAGTTGGAACCAAAAATCTCAAATTTTCTAATGTCTAATTTCGCAATTCGACCATGATGGTATCCTCTGAACAGTTGATATTGAGATGTCTGTTAATCTCTGTGAAGCATTTATTTGGGCTGCAATTTCTGAGGCTGGTAACTCGAATGAGCTTATCCTCTGCAGCAGAAGTAACTCTGGGTCTTCTTTTCCTGTGGCAGTCCTCGTGAGAGCCAGTTTCATCATTACGCTTGATAGTTTTTGCGACTGCACTTGAAGAAACTTTCAAAGTTCTTGACATTTTCCAGATTGACTGACCTTCATGTCTTAAAGTAATGGTGGACTACTGTTTCTCTTTGCTTATATGAGCTGTTCTTGCCATAATATGTACTCTGTCTTTTACCAAATTGGGCTATCTTCTGTATACCACCCCTACCTTGTCACAACACAACTGATTGGCTCAGTTGAAAAAAATTAAACAAATGAACTTTTAACAAGGCACACCTGTTAATTGAAATTATTTCCAGGTGACTACCTCATGAAGCTGGTTGAGAGAATGCCAAGAGTGAGCAAAGCTGTCATCAAGGCAAAGGGTGGCTACTTTGAAGAATCTCAAATCTCAAATATATTTTGATTTGTTTAACACCTTTTGGGTACTTCATGATTCCATATGTATTATTTCATATTTGTGATGTCTTCTCTCTCTCACACACAAACACACATACTGTAAATATTTGTGCGAGTCCACATGAAAACGTCAAGGTTGCATCCCCTCTCTGCCTTATCTGGATGACTCTGACTACACTGGACACAGTATGCACACAGTATGCACACAACAAGCCTCTTCAATGCCACCTAACGTTGTGTGCTAATTTGTGTTGGTGTTATGTGTTAACATGCGGATTGGAGGGTTGCACCCCCTTCCCCCCAGATATGAGCTTGAGTGACCAAGCCCTGAGAATGCATGGCACAATACCAGCTGAGGTATTTGAAGTGAGCAAGCCCTGAGAATGCATGGCACAATACCAGCTGAGGTATTTGAAGTGAGCAAGCCCTGAGAATGCATGGCACAATACCAGCTGAGGTATTTGAAGTGAGAAAGCCCTGAGAATGCATGGCACAATACCAGCTGAGGTATTTGAAGTGTTCTATGGACTTCCCTCTCAACACATAAGACAACACTCCTTTTTTCATTTTCATGGAACATCTAATATGCCCTGAGGCCTAGTAGAACATGACTCGTCAGTTGGCATCATGTCAGTTTGCTTTGGCAGCAAGAGTACCCACAGACCAAAAAACTCAAACAATACTTTGCTTGCAAGTGGAATGGGGGATTCCAGGCCAACTGGTGCTGCAAGCCAAGGTCTACCTCTAGGCTAACTCTAATGCTGCAGTGTTAGCAATACTCACTGTTTCTGAAATGGGTTATGTGGTGACAACACACCACTACGCTAGACGGCGCTTTCTTTCTACCTGGGCCGCAGCCCCTGATGGATGGGACAAGCTCCTGCAGTGTAAGCGGCATGCTTCAGCGCCTCTCTCACACACACACACACACACACACACACACACACACTAACTCGCTCACTCATACGCGCACACTGTACAAATACGCACACACACGGGTCTGCTCCGAAAGGCCTCCATTCCCATTAGTTTATAATGCGAGGGGCATGTGAAAAGACAGTTGTACCATGCCTGTAAACAGAGGATTAGCAGAGAAAGGGAAAGCTCTACGTCAGAGAGAGAGATGTTCCAGGCTTCCAGCACCATGTTGGCACGGCTGTGGAATGTTAAACACAGAAGGGAGTATACTACCTCTCATACTCTTGCCATATATCAATCCTCAAGCCCTTCGAGTAGTGGGAAGCAGGTAGTGGGAAGCAGGTAGTGTGAAGCAGGTAGTGGGAAGCAGGTAGTGGGAAGCAGGTGTGAAAAGTGTTGGGCTGGAACAAAAATGTCTGCTAGTAAGGCCTTAGGACCTGAAGAGATCGAAAACCCCCTAGAGGATTATGTAAGGAGACCCCTTGCTGGTTTCTTCCGACTGTAGGGAGGGAAAGTGTTAGCATTGAAGGAACATTTCAAAATTGAATTTGCTTCACTTCCTTTAAATTCATGGGAGAAAGAGGGCGAGTTGTGAGGTTCCTTGTTAGTGTGCTTCCTACCTGGATGAGGTAAAGGAGAGGGTGGTGTTTGGCATGTCGTTAAGGCCTGGTTTTGGCACCAGAGCATTCCAAGATGGTGTCACGCTCTACACGGTCCTGGGGTTGCCAGCGGTTTCTTAGGCAGTGCCAGACCCTTAGGCTCTCGCTGGGATGTTTTACTAGTGTATATGTTTTATTTCACCCGAGGTCACATTCAGGTTTCCATTATGAAATAAGATCCCTTCGAAGGTCCTTAGACGAAGGGGAATATGCTAGGACTTGGTTGTCTGTATACCATAGTAATTTAGGAAATGCATCAGTATGTGCCGGATGAGTTTCGATTGAGTCAGATATATTACAAAATATCCATATAAATTTGAATCACAATTGTTAGTTTGTTTTTCTGATAGAAAGCAATTGATAGTATAGACACAGCAACTATTCAAATTTCCTGGTCATACAAAGGGGTATTAAAGTAGTCATGGCAACATGACCCAATAGTCTCAATAACCCTTATTCAACTTTATAAGCTTTCTTCATTAACCACGAAATACAGAGTTCTAGCTACATGAGTGTTTACCAATGCTAGCTGGCTTACTTATCGAATTCTGCAGTGAAACTACAACCCAGGAAAACATTTTCTGTTTTTAAACCAGGGGGATGTTCCCCAATGCTGGTAAGTGGGCCCTGAGTGAAAAAGTTTGGGAACCCCTGGACAAGACTAGTGACTTCAGCTAGACACTTCAGCTAGTGAGTCGGGACCTCTTGTTTTATTTACACACACATGTTAATTATGGACCGCCTGGCTGAAAATGTACCCCCCCACCCCATGTAGATGTGTTGAGGTCTATACTCTACATGCTTGACTATGCACATTTGTATAGGCAGTACTTACAGTTCATAATGTTATTACTGTATCTTCATTGGACAAGATTGTATTTTGTTATGTTCATTTGAAAAGGCCTGTGTCAGGTCTAGACGAAAGACCCACGTAATTTTTTTGTTTGTTTTCTGTCATTTCATAAAAGGTTTTGCTGCATCACATCCGGCCGTGATTGGGAGTCCCATAGGGCGGCGCACACTTGGCCCAGCGTCGTCCGGGTTTGGCCGGGGTAGGCCGTCATTGTAAATAAGAATTTGTTCTTAACTGACTTGCCTAGTTAAATAAAGGTTAAATAAAAAATGTAATAAAAAATAGTCTGCATTGTGGAAGATTGACCCTTCAGAACAGTATGATACACACAGTTTAAGCTACCTGAATTGATCACATTTACCGTTCAATAATGTCAAAGAATCAGCTTTGGCCAGGCTTTACTCTACAGAGACAGAGCTGACCAGCGTTTAGTCACTGAACAAGAGGTTAAAGCTGTGGCTGCAAGGCAGGCCACTCAGTCACACACACCCACATGGAGAAGAGAGGAGGGGAGGGGAGTGAGGCTAGCTGCCCAGCCCGCTCTGCTCTGTGAAAGACCTACTGCAGAGGCGTCTGACCAGAGCCAGAGTCGTGACTGAGCACTGTTTGTTAGTTTGTGTGGTTGGGGCGGGCTGGGCTGTCTGTCCACTTCTCCGCCTGTCTGTTTGAAAGCCTTTTGAAAGCCGAATGCAGGCCATTGTTTACAGTCTTACTCTGTAGTGTCTACTCTGTACTGTAGTGTCTACTCTGTACTGTAGTGTCTACTCTGTAGTGTCTACTCTGTACTGTAGTGTCTACTCTGTACAGTAGTGTCTACTCTGTAGTGTCTACCCTGTACAGTAGTGTCTACTCTGAAGTGTCTACTCTGTATAGTAGTTTCTACTCTGTAGTGTTTACTCTGTACTGTAGTGTCTACTCTGTAGTGTCTACTCTGTACTGTAGTGTCTACACTGTAGTGTCTACTCTGTACTGTAATGTCTACTCTGTACAGTAGTGTCTACTCTGTACTCTCTACTCTGTATAGTAGTGTCTACTGTGTAGTGTCTACTCTGTACAGTAGTGTCTACTCTGTACAGTAGTGTCTACTCTGTAGTGTACTCTGTACAGCAGTGTCTACTCTGTAGTGTCTACTCTGTACAGTAGTGTCTACTCTGTAGTGTCTACTCTGTACTGTAGTGTCTACTCTGTACTAGTGTCTACTCTGTACAGTAGTGTCTACTCTGTACTGTAGTGTCTACTCTGTACTGTCTACTCTGTACAGTAGTGTCTACTCTGTACTATTGTGTCTACTCTGTACAGTAGTGTCTACTCTGTACTGTAGTGTCTACTCTGTACTGTAGTGTCTACTCTGTACTGTAGTGTCTACTCTGTACAGTAGTGTCTACTCTGTAGTGTCTACTCTGTACAGCAGTGTCTACTCTGTAGTGTCTACTCTGTACTGTAGTGTCTACTCTGTACAGTAGTGTCTACTCTGTACTGTAGTGTCTACTCTGTACTGTCTACTCTGTACAGTAGTGTCTACTCTGTACTATAGTGTCTACTCTGTACAGTAGTGTCTACTCTGTACTGTAGTGTCTACTCTGTACTGTAGTGTCTACTCTGTAGTGTCTACTCTGTACAGTATTGTCTACTCTGTACTGTAGTGTCTACTCTGTATTGTAGTGTCTACTCTGTAGTGTCTACTCTGTACTGTAGTGTCTACTCTGTACTGTAGTGTCTACTCTGTAGTGTCTACTCTGTCCTGTAGTGTCTACTCTGTACAGTAGTGTCTACTCTGTAGTGTCTACTCTGTACAGCAGTGTCTACTCTGTAGTGTCTACTCTGTACAGTAGTGTCTACTCTGTACTGTAGTGTCTACTCTGTACTGTCTACTCTGTACAGTAGTGTCTACTCTGTACTGTAGTGTCTACTCTGTACTGTAGTGTCTACTCTGTAGTGTCTACTCTGTACTGTAGTGTCTACTCTGTACTGTAGTGTCTACTCTGTAGTTTCTACTCTGTACAGTAGTGTCTACTCTGTACAGTAGTGTCTACTCTGTACTGTAGTCTCTACTCTGTACAGTAGTGTCTACTCTGTACAGTAGTGTCTACTCTGTAGTGTCTACTCTGTACAGCAGTGTCTACTCTGTAGTGTCTACTATGTACAGCAGTGTCTACTCTGTAGTGTCTACTCTGTACAGCAGTGTCTACTCTGTAGTGCCTACTCTGTACAGCAGTGTCTACTCTGTAGTGTCTAATCTGTACAGCAGTGTCTACTCTGTAGTGTCTACTCTGTAGTGTCTACTCTGTACAGGAGTGTCTACTCTGTAGTGTCTACTCTGTACAGCAGTGTCTACTCTGTAGTGTCTACCCTGTACAGTAGTGTCTACTCTGTAGTGTCTACTCTGTACAGCAGTGTCTACTCTGTAAACGTCTCTTCTTTTTCACAGAATCAGGTAGACTCGTCTCACAGGTTGATGCCTCCAGTCCTTAGACTATGTAGTTACTTGTGCATTGGCAGTGGTTCGTAAACAAAGATACTGCATAAAAATGTTGGTAACATTTTACTCAAAGCCAACATTTGTAAGGGATGAGGATGCTGCCTTAATGCAACAAAAGACTTTAGCATGCATTTCATAAACATCCAAGTCAAGTTGTTGTACAAATAAAAGTGGCCAAGCTAAAACACTGCTTAGTCAGGTGCAATCAGAACACAAACAGATGTTAATACTATCAGCTGTTACCTAACACAGGAAGGCCAGCCAGACTGTTAAAGAGGATAGCCTGTCTATCTGACTGTGTCCCAGTTGCCCCCATTGATTTTGTGACTGTCCAAAGAGTGAGAGACGGGGAGCCATGTATTTGACTGACCAATCAGCATAGCCTTTAAATCATCCTACTGCCCTAAAGGAGATGGTTAAAAGGAGTGGCATTGTCCCCTAAATCCTAGGGTGTGTTAATTAGGCACCAAACAGAAGAAAACAGACTGAAACAGGGAGGGACTACCTGGACTTGTCCAATAACAAACACTCTGTTTTGTTTTCTGTTGCTAAAAGTTTTCTGTTATGTGCCTTAATGACTACCACCCAAGCTGCATGTTGATGTTGTCTAGCGTGGTGCTGCCTGTGTCAATTGTGTGTTTTTTTTTGGTCATCATGGGGCATGTTGTTGATTTCAACATCCAGGAAGTACTATGTACTTCTGTCTGTCTGTCCCTCTCTCCGGGTCTCTTTTTGTCTCTCTCGGTCTCTCTCTTTCTCTCTTTCTCTTTTACACACACACACACACACACACACACACACACACACACACACACACACACACACACACACACAAACACACACATGCTTAATATTTGTCATTCTTCTTGGTAGCTCTCGTGTGGCTCCGCTGTATGGTGCAGCCTGTCACATTAACCCAGCCCCCACCCAGTCTCTGGGAAGGCTGAGGGAATGGCACTGCGGCTTGCCACGCATTTACCGTGAACACGACCGTCTGTCTGTGTCCTTCCGTCAGTCACCTAACTGAAGTGTGATAACAAGCTCTCTGACAATCCTTGCTAGCGACGTAGACTTTTGTGTCTGTCAAACTTGCTCTCATTATGTCTCGGTTTTGTTCCAAGGCTGTTTCTCTTTCTTCCGCTATTTTTGTATTTGTGTTTGGTGGAGGGGTTCTGTGATTATAGGATGCCCTTGTTCAAACAGCTGAGCTAGATATCCCCCTGGGTTACCATCTGCCTCTCGTACTGTTGTTTATTGAGTCACTTCTTTGCTCTATGACTGAATGCTGGCCTAATGTGGGGGGCTCCCATCATACCATAAGCCTGCATCCCTGTATTGACATAGACCTCTATTCTAGCCCCCATGTTGCATCTGGGGAAAAACCTCCCATGAAGCCTTGGTCAGGCCTGTTGCCTCGCTGTATAGACCGTTACCCAATCCCTCAGGAGGAATTCTGCCAGGCCTTTTGGGATGGCCAAATCGAGATACAAATCAGCCACTCCATCTGGCAGATAGTATATCTCTTTAGTGCATCTGAGCCGGGATAATATCCCCCACCGCCTCCTCTCTTCTGCCCTCATTGCCATGTTGCCGACCCCCAATTGTGGTCATTCTAATGGAGTATGGAGCAGGGTAGGCCAAAGGAAGCCCAGTGTTCGTGGATCACAATAATATAGGAAGTAGTTCAAGGCACGAGGCTATGGGCTCTTTTATTTAACCAATAAGGCCCGAGGGGGTGTGGTATATGACAAATATACCACAGCTACGCGGAGTGCCTAGATACAGCCCTTAGCCCTGGTATATTGGCCATATATCACAAACCCCGAGGTGCCTTATTGATATTATAAACTGGTTACCAATGTAATTAGCCCAGTAAAAATAAATGTTTTGTCATACCCGTGGTATACGTCAGCCAATCAGCATTCAGGGCTGGAACCACCCAGTTTATATCTTGCCGTATACCTCAAACCAGTCCATATTTTGATTCTTGAAATAAATATATTCTGTGGCAAGGTACACACTTAAGATTAGTGATGCACCAATATGACATTTTTGTCCGATACCGATATCCAATATTTTCTTTGGCAAAAGAAAATCAGATACCGTTAACCGATATTTAAAATTTGAGTGGCCTTTTAAGCATTCTAGTAGTGTTAAATAGTTAACACACACACATGGACGCAGCGGTCTAAGGCACTGCATCTCAGTGCAAGAGCCGTCACTACAGTCCCTGGTTCGAATCCAGGCTGTATTACATCTGGCCGTGGTTGGCAGTCCCATAGGGCGGCACACAATTGGCCCAGCGTCGTCCGGGTTTGGCCGGGGTTAAAAAATTAATTTTCCTAAAGGTCTACCCAAGGAGTCTGGAGTGTGATAATTTATTATTGCAATGAGTAGGGTTCGGCGGTATACCGTACACGGGGGTATTTGGAAAAAGCCACAGGATAGTTTTTCAATTCCGTCAATACCATTTGTTTAAGAATATTTTTAAGATAAATACACAACACAGAGACAGTGCGAGAGACAGAGGACGAGAAGTCAATAGAGTAATAACGATCAATGGAAATACGTTTTTTTCTGTAATGGAATTATTTATCAATGGGTCAGAGACATCGGAGGAATTTGTCTATACAGTGAGCCTGAAATAGGATACTTGTTATTTGGCTATTGGCTCAGTTGTACTGCAAGGACTTCTAATTGGTCAACCACAGCCTAGGGCTGGGTTCTAAAACTAGATTCTGTCCCTTTGTTCTGGGAAGATAATCACAGGAGAGAACCACTGGAGAGAATCACTGGAGAGCATCACTGAGGACAGGGGAGAATGACCATCTACTTCCAAGCATGATTTGTCCTATTTGAATAAACCTATTATCCTCCCCCTGATTTGCTTTGGGGTCTGTGTTATTAAAGAATAACATCAACTGCTAACATTTGAAACCGTTTTTTAAAAAGTTTTTCAATAAATTGTAATATTTGTAGTAGAGGTCGACCGATTATGATTTTTCAACACCGAGGACCAAAAAATTATTGGAGGACCAAAAAAAAAAAAACGATGCCGATTAATTGGACGATTTTGATTTATTTGTAATAATGACAATTACAACAATACTGAATGAACACTTATTTTAACTTAATATAATACATCAATAAAATCAATTTAGCCTCAAGTAGATAATGAAACATGTTCAATTTGGTTTAAATAATACAAAAACAAAGTGTTGGAGAAGTAAAAGTGCAATATGTGCCATGTAAAAAAGCTAACGTTTGAGTTCCTTGCTGTTACGCACGCCTCTATGAAGAGGGAACACAACACCCTGCTACAACTAAACTCTCCGTGAAGTGAAAAAGGTATGGACTGTAGGTGCAAGTAAGAATGACAACAGGCAGAATGTGGTACCGTTTACAAGGACTTTATTCCTTTACACGGTAATATGGGGAAAAGGGGCTGGACGGAACCAAAGCAAAGAAAGTAAATCTCAAAGCCCCCCCCCTCTCCTATCTTACCTGCCTACCCGCTACTTACCTAATTTAGCACCACCTGGTGCCCTAACCAAAATACAGGGGGTGGTCCGCCCAGGTCTTACCTAGTGTGCCTAGACAATGAATATACTACGGGTATATGTATGCCCGCAGGCCTCTTGCCTAAGCACTCCCTAGGTGCCTTCCCCTTCCCCCCTGGGAACAAATGAAACAGGAGAACAAATAATTTCTCAAACAAACTAAGAAACAAAGGACATCAAATAAGCTCTATCTGAGCAACAAACTCACTGAACATACCAACTGCTACCAACAACTAACATAGTAAATTATCCACAGCCATCAGCCTCCTCTCTCAGCAATGATTCTCTATCACATTCAATCTCTCTGCAATGACCTCTCTGCAATGACCTCTCTGCAATGACCTCTCTGCAATGACCTCTCTGCAATGACCTCTCTGCAATGACCTCTCTGCAATGACCTCTCTGCAATGACCTCTCTGCAATGACCTCTCTGCAATGACCTCTCTGCAATGACCTCTCTGCAATGACCTCTCTGCAATGACCTCTCTGCAATGACCTCTCTGCAATGACCTCTCTGCAATGACCTCTCTGCAATGACCTCTCTGCAATGACCTCTCTGCAATGACCTCTCTGCAATGACTACCTCCAAATATCTCTCTCCTGAACAGAACACTGGCTTTTATATAGCTTCAGAATGAATGGGTAATTGGAGACAGCTGTGTCTTGACGAGGGGGCGGGGTCAGCTCTCCAATTAGCCATGGAGTCGACCAATCAGCTGCTTGAGGGATTTCAGGAAGCCATTTACTGAAATAAACACATGCAAATACACAAACTACAACACATAATCTGGGGAACGTAACACTTGCTCAGAACATGAGAACATATGAAAGTTGGTGGTTCCTTTTAACATGAGTCTTCAATATTCCAAGGTAAGAGGTTTTAGGTTGTAGTTAATATAGTATTTATAGGGCTATTTCTCTCTATACCATTTGTACTTCATATACCTTTGACTATTGGATGTTCTTATAGGCACTATAGTATTGCCAGTGTAACAGGATAGCTTCCATCCCTCTCCTCGCTCCTCCCTGGGCTCGAACCAGGAACACATCGACAACAGCCACCCTCGAAGCAGCTTACCCATGCAGAGCAAGGGGAATAACTACTCCAAGTCTCAGAGCGAGTGACGTTTGAAACGCTATTAGCGCACACCCTGCTAACTAGCTAGCCATTTCACATCGGTTACACCAGCCATTAGGCTGATAGGCTTGAAGTCATAAACAGCACTGTGCTTGCGAAGAGCTGCTGGCAAAATGCACAAAAGTGCTGTTTGAATGAATGCTTACGAGCCTGCTGCTGCCTACCATCGCTCAGTCAGACTGCTCTATCAAATCATAGACTTAATTATAACATAACACACAGAAATACGAGCCATTGGTCATTAATATGGTCAAATCCGGAAACTATCATTTCGAAAACAAAGCGTTTATTATTTCAGTGAAATACGGAACTGTTCGGTATTTTATCTAACGGGTGGCATCCCTAAGTCTAAATATTCTTGTTACATTGCACAACCTTCAATGTTATGTCATAATTACGTAAAATTCGGACAAATTAGTTTGCAATGAGCCAGGCTGCCCAAACTGTTGCATATACCCTGACTCTGGGTGCAATGAACACAAGAGAAGTTACACAATTTCACCTGGTTAATATTGCCTGCTAGCCTGGATTTCTTTTAGCTAAATATGCAGGTTTAAAAATATATACTTCTGTGTATTGATTTTAAGAAAGGCATTGGTGTTTATGGTTAGGTACAGTCGTCCAACGATTGTGCTTTTTTCGCAAATGCGCTTTTGTTAAATCATCCCCCAGCGTTGCATCGATTATATGCAACGCAGGACACGCTAGATAAACTAGTAATATCATCAACCATGTGTAGTTATAACTAGTGATTTTCGATTGATTATTTTTATAAGATAAGTTTTATGCTAGCTAGCAACTTACCTTGGCTTCTACTGCATTCACGTAACAGGCAGTCTCCTTGTGGAGTGCAACGAGCGGCAGGTGGTTAGAGCGTTGGACTAGTTAACTGTAAGGTTGCAAGATATTGGATACCCCGAGCTGACAAGGTGAAAATCTGTCATTCTGCCCCTGAACAAAGCAGTTAACCCACCGTTCCTAGGCCGTCATTGAAAATGAGAATGTGTTCTTAACTGACTTGCCTAGTTAAATAAAGGTATAAAAAAATCGGCAAAATCAGCGCCCAAAAATAATTTCCGATTATTATGAAAACTTGAAATCGGCCCTAATTAATCGGCCATTCTGATTAATCGGTCGACCTCTAATAGCTACTTTTAGTAGCTACTTTGTAAGTTAATACCTGTAGTCAACTTGTGCAATATGAGAGGAGTTAAAGCAGATGGCGTTCTTCATTTCACCTGTCACATTATTTAGCATTATGATGCTTACTGTAGTTCCCCAGAACAGTTGAGCCAGTCACGTGTCTGTTTGTAAATAGCACAACAGGAGAAAGCGGTAGCAGGTGAGTCCAGCTGTGTATTGGCAGGGGGGTGTTATGTTTCAATAGAGTGATCATGGACATGCATTATAGTTTTCCTTCACAGAAAATACATAGGTGCAACACATTTGGCAGAAAATAGCTTGATTGCCATCAGATGACAACAGAACACTATTTGGCTGGCAGCCACACAAGTAAATGAGTTTACAATGAAAAAGCAAGGTCTTTTTTGCAATAAATTATGCATGACCATCATATTTCCAATGTTTAACATAGAAAGAATGTAGCCAGCAACATTTCCTAATGTTTTGCTTAAAGTTAATCTTGCATTTAACCCCGTTCCGCTAGCGGAACCCCTCGCCAAATACAAATCAACAGAAATCATAAATCAAATTTCTCAAACATACAAGTATTAGGCACCATTTTAAAGATAAAATTCTCGTCAATCCAGCCACAGTGTCTGATTTAAAAAATGCTTTACAGCGAAAGCAAACGATTATGTTAGGTCACCACCAAGTCACAGAAAAACCCAGCCATTTTTCCAGCCAAAGAGAGGAGTCACAAAAAGCACAAATAGAGATCAAATTAATCACTAACCTTTGATGATCTTCATCAGATGACACTCATAGGACTTCATGTTACACAATACATGTATGTTTTGTTCGATAAAGTGCATATTTATATCCGAAAATCTCATTTTACATTGGTGTGTTATGTTCAGTAGTTCAAAAACATGCTGTGATTTTGCAGAGAGTCACATCAACACTTAATGCAACCACTGTGTCAGATTTAAAAAAAAAACTTTACGGAAAAAGCATAATCTGAGTACGGCGCTCAGAGCCCAAACCAGCCAAAATAAATATCCACCATGTTGCGCAGTCAACATTAGTCAGAAATAGCATTGTAAATATTAACTTACCTTTGATGATCTTCATCAGAATGCACCCCCATGAATCCCAGTTCCACAATAAATGTTTGATTTGATCGATAAAGTTCATAATTTATGTCCAAATAGCTTCTTTTGTTAAGGCGTTTGGTAAACAAATCCAAACGCGCGTTCAGGTCCAGCCGAACGTCGGACGAAAAGCTCAAAATTTATATTACAGGTCGTAGAAACTTGTCAAACTAAGTATAGAATCAATCTTTAGGATGTTTTTATCATAAATGTTCAATAATGTTCCAACCGGAGAATTCCATTGTCTGTAGAAAAGCAAAGGAACGGAAGATACCTCTCATGTGAACGCGTGTGACTGAGATCGAGGCTGCTGCCAGACCTCTGACTCAATCCCCTCTCATCCGGCCCCTCTTCACAGTAGAAGCCTGAAACAACGTCCCAAAGACGGCTGACATCTAGTGGAAGCCTTAGGAAGTGCAAAATTACCCATATCCCATTGTGTATTCGATAGGAGCTGAGTTCAAAAACTACAAACCTCAGATTTCCCACTTCCTGTTTGGATTTTTTCTCAGGTTTTTGCCTGCCATGAGTTCTGTTATACTCACAGACATCATTCAAACAGTTTTAGAAACTTCAGAGTGTTTTCTATCCAATACTAATAATAATATGCATATATTAGCATCTGGGACTGAGTAGGAGGCAGTTTACTCTGGGCACGCTATTCTTCCAAAAGTGAAAATGCTGCCCCCTATCCCAAAAGAGTTAACCAAGAAAAGTACCAGAGAAAAGTAGCTACACATCAGCCAGAGCGCTGTCTTTTGATAGAATGCCCGTTCGTGTATTCTCATCCAAGTGGAGAAGTGTATCTCAAGCACACAATTTGTTTGATGTTGAGCAGAAATTACAATAAGAAGCATTTTAGATCTGTGTTTACAAAACACAGAAAGATATTTCTTATGCATTTTTTTTCCTGGGTGCAAAACAATTCTGCATTAAGGCGACCTCTAAGTTTAACTTACTAGTTATCTAAGTGGCTGAATTAATAAGGCCACAAAGTGTGTGTCTTATCATGTGTATGTGCCTCCCATAGTCTGGGGATTGGGGATTGTGGCAGATACCTTTGGTGGCATATCTTGTGGGGCATGCATGGGTGTCTGAGCTGTTTGCTAGCAGTTTAAACAGACACCTTGGTGCATTCAGCATATCAACACTTCTCAAGTAGTGACGAAATCAATCTCTCCTCCACTTTGAGCCATAAGAGATTTATATGCATATTATTAATGTTAGCTCTCCATGTACATTTAAGGGCTAGGCGTACTGCCCTGTTCTGAGTCAATTTTAATTTTCCGATGTCCCTCCGTGGCACCTGACCACACGACTGAATAGTAGTCCAGGTGCGACAAAACCAGAGCCTGTAGGACCTGCCCTGTTGATAGTGTTGTTATGAAAGCGGCTTCCATTAAAGAACACATTCTGTGTTCTGTTAGACAGGTAACTCTTTGTCCACAATAAAGCAGGGGGTGTAAAGCCGTAACACATACGTTTTCCCATCTGCAAACTATGATCGATAAGGTCAAAAGCCACACTGAAGTCTAACAAAACACCTCCCACAAACCTTTATCATCAATTTCTCTCAGCCAATCATCAGTCTTTTGTGTAAGTGCTGTGCTTGTTGAATGTCCTTCCCTATAAGCATGCTGAAAGTCTGTTGTCAATTAGTTTACAGTAAAATAGCATTGTATCTGGTCAAATGCAATTTTTTCAAAAAGTTTTCTAAGGGTTGGTAACAGGATGATTGGTGGGATATTTAAGCCAGTAAAGGGGGCATTATTATTCTTGGGTAGCGGAATTACTTTTGCTTCCCTCCAAGCCTGAGGGCACACACTTTCTAGTAGGCTTAGATTGAAGATATGGCAAATAGTGGCAATATCCTCCGCTATTATCTTCAGCAATTTTCCATCCAAGTTGTCTGACCCTGGTGGCTTGTCATTGTTGATAGACAATAATAACTTTTTCACTTCTTCCACGCTCACTTTACGGAATTCAAAATGACAATGCTTGTCTTTCATAATTTCATAATCAGTTATTCTTGGATGTGTAGTGTCAGTGTTTGTTGGTGGCATGTCATGCATAAGTTTGTTAATCTTGCCAATTAAAAAAATCATTAAAGTAATTGACAACATCAGTGAGTTTTGTGAAGAATGAGCCATCTGATTCAATGAATGAGGGAGCTGAGTTTGCCTTTTTGCCCAGAATTTCATTTAAGGTGCTCCAAAGCCTTTTACTGTCATTCTGTTTTGTAATTTATCTTTGTTTCATAGTATAGTTGCTTCTTCTTTTTATTCAGTTTAGACGTTGTTCTGAATATGAACGGCAACACGTCCAGCCTTGGCATTTCTGTAGATGTTATAACCATGTATTGCTACCACTGTATCATCAAAGGTATTATCTAAGTGGGTTTCAGGGATTGTCAGAATATGAATGTCATCTGTTACTAGCAAATTATTGATTTCATGAACCTTGTTTCATTAAGCTACATATGTTAACGTGGGCTATTTTCTCGCACTTTTCTGGTATGCTTGTTTGTTTTCATTGCTTTACTGGTAAGCTTAGCACAAGTAGACATGTTCATGTGATTTATGTTAGTGCAGAGTGAGCTGCACACAGTGGACTTCCTACTAGGGTACACCGCCTCAGTGCAAACAGTATAACTCTGGTTCATAGGCATATCATTACTGCATACAATATATATAAGATCAGCAGAGGCTTTCAGGGCAGTTAGAGGGACATAAATTAGGTTACTTACAATCTGTCTTCCAGCTCCCCTGGGATAATGTACATTTGCTGACACATTATGACAACTCAGCGACACAATGGTAGGGATTAACTGAGACTGAACTGGGCTTGGTTCATTTGATAAGTCATTGTCTCAACGCAGCCTTATAATGGTGTGAAAGGATCCAGGAACCCAAATTATTTGGGTGGATCCCATCCTCCTTATAAAACATGCTTTGTTTCAAGAAGGTATAAAAATGGTCAATAAATGTTACACTCACTGAGCTGCAATAGTCTCGTAGCCTGTTATGGAGGGTTAAAAGTCTGCTGAACCATTCAATGCCACGATTTACGGAGCGCACAGGGCCAGATATTATGGGGTGTTTGTTGGTCAAGCAGAGATCCAATCAGTTCTTTAAAATCCATCTTCAGCTGTTCTGAGCTGCCCTTCATAATGTCATTGAATCCCACATGAACTATGATAGACTCAATTTCCTGATGCAGGTTTAATATGTTTTGGAGCAGCTTATTGATATACTCGTGCTCCTGGATAGCACAACGTTTTTGCTCCAGGGACTGAAATATTTTCTCACCATTGAACAGCCCAATTTAACTGCCCGAGAAGGGGATGGAGAAATCCGCCGATTCCTAGCCCTCACACAATTTGTGGAACCTTTCACGGGCCCACGAGAAGCAGGATAGCCCCGTCACAGATCCAGAGAGAAGGAAAGGAGCCGAACATGATGACCAACCCACAGCTGGAGTCAGCGTAGTTGGAGTCAGCACAGCCGTTGCAGACACAGGCAGTCTCAGTGATGAAGGCGCAGGTAGATCAGGCATCTTTGCATAGATTACATGCTTATTTCCCTCACCGTCCCCAACCTACACAACCCCTGCCCCCAATATAGCCATAGCGCTCCATTTATTCCTAAAGCCCATAAAATAAACTTCCTACTACTTCTTGTGTGCTTGGTGTGGGGCAGGAACTTTAGTTAATGATGAGGAATGTCATCTACAGTTCAGGCCCAGTTGTATTTGGGTCAACTCACTGCACCAGTGGTACTGTTGGGGCCGGGGCTGTAATCTTGGCTTAGCCAACAGACCAGACTCATCCCCTCGGTATCCGTCTAGTAATTGCATTCGAGAAATGCCAACATCTAGGGCTGCCAGCGTGTGGAGCGCTCCTCTCCTCGGGTGGTGCGATCGTCACACCTGTTGAGACATATTTTTTTGGAAGGCAAGCTTGTGAATTAGTTTAAAAAATAAAATAATTGAAAGCGGGTTAGAGTTGTTTGGCATAAGGGCCTACTAATTTCAGTGTTTTATACTTTTGGATCAGACATGTTCTTTGATACAGTTTTCTGATCATTGAGACTTTTTTTGCATGTTATTGTTCATGATTATGGTAAAAACACACCTATAAACATTTACGTGATTGTGAGTTGTATGCTGAATAAAAATGACCACCTGACAACATCAACCATATGAAATCGATATCTTTTCATAAAATAGAAATCTCACCATGTCGATAAAGGTATGAGGGTAGTGCTATGATGGTAATAAAGGTATGAGGGTAGTGCTGTGACGGTAATAAAGGTATGAGGGTAGTGCTGTGACGGTAATAAAGGTATGAGGGTAAGGGTAATAAAGGTATGAGGGTTGTGTTGTGACGTAATAAAGGTATGAGGGTAATGCTGTGACGGTAATAAAGGTATGAGGGTAGTGCTGTGACGGTAATAAAGGTATGAGGGTAGTGCTGTGTCGGTAATAAAGGTATGAGGGTAGTGTTGTGACGGTAATAAAGGTATGAGGGTAGTGCTGTGACGGTAATAAAGGTATGAGGGTAGTGCTGTGACGGTAATAAAGGTATGAGGGTAGTGTTGTGACGTAATAAAGGTATGAGGGTAGTGCTGTGACGGTAATAAAGGTATGAGGGTAGTGTTGTGATGTAATAAAGGTATGAGGGTAATGCTGTGACGGTAATAAAGGTATGAGGGTACTGTTGTGACGTAATAAAGGTATGAGGGTAGTGCTGTGACGGTAATAAAGGTATGAGGGTAGTGCTGTGACGGTAATAAAGGTATGAGGGTAGTGCTGTGACGGTAATAAAGGTATGAGGGTAGTGCTGTGACGGTAATAAAGGTATGAGGGTAGTGCTGTGACGGTAATAAAGGTATGAGGGTAGTGCTGTGACGGTAATAAAGGTATGAGGGTAGTGCTGTGACGGTAATAAAGGTATGAGGGTAGTGCTGTGACGGTAATAAAGGTATGAGGGTAGTGCTGTGACGGTAATAAAGGTATGAGGGTAGTGCTGTGACGGTAATAAAGGTATGAGGGTAGTGCTGTGACGGTAATAAAGGTATGAGGGTAGTGCTGTGACGGTAATTGAATAACTATTTAACTGACATTATGGATGAAGACAGCCATGAAAATAAAATAACCTTTGAAACCTTTTATATAGGGCTACATTATTTTTGTATTTATTTTTATTAACCTTATTTTCATGTAGATAAATGTTACCAAATAGCGGGAGTCTTTTAAATAATGATTATAAGCAACGCTAACTTAGTCTGTCAAGATATCCTCCTCTTTCCACCTGTCTTTTTATGCTCCGGCATCTAATCTGCTATATGTGCAGGGTTGTAGAAGCTCTAGACTATACCCAGTTAGCAATGAGGAATCGGCCCAGAAGCGGCCCTCTCCCGGGGGGCCGGAACTGATTGAATCGGCCCGGAATCGGGAGTTGGACTCAAAATGAATGACTGCCCAGAATCGGCATCAGGCCATTTCAGTGTCTTAGACCGCTGCTCCACTCGGGAGGCTCCATCCACAAAGCTTTAAATGCTTATCAATTGCCTTGCAGAAAGTATCAAAATCCTAAAATACTACACAGTACTCTTAAAGAATTTAATTTAAATGTTAGTTGTATTTTTTGATCACAGAAACAATGAGAAAATAAATAATGAAATGTTAATTATATAATGCAGCCTGTGTAATCATCTGCCAGAGAGTAGACCCAATCAACTGAGCCCCAAGTAGTACATTTGGGCCAGATAACTCACAGCGGAATCAGTCCGAGCCCCAAGTAGTACATTTGGGCCAGATAACTCACAGCGGAATCAGTCCGAGCCCCAAGTAGTACATTTGGGCCAGATAACTCACAGCGGAATCAGTCCGAGCCCCAAGTAGTACATTTGGGCCAGATAACTCACACCGGAATCAGTCCGAGCCCCAAGTAGTACATTTGTGCTAGATAACTCACACCAGAATCGGCCTGAGCTCAATCTCCGAATCCTAGCCATAAGTAATACTGCTAAAGGCGGCCCAGACTCAGGCCACATGACATCAGCCGAGTCTGACTCTCAGCCGGAATCGGCCCAGATCCACTGTGCTAGCAGGGTAGACAATTTTTTGATATGCGGACTCTTTTATACAATGCACGTTTTCATTGCTTGCTAGTAAATAAATAATTTGGTCTTCTTATAAAAACGGTTGGATGTGTATGACTATTCATTAATTATTCAACAGCAGTCAACAAGGTTGTTCTGGCTCTGATGCCAACAGTAAAATGTGCTAATGTTGTGTCAAATGAACAATACACCAATCCTATCCAACCAGGCATGGTATAATTTGATAAGAAATCTTTTCTTAATTTATAGACTAATCAATGTTGCTACCATGCTGTGTTTTCATGTGTTGCTGCCATGCTATGTTGTTGTCTTAGGTCTCTCTTTATGTATTGTTGTGGTGTCTCTCTTGTCGTGGTGTTTGTGTTGTCCTATATTTTTATTTTGTTGTCCTATATTTATTTATTAGTCCCTGCAGGAGTCCTAATGGTAGACTGTCATTGTAAATAAGAATGTGTTCTTAACTGACTTGCCTAGTTAAATAAAGATGAAATAAAGGATAATTATTATTATTTACATTTTATTATCAATACGCCAATAAATAGGCTATGGACATGTTGCGTTTATTTGTTTCTATTTAAATTATTGTCAATTTCATTATCATAATATTGCATAGTTGTCTCTCTCCCCATTATACTTTCCTTGTCAATTCATTATCTCATAGCCTACTTTAAGGTAGGCCTAGATTTTTTAATACGTTTTAAGGAAAGGAGAAATATTTGCTCGTCTCTGACATACGCTGGTGGCTTTGACTGACGGGTTCTTTTTCGTGAATGTGCGTGTGAAAGTTTCCTAAAGTACACTCTTAGAAAAAAAGTTGCTATCTAGAACCTAAAAAGGGTTCTTCGGCTGTCCCCATAGGAGAACCCTTTAAAGAACCCTTTTTGGTTCCATGTAGAACCCTTTACGTTCTAGGTAGAACCCTTTTGGTTTCAGGTAGGACCCTTTACATAGAGGCTTCTACATGGAACCCAAAAGAGTTCTACATGGAACCAAAAAGGGTTCTGCTATGGGGACAGCTTAAGAACCCTTTTGGAAACATTTTTTCTAAGAGTTTAGCCTGTCTGAACTCTGTCCCTTTAATAAGAATCAAATGCTCCTGATTTAATCTTGTAAAAAATACCTATTTTCAGTAAAGGCCCTTTCCCACCCAGTCCGTTATTTTCATCCAAATAATAATACAAAAAAATACGAGCATGTCATGTTTACCATGCCGTTTACACCTATTTGCTCATTTTCACATTCAAAAATAACCTGTTGACCAATAGAAATTGTTATCTGGAATACTGCCACTGACAGGTCTGTGGGTTCATTGTGAGAATTCATGAATTTCTCTCTGCCTGTTTTTTACATTCGCAATTTAGTCAATGTGATCATATCACACCAGAGCTAGGCTACACATCGCTCTCGCCATTCAAACTTCCCCGCCAGTTCATTGCCAACTCTGTAGCCTATTTATTAGCCAATCAGCAATCAAGAGGATCGATCAATGCTTCTCTCCTCGAATAGGCATAGGCCTATTAGTAAAAAGAAAAAACATTGCTCAAAATAAGTTTCAAACTATATTGCTGTTCCTTCTATATGCAGTATATACAGGCTACTCGTTCAAGAGCTAGAGAGGGGGGAAGAGAGGCCAGTGGAGTTGCCAGCAGAGATGTGTGAATTTCTCAAGAAGGGAACAGTGAAGAAGATGAGAAATGTGCAAGTTAGAAACAAATTAATATTATATGAATGCATCATTCGTATAGCCTATATATTATTGGCCTGCTAAAGTGAATCTAGGCGACCATCTGTGCTATAGGCAACCCCAAAAGACTGAGAAAAATAAGTGGTTGAACAGATTTAGATAAAGCACTAATTCAAATGTAGTGTCAACATAACCACCCACCGCTTAACTAAAATAAATCAACGGCTGATCATTAGGCTATGGACAGGTTGCGTGCATATGTTACTATTTTGTAATGGTTGTTCATTTCATCTTCATGCAGCCTATAATGCAGTATCACGACTGTCTCTATATATCCCTCTTAAAACTTTTCTCGTCAATTTATCTGATAGGTTACATTGATTTAGCATTATCCTGTAATGTAGACTATTTGATACCCTACAGAAAGGAATTAAAGCTAAGGCACGGTTTTGAATACATTTTTGGGAAAGAACAAATGTGATTTGTCTGAGTGAGATGTCCTGCAGGCGGCTTTGATTGATGGGTCCTTTAGGTGGGTGGGTGTGCGTGTAGGAGTTCAGTAACTCTCTATGTCAATTCAGAAAGTTTCCTCAAATAGGCATAGCCTGTCTGGACTGCATCTCTTTAAAAAAAATGTTGTCTTGTTGCAGGGTCAGCATATGTGTGAGGAATGATGACAAGTGCCAGTTTTGAGTTTCCTCTCTTATTAAATGGGGTGCAACTGAATGAATCATGAAATGCGAATTGTCCTGAAAAGTGGAGGGGGAAATGTTTTTTGTTTTTCTTTGAAATTCCTCTCCAATTTGACATTTCTTAATTTGTATACTAGACTAATATTTAGAGGTAATATCTTAAATAATAATAATGAAATGCTACGGATAATAACTGAGTGTAATAATAGTGACGTTGCAGAGAAAAGCCACGCGTTCCTTTTGTCTGATATCCACCAATCCTACTTTAGGCCAGGATGAAACCAATTGAATCTGGATTAAAATCCACAACTAAAAAATTATAATCTGGGTCAATGAAACAGGCTCCATAATCAGGTACCCCTCCAAAATAAACACAGAACACATTTTGGAGCCCCACACTGTATAAAATTAACTCAAACTTCTCTTCTAAATGTTAATCAACACCATGCAGAAGCATCGGCACCCTAACTGCACCTTGTTCTTTGGCGAGTTGCCGCCCTTCAGAATGTCAATGTCGGCTCTCAGAACAACCCGCCAACAACAAGGGCCGCTTTGTAAAGTGGCCGTCTGGCCACAGGGGAACTCTCCAGCGGGGTTAGTGTGGCTGCGTGTTCTCCTCTACAGACAGGTGTCGTCAGCTTTCCGTAAACGCAGGCCGGTCGAGCTGACAGAATGATGGAGAGTTGCAGTGGAGGGAGACAAAGATGCTTCTTGTGTGCAGGTTTGCGTCAAGTGCGAAATCCAAACATACTCTCCAGTTTCCTTCCAGCCTGACCTTCATGTTCACCGTTTGGTCTGGCGGGAGAGGCAAGAGGACCAAAACATGCCCTTCTAGTCCTTCAGAGGGGTGTGGTCTCAATCAAGTTACCTTGTAGATTAAGGATAAACAAACTGACCACGGACACCAATAGACATTATTAGCGTAGCAGTATATAGCTTTTTTTAGACTTTGGACATTTTATAGCATACTGTTGAAACACAAACACTTCAAATCCATTTTGAAATGGAGGGTTGGCGGATATACATGTCTCATTTGTTAACACTGGGTTCTGAGTATGTGTGTCCTGCAAGTGGTTCTTGCTGTAATCTGCAGCAGCATTTTCCAGATGAATGGAAGCTCCCTATCAAGACTTCGGCAGCAATTTAGTTAAATGTGCCTCCTCCAGTAGGACCCTATCAAATCAAATTGTATTAGTCACATTCACATATTTAGCAGATGTTATTGCGGGTGTAGCGAAATGCTTGTGTTCCTAGCTGCAACAGTTCAGTAGTATCTAACAAGTAATATCTAACAGTTTCACAACATATACCCAAAATACACATACATCTAAGTAAGGAATGGATTAAGAATATATATACATACAGTGGGGCAAAAAAGTATTTAGTCAGCCACCAATTGTGCAAGTTCTCCCACTTAACAAGATGAGAGAGGCCTGTAATTTTCATCATAGGTACACTTCAACTATGACAGACAAAATTAGAAGAAAAAAATCCAGAAAATCACATTGTAGGATTTTTTATGAATTTATTTGCAAATTATGGTGGAAAATAAGTATTTGGTCATTAACAAACGTTTATCTCAATACTTTGTCATTTTACCAACAAAGGGTATATAACAGAGGTCAAACGTTTTCTGTAAGTCTTCACAAGGTTTTCACACACTGTTGCTGGTATTTTGGCCCATTCCTCCATGCAGATCTCCTCTAGAGCAGTGATGTTTTGGGGCTGTTGCTGGGCAACACAGACTTTCAACTCCACCCAAAGATTTTCTATGGGGTTGAGATCTGGAGACTGGCTAGGCCACTCCAGGACCTTGAAATGCTTCTTACGAAGCCACTCCTTCGTTGCCCGGGTGGTGTGTTTGGGATCATTGTCATGCTGAAAGACCCAGCCACGTTTCATCTTCCACCCCCATGCTTCACAGTAGGTATGGTGTTCTTTGGATGCAACTCAGCATTCTTTGTCCTCCAAACACAACGAGTTGAGTCCTCCAAACACAACGAGTTGAGTTTTTCCAAAAAAGTTATATTTTGGTTTCATCTGACCATGGACTTTGTAGTGTGACTGTTTGAGGTTGTGGACAGGTGTCTTTTATACTGATAACAAGTTCAAACAGGTGCCATTAATGCAGGTAACGAGTGGAGGACAGAGGAGCCTCTTAAAGAAGAAGTTACAGGTCTGTGGCGCACACAAACACACAGAAAAATCATTAAATAATTACCCACAAACACAGGTGGGAAAAAGGATGCCTAAGTATGATTCCCAATCAGAGACAACGATAGACAGCATAAAGTCCAGTGAAGTTCTTTGAGCGCCGTCGTGGTATCCGCTTGGGGGAGGGGATATTGACCACTGTGACTTATTGATGAAAATTATCTCGGGAGATAGTACTGTCGGCATTTGATTGTGAGATATTCTATGTCGGGTGAACAGAAGGACTTGAGTTCCTGTATGTGATCACAGTTACACCATAAGTCGTTAATCGTAAAACATCTACCTCCACCCTTCTGCTTCCCGGAGAGATGTTTGTTCCTGTCGGCGCGATGTACTGAGAAACCAACTGGCTTTACAGAGTCAGACAGTATATCTCGAGAGGGCCATGTTTCCGTGAATCAGAGTATGTTACAATCCCTGGTGTCTCTTTGAAAAGCAACGCTCGCCTTGAGCTCATCAATTTTATTATCCAGAGATTAGACATTAGCGAGTAAAATACTCGGGAGCGGTGGGTGGTGTGTACGCTTCCTAAATTGGACCAGAAGACCGCCTCTGTCACGTTCTGACCTTAGTTCTGTTATTATATCTTTGTTTTAGTATGGTCAGGGCGTGAGTTGGGTGGGTTGTCTATGTTCGTTTTTCTATAATTTGGGATTTCTGTGTTCGGCCCAGTATGGTTCTCAATCAGAGGCAGCTGTCAATCGTTGTCCCTGATTGAGAATCATACTTAGGTAGCCTGGTTTCACTTTTGATTTGTGGGTGTTTCTTTTCCGTGTTTGTTTTTGAGCCACACGGGACTGTTTCACGTTGTTGTTTTGTATTTTGTAGTGTTCATTTTTTCTTTAAATTATGGACACTTACGACGCTGCAAATTGGTCCGATCTATCTTACTCCTCATCAGAGGAAGATGACGAACATGACAGCCTCGAGTACCTCTTCTCTGTCGGTGTTGCTTTGGGTCAGCCTCTGGAGTAAGTTCAATTGCTCTGGAGAGAGCAAACAAAGGATCCGCTCGTAAGCCTGGTCGTAATGCTGGAAGTTCTGGTGAGTTACCGCCACTCTAATATCCAAAAGTTCTTCCCGGCTGTATGTAATGACATGAAACAATTCCTGAGCTAATAACGTAAAAAATAGTATATAAACAAACAAAATACTGCAGAGTTCCTTAAGAGCTAGTCACCATGCTGCCATCTCTGTCGGCGCCATCATGTGAGGTTCTGCTCTGAAGCTGATTTACACTTCCCCAGCTCTAATGAAAGCTAATCCTGTGTCATGGCATGGGGGGAGACAGGCCTACACATGGCACCACAACTAGGGAACTAACATCTTCTTCAGTGGCTGTCAGTCAGCTGGCTAGGCTTTTTAGCGCATGAGATGCTACAGTTAGGGAGATGCTACAGTGCAGGAGATCATGCCACACTTAGCAACTAGCAAGTTGCAATGTCATGTCATGAGATGACTAGTGTCATGGGCTAAGAGTTCTGAAGACTTCTGAGTTTGGGATGTCACTGCTCTCTAGAGGGTTGCTGAAGTCATGGTAAGGGTTTTTGCGACATGCGCGTCTAGTACCCTCGTAAAACTGACCATCCTACCGATCCTCGACTTTGGTGACGTCATCTATAAAATAGCCTCCAACATTCTACTCAACAAACTGGATGCAGTCTATCACAGTGCCATCTGTTTTGTCACCAAAGCCCCATACACTACCCACCATTGCGACCTGTACGCTCTCGTTGCTTGGCCCTCACTTCATACTCGTCGCCAAACCCACTGGCTACAGGTTATCTACAAGTCTCTGCTAGATAAAGCCCCGCCTTATCTCAGCTCACTGGTCACTATAGCAGCACCCACTCGTAGCACGTGCTCCAGCAGGTATATCTCACTGGTCACCCCCAAAGCCAATTCCTCTTTTGGTCGTCCTTCCAGTTCTCTGCTGCCAATGACTGGAACGAACTGCAAAAATCTCTGAAGCTGGAGACTCATATCTCCCTCACTAGCTTTAAGCACCACCTGTCAGAGCAGCTCACAGATCACTGCACCTGTACATAGCCCATCTGTAAACAGCCCATCTATCTATCTACCTACCTCATCCCCATACTGTATTTATTTATTTATCTTGCTCCTTTGCACCCCAGTATCTCTACTTGCACATTCATCTTCTGCACATCTACCATTACAGTGTTTAATTGCTATATTGTAATTACTTCGCCACCATGGCCTATTTATTGCCTTAACTCCCTAATCTTACCTCATTTGCACTCACTGTATATAGACTTTTTTTGTTTTCTTTTGTTCTACTGTATTATTGACTGTATGTTTTGTTTAGTCCATGTTTAACTCTGTGTTGTATGTGTCGAATTGCTATGCTTTATCTTGGCCAGGTTGCAAATGAGAACTTGTTCTCAACTAGCCTACCTGGTTAAATAAAGGTGAAATAGTATCTGTGATTGGTGATGTATTTGTCTGAGGGCAGAATTTGCTATATTTTGGGGGGAACGACAGAGTAGATAGCGGTGGAATGCATTCACCATCATTTCAAGACAGGAAACATGGGTAAGTATTTGTAAAGTAGGGGTCTTGAAAAGGTGGTCTGTGTGTGTGGACTGTGGAGATCTGGGAGGCTCAGGAGTACTCCAAGTGAAAACAGAACACTGTTTGAGAGAGGTCGGGACTGCTGCATGTTTAGCTAAAGAGCAGCTCTGGTCTGGATCGCAGAGTTCTGAACCGACCTTGGTAGAATCAGCCTTCAGCTCGTATCTTTTAACATGATTTCAATTCATGACTTAAGAAATTGAATAATTTATTGAATCAACCAACATTTTTCAAAGTGGCTTTCTGAGCCCACCAATGGGAGAGTTCTTCACTCTCCCATTGAGATGGTGAGTCACTGTACGTTAAACAATGCTAATGAGAAGATCTATTCATGTCGATATGGTGCTTCTCATATGAGCATTTAGTCTGCGTGAGGCAGTCTGCGTCAAAGGCTGTCTGTCATTGAGTAGTCGATAGTCAGTCAGAGAGTGGGTGTTTTGACAGATTGACAGGCCTTCACCAGCATACTGATTTCCCCAGCCCCCTCCAGTTCCCTCCATGTTCTCATTGACGTATTGTGCCGTCCCACTGGTCCTCTCGGCTGGCCCTGACTAATCCTTGCCCTACGCCCCTCCCCCCTATCCCCTGCATGGCCGACGCCATCCGCCAGGCAGCTGTGAATTGGCCAGGTCCCCACTGGCCACTCATCGATCCTCCTCTACTGCCTCCAATGGGCCGACACATGCCAGCCACCAGCAGCACACTGTGGGCCAGGAGCCAAGGGAGCCAATGCAGGAAGGGGACATCCTGAGAGAAGGCGATAGAGAGAGAGAGCGAGAGAGGGAGGGAGACCACCCATCTGCCCAAGCTCGTCAGGAATTGGTTAACCACACGTTACATACATATGCCCCTCTCTTTTCACAGTTTACACGTGTTTTGATTTCCATGTTGCCACAAAGCCCCAGCGTGACCTTTACATCTGTCGAACGAGGACAATCAGTTTGCTCATTACTCAATCTCCTACAGCCCTCTGAAAAGTGCTTTAAATGCTATTGTCTTAGCGATACGGGCGGACTCGATAGCTGTTTTGAAACCAGCTACTGTCTCTCACTGTCACTTTATACACATAGTGTCATTCAAAGGAAAGAAGCTCCCACACACTGCACTTTCAAAGTATCATGTTTATTTTGATGCTGTACCATACAGATGTAGGATCTTAATTTGATCACCATGTTGCAGTTGAACTTTTATGCAATGCAGGAAATGTTAACTTGTAGTGTATTTGAGGTTTAAAAAGCCTTTCCCTTACGAAAAATGTATCAACCCCTACAACAATTTCCATTACCCCCCTAGAGACGATTGATGCACCGGTGCGTCAATATAAGTAACATAATAAAAAAATCCCCATCAAAATCCGTCAGTTTAAGCTAAAGATAATTTTTTTGTATTGGATGCGTCTCAATCCACCACATCCACAAGTTGCACTTCTGCATCTGCAGTGAAATGTGGCAGAGCCAGAGCTGTGTTTATCAGACCATGAGTCATGTTTGGAAAAGTGGAGTAGGGTTTGCGAGAAGTTCGTCAAGGCAAAGAAAAGAAACAAGGGCCTCAGTGGAGATGCCGGTGGAAAGGCTACTTCAGAAATGTTGCTGGTGGACTTGTTCAGCACATGAAGCATGGGAGAACTGAAAGCAACATGCCGTCTTCACCAAAGGATGAGGTATGATGTTCTATTTTCTATTGTAGTCTACGAAAAGAGTACCCATATTTTGCTAACAATAGCTAGGCAGCTAGCGCTAGCTACTTGGCTGACTAGAGGCTAGCTAGCCTAGCAGAATACTCATCCAGAGAAAGCAAGCCAATCAACTAAACTAATGATCTTTACAACTTTTTATGAAACACAATTTTGTTAGAGAAAGAAAATCATAAGCTTCCCACATTGGTAACACCAAAGTCATATTTGGTTGCAAGGTCCAGCTTGTCAAAATGTTGCAAACATTTGAACAGAGTTGAGTAGCTAGGCCAGGCCTACTTAATAACTCTGCTCAAACATTTCCAACAGTCTATTGTAGTCTCGGTTAATGAAATTTAATGTTCATTCATGTTTTGGATATGTGTACTAAATAGCCCTCTACTTTCTAAATTGTTCAAGGCACAAACATCAGTGAATGGAGACAGCACCTGTTTTTTGTTCTCTGCGCCCCAGCACTGCCTGTTCACCGGCCCAGTAGTAGCAAGGGTGTGAGAAGAAGGTAGAAAAGAGCTGCAGACTCAGCTCGACACGTCACTCGCAAAGGCATTGCAAATGAATGAAGACAGATCTCAAGAACGCCATGCACCGAGCTTGTCCCAGAGGTGAATAAATACAGATAATTTCAGAATCTTCTCCTTTACTCTCTTCTGTTGTCCCCCCCAGGGCCCTGGCACCTAGAGCTGATTTCATGGATGAACTCTCACCAAAAACTCTGGGAGGAATTTGATCACCAGCTGTATGAGTTTGTGCATGACTTCAAGAAGAGGACATGGACCACAGTGAAATGAACACGTTCTGTTTTTCAGACATCTCAGCAGTCAAACATTAGACCCTTTTGTTGTTTCCATGTCTGTTCATAGCAGACACTGTTGTACAGAAATATTTATAACACTGACATTTTATTCCATAGACACTTGTTTACATGTCTGTTCTCAGCAGACACTTTTGTACTGTGGTTTACTTTCAGAAGAAAGAATAAAGGTTTATTTTTGTGTGCTAAAAAAGCTCCGTTGGCATTTCTTCATATATAAATGTTTCAATGCATTATATTTGAACATCAAGTGCTGACAACATTGAGAAGAGCTGTGTGACAGTCTCTCTAAATGACTGCACACATCAGAGTCAGGTTTAATTTTATTAACAAGATTAAAACTATACATTTTGTAAAAAGTACTTTGGTTCACATTACACACAAAGAACTGAGTCTGTGTGTCCATCAAGAGGTGTGTGTGTCAGTAGTCCAAAGAAAGGCCTATTCTGCATGATTGTCTGGCCTTGGGTTGTTGTCCTCTCCTAACAAGGTCTTCCTGACATGGCACATGACTGGGGGCAGAGGGAGTCGTTTAACTTGCAAGCCTTGTCACGAGAGGGTCCCCCTGCCACAAGCCTCCATGTTGGTAGTTGCCAGAAGGGATGGGGTGTCTCAGCAAAAGTGTGAGGCACGTATCTTGTGTTTGGCTCATGAGCTTCCTCCGTGGAGGGCCAAACCTGCCCTTAGCCTTTTTCAGGGGTACACTCGATTGCACGACCAAGAATCCTCATCCTTGCAGCCATGATGCCGAATGAATTCGGACTCTCCGACAACGAGAGTGGCGGTAGTTCCAGGTATGCACAGGTTCATTAAGATGGACACCTGTCAATGAGGTAACAAGAAAATGTCAAATATACAGTACCAGTCAAAAGTTGACACACCTACTCATTCCAAGGTTTTTCTTTTTTACTTAGTTCTACATTGTATAATAATATTGAAGACAAACTATGAAATAACACATGGAATCATGTAAGTGTCAAAAAATATTCCTCATGAAGCTGGTTGAGAGAACGCCAACAGTGTGTAAAGCTCTCATCAAGGCAAAGGGTGGCTACTTTGAAGAATCTCATATTTTGATTTGTTTAACACTTTTTTTGGTTACTGCATAATTCCATGTGTCATTTCATAGTTGAGGTATTCTATAATGTAGAAAATATTTAAAATTAAGAAAAACCTTTGAATGAGTAGGTGTGTCCAAACCTTTGACTGGTATTGTTCGCGCCCCATCCCCCAAAAAACACCATATAATTTTCAAAAAGCCTTGAAAAAAATATGGCATTTCTCATATAGAGGTGCATACATGTATGCAGTAACAAGGGAAATTAGAAACGAAAATTATATTATCAACATACCTGAGATTCTCATGCAGGGTGAAAGCTGCATCTCGCAGGAAAACATAGGACTTGGCATTGTGGTACCTGGCAGGACAGCTGGCAGTGGTAAATCGAGGGTCTTTTGCACCAGTTTGGACCCGAAATGACTCTTGAAACACTCCACCATAGCTCTCTTGGCCGTATGTCCCTACATCCACCATTGTGAACCATCTTCTCTGTCTCCGTATCGCACCTATTATATGTGTTGCTGGGTACATAAAATCTAGTAGATCCCAGGCAATTTGCACAACTTCCATTTTCTCATAAGTCAAATGTCTCTGTGTACGCTTTTATTCTCCCACACTTGTGTTCGTTGTTTGGGTGTGTCGTCACTTCCTTGCTTGGCCGTAGATGATTATTACCAGCTCATCGCCCTCTACTGTCCCGGGGTAATATTGCCGCTTTCCCTTTTTTTCCCTCTTTTTTTACAAGTGAACATCCTTTTCGGTTGTATGCGAACACACTAGTTTGGTTCACCTAGCTGTCTTCGACTAGCCGCCAGCCAAACTGAAGCATGCTGATGACTTTAGGAGGACCTGTAGGAGCCCTGTGTGTGAAGAGCTTTCTGAGTACTATAGCCGTAGGTGTCTCCTTCAGAAGCAATTTTTTTGCTTGGGATTATAATGTTCTTTCAGCATTCTTGTCAAAATGTAGTTATTGGCATAGCCTTGTTCTGTTCAATGTTCTCTACCTACATAGTACTCTAAATACCCCAATTCATGTTAAATTCAAAATAATACTAGATAAAAATTGCTGACACCATTCAAACGAATGAGGGATCAGAACTTTGAAGCCAATTATCTCAGAATTATCTTTTTGCAGAACCTTACAGTCCCATGCTCTCGCCATCTCATTCCAAACCACCATAGATATCGCACAATGTGACATGGCACTGTAGGAGTTCTCTAGAGTTAGTAGGACCTAGCAACCCTATGTGTGTGAACTCTAAGCACTATCTCATATAAATCATCTCCGTTCAAAAAACAGTTTTTGCTATGATGGATAAAAGATCAGGCCGAGCCGTGCTGCTCTGTTTCCGTGGCAACCCCTTTACAATTTTTTTTATACATTTTTCTATGATGTGATTTAAGTCTCTTTTTTTTTTTGCAATTATGTGTACCATGGGGCGTGTAGAGGGGTTATTCAGTCCCCTGACTGTGTACACAGAGGCGGCAGGAGCCTTGTGGTTAGAGCGTTGGGCCCGTAACAAAAAGGTTGCTAGATCGAATCCCCGAGCTGACAAGGTAAAAATCTGTCTTTCTGCCCCTGAACAAGGCAGTTAACCCACTGTTCCTAGGCTGTCATTGTAAATAAGAATTTGTTCTTAACGGACTTGCCTAGTTAAATAAAAGGTTAAAAAAAATACTGTGGGTATTAAAATATGATTTTGTTGAATAACTAATATAAACAGCCCATAGGGAAATACCCCAGGGATGAAAAATGATTAAATATTAAGAGAATTGAAAATGCAATACTGTAAATGTGGAGTAGTTATTTAAAAAATCAATTGAACACTGGTTTCATTTTCATTGCAGACTACAATTCTCACCTGAGTAATGTGTGTGTGCTTTTTCAGAAATATTTTATCAGAACATTCTATGAACTGGAGTAGAAGTCACTCACCAATGATCTTGTGACCTGAAAACATGATGAACTACTAAAATATGCTTGTCCTTATAGAGGGGTTAGATTTTGACGGTGCCCATTTGGACACTCAACTAGCAGCTCTTCTCTTTACCCTAACTTTGCATTCTCCACTTTGGACCAGAGTGCCAGGGGCACCAACCGTGTGTGTGTGTGACCGTGACTGCCGCCCCTGGGTCCACCACATTCAGTTTATATCCCCCTGTCTCTCCATCTTCCTCACTGCTTTTCAAATACAGGCAGCTCAATTCAAGGCTGAGCCTGTGGTACTCAGGCACTAGCTTCAAAACCTTGTTCTGCTAAGGGTCTTGTCCCAAACCAGCTTCCCTCCTACTAACGCATGCTAAAGAGGCACAGACAAATGTGACCGCACCGGCTCGATTCGGCTATATGTAGCAAAATGAGATTTTTAACAATATTTTTTTACATTGGATAAAAGTAGACTCAGCTAGAAAATGGTATGTCATACCCTACAGTTGAGGAACAATGGGAAAGTAATTCTGCTTTTAAAGTTGATACATTTGTAACCTCACTTTTGAGAAAATGGCCCTTGGTACCTACTGACTCTACTGGAGAGAGCTCTTCTTTGTCTACACCCATTCAGCATCGTTTACACCCTTTTAAGCTTTAGCCCCACCCATCTCTTTAAGGATTCACATTTGACGCTATGTACTAAACAAGCAAAGATTTCAAGACTAAGGTCTGCGTTATACTACGGGTCTGTTCGTAAATTTAATCTGGAGTGCCAGCGTGTGTTCTGTGCGTTCGTAAACTCAGAGCGTTGTCAGATTGGCTGTTCGTAAATTCATAGTTTTTCGTTCTCGGAGCAGTCAGACCACACACTGGACGCTCTGGCCTAAAAGTAGGGTTGATCCGAGCGTTCTGACCTAACAGCAGCAGTCAAGCACTCAAGCTAACTGGATAACGTTGGCTAGCTACTTCCTGACGCAAATGAGAGAACAGCTCACTTTAACCATTTTACTCACCCTAGAAGAGCTGCTTAGACTGTTTTTATGTTATCCAAAGCGTTGGTGACTGCAACTGTGCTGCTGGCAACATTTTAATGCTTTTTTGCCAACATTTACTGACACCGGCCATATTCAACGTGTGTTGAGCGTTCGTAAATTCATCAGGTATTCTGACAAATTTACCAGTTACGTCTATCGACATTCGTCACAGTGACATCATGAACATTCTATTGAAATAGTTACTTGCATAGTGGAATCTTTTGTTTAGACATGTAGCTAGCTAGCTAAACAATTAACCATAATCCCAACTCAGAATGTTACTACCCTGCATGAATCTGCAGGAAGCTAACCAACCAGGTTCAATGTTAGCTAGCTAACATTGGGCTATAACTAGCAATGCAAATGGCTCTGAGATACAGATCATACACGTAACGTTAGCTAGCTAACTAACAGTACACTAACTTAAAATGAAAACTAATTTCTGACTAAATTTGAAATGTATAATATATCTGAAAATGTAGCTAGCTAGACTCTCTTACCCATATACATGGATGGATGCTTCTCCCTCTGTCACGGATGCCATGGTTGCCCTTAGTTTGAAGATGTAATCCAGAGTCAGGTGTTTTATACAATAGACTTCTGTGTGTTCTCTTTTTGACTGTCTGCATATTTGCAATCAAATGCCAGAATTTTCTTAATCTCTTTAGCTATCATACTCTATTTCCACTGATTTCAAAACTCAGTCCTCCAGAAAGTGGAGAGCAACACTTATGCAGTTCTTCTACAAGATGTATTTAAAAACAAAAAGCTGCGTTAGAAAGGATTACCTACACATATTGACCAGCTCATATTATAGACAGAAGCGTGCTACATGGCAGACCAATCTGAACTCCTCTATCAGTATGTCCAGCCCACTTATTATCTCAGCTGATCATGGCTAGTGGGAAGGTTGCCCTCTTTTTCCATGGCTAAACCAACTAGGCTCATAATTTAACTATTTTATCCATGTTTACAGATGGCATACAAGTTTGTTATTAAGGCGAATGAAAGTTCACATGTTCCAGAAGGCATTTCTGCCCAAAAATGCATTTAGATATTTAAAAAAAGTTTACATTCAAATGGCGCTCCTGTAAAGTAGTGACATACGCCTAGTTTCCTGAAACGAGTCACAAATTTCTAAATGACCAGGGCCTCTGCTTTACTTAGTAGATAGAACAGAAGCCTAAACTCCTCCAACGCTGACAAAAGCACATTTGGTTGTCATGACTGCCATTGTTCTAGTGCTTCATCTCCATATTACACAATATAGAAAAACCAGAACTGTTTCCTCATTCCCGGTAGTGTCAGTGGGTTTAAATGATGTCGGTGTTAGAGTGGGTAACAGATTGTAGTCTACCATTTAGTATTGACCAGTGCAGCTTCATTAGAAAGCTTGTTCAGTCTCAGAAATGTGTGGATTTCAAGCCGCAGATCTTCATACGACTTCCTGAAAGGATGTGTGGTTGATTCAACACGAGACCAGATAATTGGTCAAGAAAACCTGTGTGGGAACCACTGAGAGAAATTATTGAAAGTTGGCCAGTAGAGAGGAGGCTAGAGAAAGGAGTTGGTAACCCAGGCTGACTTTGTCAGAAAGAGGATTTTTGGTGGGATTACTATTCCTGTCTGACTCTGGCTTTCTTTGCTTTCGAATCATCCCTAAATGAAGTTGGCAACCATAATCCCAGACTTAAACGTTCTTTTAATCCCCTGTCCATATTATAATATTGCATAGCCTTGCATGCTGCTGCAAAGGGACCGTAGGCGGGTTTTAAATATGGAGGGCTCACCCTCAAATTTATTACGCCTTAATTGTATCTGAAGATTGCATCTCCTAGGCAGAGTGCCGACTAATGAATTATTGATGGGCAGCTTTGTAGCCATTGTAAATGGGGGGGAGCTCTATTGAGAAGTAGCGCAAATGCAGTTTGAGGCGTTCCGTAGGGAAACTAGGCTAATTTATCCAGGGTGTGTCCCAAATGTCACTCTATTCCCTATGTAGGCCCTGTCCAAAAAAAACGCACTATATAGGAGATGGGGTGCCATTTGTGACGGGACGCAGCTCAGATGTTACAAACTTGAGCTATGGGTGAAGTGTTTCAACAGAAGTATCAGAAGGGAGAGACTAATATTCAGCATCTTTGGATGTGGCAGACAACATTGTCCATATAAACTGTATAGAATTTTGTGGGGGAACCAGAAGTTCTAGTTGGTGTTCTAAGTTTGGAATGCCTCTTCCATCCCTTTCATCTTCCAAATAACCTGACATGTTTGAACCCTTTCAACATTTTCTACCAATTACCCAGTAGCATACGGTCTTCTCTTCTCCATCTCATTGTGGTTATGTAATTTAATTAGTAAGCACTGTCTGATAATGTTGTTTTGGGAATGAGATGCACCCTCTTTGTATCCTGTTCAACACTTGGCAATTCTGCTCCAAATATACTGGAAACCCAACTCTGCTGAGAGCCTTTTTATGGGAATATGTTGAGAGATGGGAAGGGGTTTTTGAGTGCTGGTTTGCATGTCCCTCCTTGGTTGTAGTCACGCTGAATAGAGGTGACTTTTTCTTTGAGGAATGGCAGCGTTCTTCTCTGTTATTGAGTCATGTCTTGGTTCATGGACTCCATAGTTTTCTTTTGTAGGAACCATTCAAACAACAGTTCAGTCATGATTCATAATGGGATTTAGCTTTGCAGCTTTTACTGTGTTGTGGGTGGTGCAGCGTGGGGGGGGGGGGCAACATTTGTCCCCCCACTTGAAATATTGTCTATGAAAGTAAGACTATTGGAGGATAATCAATATTGCTGTTCTTAGCCGCCATTATCGTTGACTATGTCTTCTTCGCTGCACTTCTTTCACACTCTTTTCTCTCCTGTTCTTCCTTTTTCTGGTGGTCATGCAGAGACTGGGGGCAGTGAAAGTGCTGGCGTGGTAACTTGTCTCAGTGTGTAGATGGGTAGTGCCAGCCAAATCATCACCCACACTCTGAGGGTAGTGCCCTGTTTGTGCACTGTCAGCCATTTTCCCAGGTCAAATCCCATAGTGGATTGAAAGGCACTGTGCTCTGCAAGATTTCATTGTGAAATCCTTTAGATGCCAAAACACTTGAATTTAAGCATTTGTTTATCAACTTTGTTTTCTGAGATTATATTTTTGTTCAGTATAATATACAAATGCAACATGTAAAGTGTTGGTCACATGTTTCATGGGTTGAAATAAAAGATCCCAAAAATGTTCCATGTGCACAAAAAGCTTTTTTCTCTCAAATTCTGTGCGCAAATTTGTTTACATCCCTGGTGAGGACGATGATCATGCATATAAACTGCCCTGGGGCAATGCCCCCATGCACAAAGCGAGGTCCATACAGAAATGGTTTGTCGAGATCGGTGTGGAACAACTGAACTGGCCTGCACTGAGCCTTGACCTCAACCCCATCGAACACCTTTGGGAGGAATTGGCACACCGACTGTGAGCCAGGCCTAATCGCCCAACATCAGTGCCCGACCTGACTAATGCTCTTGTGGCTGAATGGAAGCAAGTCCCCGCAGCAATGTTCCAACATCAAGTGGAAAGCCTTCCCAGAAGAGTGGAGGCTGTTAAAGCCACAAAGGGAGGACCAACTCCATATTAATGCCCCTGATTTTGTAATTAGATGTTCGACAAGCAGGTGTCCACATACTTTTGGTGATGTAGTGTTTTTCAATTGACTGATTTGAAATTGTTGCATTTATATTTTTGTAAATATTACTTTTTAATGTCAATGTTGTGTACATGGAATGGTTGCGACAAATCACATTGGCTATCTCATGGCAACACTTTCTTCGTCTTTACATATAGGCCTAGCCTACAGTGTTTAATTTGATAATTTTCTTAAAGTCACATGCTCCATCTGCCCAAGATATGCCCATTATTATTATCCTTCTCTATTCTGTCTTTGCAGCCAATTTGTCTTTTTGCCAAGTGGTATCTTTCTGCTCAGACACTCTGCCTGAGGCATCTGTGGTGAAGGTGGTGTAGCCACAGTTATGTTGCTTCGTTTGAGACCCATAGAATGAAGCTGCTTCCTGTGCTGGATACTGGCTGTAAACTGTAATTTGATTGACACCTACAGACAGTCAGGGTTCCCTAGTCGATAACAATGGGAGCGTTCATTTTTTCCTGATGCTCGCTCATGTTACTTGTGCAGTGAGTGTACAGAGAGCAAAATGCTGACTTCATCTACACACTCTGCCTAAATACATGGGTATTTTTGTGCTTATATTTGCCTCTGAAACCTACAATAAGTAGGCCTGCAGCTTATAAAGAAAATAGTTCATGGCCCATTCCATCACCCATATAAGGTGAAATAGAAACATGAGAGGTATGTGTGATGTGGTTGTGTGCTACTGCATTAGCAGATGTAATGCTGGAAGTGAGTGAGAGAAGTGGGTGCCTGTGCAGTGGTTTCAATATATATTCAATATCATTTGAGTTTGAGATAAGGGCCTAACCCATTGCTATTGCCTACTGAATACAGCTTTCAGTCAGATGTCAACAACAAGGGAGTGAGACTGGTGACTTCCGGCGCCGACAGAGATGGCCGCCTAGCTTCGCGTTCCTAGGAAACTGCAGTATTTTATTTTTTTTACATGTTATTTATTACATTGGTACCCCAGGTAATCTTAGGTTTTGTTACATACATGCGGGAGGAACTACTGGATATAAGAGCAACGTTAACTCACCATCATTACGACCAGGAATACGACTTTCCCGAAGCGGATCCTGTATTTTGCCTACCTCCCAGGACAATGGATCGGATCCCAGCCGGCGAAACAATACAACGACGCCGTAAAAGGGGCAGACGAAGCGGTCTTCTGGTCAGGCTCCGGAGACGGGCACATCGCGCACCGCTCCCGAGCATACTACTCACCAATGTCCAGTCTCTTGACAACAAGGTTGATGAAATCCGAGCAAGGGTAGCATTCCAGAGAGACATAAGAGAATAACGTTCTTTGCTTCATGGAAACATGGCTCACTCGAGACACACTATCGGAGTCTGTACAGCCAGCTGGTTTCTTCACGCATTGCGCCGACAGAAACAAACATCTTTCTGGTAAGAAGAGGGGCGGGGGGGTATGCCTTATGATTAACGAGGCGTGGTGTGATCATAACAACATACAGGAACTCAAGTCCTTCTGTTCACCTGACTTAGAATTCCACACAATCAAATGTCGACCGCATTATCTACCAAGAGAATTGTCTTTTATTATAATTACAGCCGCATATATTCCCCCCCAAGCAGACACACCGATGGCCCTGAACTTTATTTGACTCTATGTAAACTGGAAACCACATATCCTGAGGCTGCATTCATTGTAGCTGGGGATTTTAACAAGGCTAATCTGAAAACAAGACTCCCTAAATTCTATCAGCATATTGATTGTGCTACCAGGGCTGGTGAACAGATGCACAATCGAGGTCGGGCTGTATCACCGCCTGGTACGGCAACTGCTCCACCCACAAACATAAGGCTCTCCAGAGGGTAGTGAGGTCTGCACAACGCATCACTGGGTGCAAACTACCTGCCCTCCAGGATACCTACACCACCCGATGTCACAGGAAGACCATAAAGATCATCAAGGACAACAACCACACGAACCACTGCTTGTTCACCCCGCTATCGTCCAGAAGGCGAGGTCAGTACAGGTGCATCAAAGCAGGGACCGAGAGACTGAGAAACAGCTTCTATATCAAGGCCATCAGACTGTTAAACAGCCACCACTAACATTGAGGGGCTGCTGCCATACATGTAAAAAATGTATCACTAGCCACTTTAAACAATGCCACTTAGTATAATGTTTACATACCCTACATTACTCATCTCATATGTATATACTGTACTCGATACCATCTACTGCATCTTGCCTGTGCCGTTCTGTACCATCACTCATTCATATCTTTGTGTACATATTCTTTATCCCTTTACACTTGTGTGTATCATGTAGCTGTTGTGAAATTGTTAGGTTAGATTACTCGTTGGTTATTACTGCACTGTCGGAACTAGAAGCATAAGCATTTCGCTACACTCGCATTAACATCTGCTAACCATGTGTATGTGACAAATAAAATTTGATTTGATTTTGATTTGAAAAGGGGAGGGAGGGAGGTGTAGACATCTGGTCCATGTTCAGTAGGGCATAACATTCTTATTGGACAGGTTCAGATATTTCAGTTTAATGTGGAAGAACTGGGGGGGGTTCTCCCATTTGCGTGTCTAGTACTGAGCATGAACGCTGAATGTTGCTCATTTAATAATTTCAAGTACTGACAAACCCCTGTATTTTAGAAAAAGGAAAATGTACTGCTTGGACTGATCATAAAGCTAAAAAGCATTCTTTGTACATACAATATATAATCTACTGTTATGGCAGAATCATTTGTTTGTTCCATCCATTATTTAATCCTATAGATTAAAAACAGTTCAGTCTGCCTCCCATATGAATGACGTGCTCTATAGTAGTTGCTTTGGGAGCAAATTATCCTCACGGGTCTCTCCTATGGGGCTTGTACAGAACTATTGCTGAGCTCCTGGGAAAATGAATCGAGGAAAGATCTGGCCCTGTGGGAAATCTATTTTTCCCCATAGGGCCAGATGATCGAGTCCCACTATGTTATGTCGATCAAGACTCTTCCCCCCCTCAAGACGTGTATGTTATGTGTCTCACTGTGTGCACTGAAACGTGGTGAGCTTGGGCCATATTTACTGAGTCATATAGGCTACATGCATAGAGATCCTTTAATTCACATTCTATATGTAATTATATGGCTACATATGCATCAATTTATATAGTATAGGGGTTCTGGAGAAGAAAGCAGTTTGACCAGTTAGAGATGAAATATTCTAGGAACAACTACATACCCATCATCTTGTAATTGGAGCATATACCACTTAAAGGGGAAATCAGTAGCTGCTACATCCAGTTTTGGACTTATAAATTAATGATATGTACTAGGCTTGGGAAGTAGCAGAGGTAATGGAGTGAAAGTAGTCATCTGACTAATGTCATTATAGAGCTCTAGACAAGAAATCTTGCAGCTTTGATTTTTTTTATTGGCCAAAAATGTCAATTACTCTTATGTGCTGCAATATAATAATGCATTGCAATTTCAACTTGCTGAAATCTGTCTGGTATCCTTCACATGACTTCACACTATTGAGATGTACCCCAAATGTCATGCATCATAATTTATGCACCAGTGATCCGCCAGTCTTCCATCCTGTCTTCTGATTAATCATTATTCTGCAACGTCATTAAACTCCTACCTTAGAGCTGAAGTGATTGTTACACAATGTGAAAAGTGCCGACCCCCAGTGTAACCAACATGGCTTCCTGTAATCAGCCTTTTGAATGATACTTTTAATCCGTGGAAAGGAATTAGTTACTGTTCCCTGGAGTGCCTCAAATAATGCATGAGGGGGAGATAGATAATGCATTCAAAATACATGAGGGGGTGTCGTTTGAATAATGCATAGTATTAATTTGCTACGCAAGCGGGAGATGGATAGCGTTTCTATCTAATGGTGGAAATGGCTCTGATTGGAGCAATGGCTCTTAAGCATGCCTGTTGCTTTCCTGAGTTTAAACAGTTATTGGTCTTTTTACCAATTAAGCACCTACTTTTTCAATGATTGCCAAAAGCCATTTTCTACTCCCACAGTCCCACTGCATTGTGATGGGAGAAATATCCATCAGGAGAAAAGTTACTCATAGCACTTAAAGTTAGGCAAATGAGATTTGACGGCAACGACAGCATTGTCCTCCAGAGCAACAGGCTAGTCTCTTGGTCCAGTAGATTATTGTCTTGAAAGCTGACTGCTCGTGAACAGGGGACTGAATCCTGGGGTTGGTCTATTTTACTTAAACGTGAGGGTTAAAAAAGGCCGGGGCAAGACAAGTTTGGTGGGTTGATTGGTGCTGGATAAATGAGGTCTGATCCTTGATGGTCCTTCACTGAATTAATGAATTACTGTACCTAATGTACAATATCAAATGATTCATTGAAATTCCCCTTTAAGTCGTGGTTAAAGGGCATGTTCAGACTTCTCATGAATGCAGACCAATTTCACTCCTTCTAGACTAGCTGGCAGAGCAGCAATCACCTAGTTACATGGCGGGGGGCTGAGTAATGATGAAATGAATTAAAGCTATCAGCTAATGGAGCCCAGTTTTGAGTCGTACTTAGTAATCAGCCAGGCAACCATGCAAGCAGGCGTACAGGCAGGCAACTAGGCGGGCAAGCAGGCAACCAGGCAGGCAGGCTCGACCAACTCAGTCTGTTGTACTCCCTCAGTTCTGTGTTCCAGCACTTCAGGAGTGTGTGCCATTCCGAATGACAGTCTTCGAAATTGAAATATGCCCTAATTAATTGGATTTTGAAAAACTTCTGAATCAACTATTGAGGGTGGATTAAGAAAGGACAGGATTGATAATTAGAAATGGGCAATACATAAAAGACAGACTTCAATGTCAATCATCATAAAGTATGTCAAAAGCAGTTAGGCCAACATTAAATCAGTTGCCAATGATTGGGGGGGTTCATCATTGGGGGGGGATCCATACAGTTACAATATTCTTTTGGGATGATATTATATTGATATTTGACCCCAAGTATCGATTTGTGTGTGTATATACAGTGGGGCAAACAAGTATTTAGTCAGCCACCAATTGTGCAAGTTCTCCCACTTAAAAAGATGAGAGGCCTGTAATTTTCATCATAGGTACACTTCAACTATGACAGACAAAATGAGAAAAAAAATCCAGGAAATCACATTGTAGGATTTTTTATGAATTTATTTGCAAATTATGGTGGAAAATAAGTATTTGGTCACCTACAAACAAGCAAGATTTCTGGCTCTCACAGACCTGTAACTTCTTCTTTAAGAGGCTCCTCTGTCCTCCACTCGTTACCTGTATTAATGGCACCTGTTTGAACTTATCATCAGTATAAAACACACCTGTCCACAACCTCAAACAGTCACACTCCAAACTCCACTATGGCCAAGACCAAAGAGCTGTCAAAGGACACCAGAAACAAAATTGTAGACCTGCACCAGGCTGGGAAGACTGAATCTGCAATAGGTAAGCTGTTTGGTTTGAAGAAATCAACTGTGGGAGCAATTATTAGGAAATGGAAGACATACAAGACCACTGATAATCTCCCTCGATCTGGGGCTCCACGCAAGATCTCACCCCGTGGGGTCAAAGTTTGGACACCTACTCATTCAAGGGTTTTTCTTTCTTTTTACTGTTTTCTACATTGTAGAATAATAGGGAAGATATTAAAATGATTAAAAACACATGGAATCATGTAGTAAGCAAAAAAGTGCAAATAAAAATATATTTGAGATTCTACATTTCCTGTAGTTCTTAACCAGGTTTGCACACACTGCACTAGGGATTTTGTCCCACTCCTCCATGCAGACCTTCTCCAGATCCTTCAGGTTTCGGGGCTGTCGCTGGGCAATACGGACTTTCAGCTCCCTCCAAAGATTTTCTATTGGGTTCAGGTCTGGAGACTGGCTAGGCCACTCCAGGACCTTGAGATGCTTCTTACGGAGCCACTCCTTAGTTGCCCTGGCTGTGTGTTTCGGGTCGTTGTCATGCTGGAAGACCCAGCCACGACCCATCTTCAATGCTCTTACTGAGGGAAGGAGGTTGTTGGCCAAGATCTTGCGATACATGGCCCCATCCATCCTCCCCTCTATACGGTGCATTCGTCCTGTCCCCTTTGCAGAAAAGCATCCCCAAAGAATGATGTTTCCACCTCCATGCTTCACGGTTGGGATGGTGTTCTTGGGGTTGTACTCATCCTTCTTCTTCCTCCAAACACAGCGAGTGGAGTTCAGACCAAAAAGCTCTATTTTTTTGTCTCATCAGACCACATGATCTTCTCCCATTCCTCCTCTGGATCATCCAGATGGTCATTGGAAAACTTCAGATGGGCCTGGACATGCGCTGGCTTGAGCAGGGGGACCTTGCGTGAGCTGCAGGATTTTAATCCATGACGGCGTAGTGTGTTACTAATGGTTTTCTTTGAGGCTGTGGTCCCAGCTCTCTTCTGGTCATTGACCAGGTCCTGCCGTGTAGTTCTGGGCTGATCCCTCACCTTCCTCATGATCACTGATGCCCCACGAGGTGAGATCTTGCATGGAGCCCCAGACCGAGAGTGATTGACCGTCATCTTGAACTTCTTCCATTTTCTAATAATTGCGGCAACAGTTGTTGCCTTCTCACCAAGCTGCTTGCCTATTGTCCTGTAGCCCATCCCAGCCTTGTGCAGGTCTACAATTTTATCCCTGATGTCCTTACACGGCTCTCTGGTCTTGGCCATTGTGGAGAGGTTGGAGTCTGGTTGAGTGTGTGGACAAGTGTCTTTTATACAGGTAACGAGTTCAAACAGGTGCAGTTCAAACAGGTAATGAGTGGAGAACAGGAGGGCTTCTTAAAGAAAAACTAACAGGTCTGTGAGAGCCGGAATTCTTACTGGTTGGTAGGTGATCAAATACTTATGTCATGCAATAAATTGCAAATGAATTACTTTTAAAAAATCATACAATGTGATTTTCTGGATTTTTGTTTTAGATTCCGTCTGTCACAGTTGAAGTGTACCTATTATACAAATTACAGACCTCTACACGCTTTGTAAGTAGGAAAACCTGCAAAATCGGCAGTGTATCAAATACTTGTTCTCCCCACTGTAAGTGTAACTTCAAAGCTGTTTACAAGGGCGCATTGATTTTAAAGCATTGGACTGGTGTAAGTTTTGGCTGGAGGGAGTTTCCACCATGGTGGGAAGTGTTCCAAGTGCACACTTGAGGAGAAGGGTTGAGAACCTGGACGCTGCCCAAGAGATCTGGCAGTCTTAGGTAGCACACCTGGTATATAGATGCCTGTAAGATTACAACTATCCAACAATCACTGTACAGTTGCACTGATGAGTACACACATGCATGAACGCTAGTACACACACACAGACTGTTCCCAGGAAGCAGCATACCTTCCCACTCTGTAAAGTTATGAGGAGCCAGTGTACAACAGCTCAACATGACAGACAGGAGGCCGGAGCAAAGGAGCCTGTGTTCAACAGTTCAACATGACAGACAGGAGCCTGGGGTGGAGGAGCCTGTGTTCAACAGTTCAACATGACAGACAGGAGCCTGGGGTGGAGGAGCCTGTGTACAACAGCTCAACATGACAGACAGGAGCCTGGGGTGGAGGAGCCTGTGTACAACAGCTCAACATGACAGACAGGAGCCTGGGGTGGAGGAGCCTGTGTACAACAGCTCAACATGAGACATGAGGCTGGAGCGAAGGAGCCTGTGTTCAACAGTTCAACATGACAGACAGGAGCCTGGGGTGGAGGAGCCTGTGTACAACAGCTCAACATGAGACATGAGGCTGGAGCGAAGGAGCCTGTGTTCAACAGTTCAACATGACAGACAGGAGCCTGGGGTGGAGGAGCCTGTGTACAACAGCTCAACATGAGACATGAGGCTGGAGCGAAGGAGCCTGTGTACAACAGCTCAACATGACAGACAGGAGGCCGGGGCGAAGGAGCCTGTGTACAACTGTTCAACATGACAGACAGGAGCCTGGGGCGGAGGAGCCTGTGTACAACAGCTCAACATGACAGACAGGAAGCTGCATGTAGACACTCTGTCACTTTAAGCCCAGGGCTAGAGTTGCACAGCAGGTGCTTAGAAGTGGCCCAGCCGGGGGCCTCTGGTAACCCTATCTGAGGCACTGGCTGGGGTTTGACGCACACCCACACAGATGAGTGTTGACTGTGCAGGGATGTAGGCTACTGAACTGAAGGTGTGGGGTAGGAATAGTTTGTCTGACTGGCTTGTCAATTGTTTCAGTCAGTGTCCATGATAGCTGTCTGGATTAAAGCTGAATGAGCAGAGGTAGTGAAAGAGAAGGCTAATTTTGCGAGCCATATTGGGAATCTTGCTCTGCTTTCTTGTATCATATGAATGTCTGTCGAGAGAGACTACTGAAAGAGGAGTCTATGAATGTCTGTCGAGAGACTACTGAAAGAGGAGTCTATGAATGTCTGTCGAGAGACTACTGAAAGAGGAGTCTATGAATGTCTGTCGAGAGACTACTGAAAGAGGAGTCTAAGGTTGCTTCCCAGTTCGCCCACACTTCTCCCAAAGTGTGCACTTGCACACTTCCTGTCATTGATTTTAAAGCATTAGACTGGTGTAAGTATAGGCTGGAGGGAGTTTCCACCACGACGGGAAGTGTTCAAGTGCACACTTCAGGAGAGGGGTTGAGAACATGGACGCTACCCAATAGATCTGTGCAGTCTTAGGTAGCACACCTGGTATATAGAATTAAGCCCGATAATGAATTACCTTTTTCTATTCTTTCATTCATTACAGTGTGACAGAGGTGCGTTAGAGGTCTGATTACAGATGATGTCACCTTAGGGAAATCATTGCCCCGTCTGTGGGATCTCCCCCACCCCTACTTGCACAGCACATTAATCTCTCTTTAGACATGATGCTTCTCTGGGATTTTAATTAACATGATTTCCTATTTTCTGATAGTGTGAAAATGCTGAGTTATTGAATCCACTTCATATTTTGGTGGCTAATTTGCAATTGACTATCAGGGTGGTGTACCTACTTTGTACTGTACAGCTGTTAAGCCATGTCAAAATGTGTTTTCAAAGAATTCCATGTTTCTGCTTTCCTCAAATGAAGGGTATTGTTGTGGGTGACTGTAATTAGTCAATAATTAAGATGCTCCCCATTAAGCCGGGAAAGTGAGCATTTGATAGGATTATGTGTAGGCGGCAGGCAGCAGCAACACACAATAACTGCTAGGTAGATGCTACCAAATGTTTGCATTGATCATTTTTGTCATTTCAAAGTGCTAATTTGTGTATTTTACACCGGCAGTTGGTTTTCAGTTTGATAAATTGCTGAAAGCACTCTTACATTATTTTGAAGGGAGACATTTTACGGTCTTAAGTTATTTTCCTATTGACATCAAAGTGTGTTTACTATTTGAATAAATTGTAAAATAGATTTATTCACACATTTAGTTGTGAGCACCAACATGTTTTGTTGCATGTGATGAGAGGTGTTATGTTTCCCTTGACACCTGCCCAGATATGTGACAAACATCTTTCCTCCAAAAGAGATTTCCTTGCACAAAATGTCATGAAAATACACTAATTTCAAAGGCACTTTTGTTCCATTTTCACAGAGAATTAATCTAAAACACAGGAGGACCTTATTCAGTGATACAACTGTACCTGTGACTTATTTGACTCAATCCTCTTCGCCCCTTTTGGGATCATAGGGTGTCCACCATTGCACCCGTCCTCACTCTTTTCCATGCAAGGTCTTTTGTACCTGTGGGTTTGTTGTAGCTAACTGTTCTCCTCTTTTTTTCTTCTCCAGCTGTCCCGTTCCCGCCAAGTCACCGGCTCACAGCCAAGGAGGTGTTTGACAGTGATGGGAAGCCCAAAGTGGACGTGCTCAAAGGCCACCTGACCAAGGAGGGCCGCGTGGAGGAGAGCGTAGCCCTCAGACTCATCGGAGAGGGAGCGGCCATCTTGAGGGCTGAGAAGAACCTGCTGGACATAGAGGCACCCGTGACAGGTTAGTGAGTAAAGCGCACACATGGATATACAGTAGACACGTGCGCGCGCACGCACACACACACACACACACACACATACCCCCCCTACTGCCTGCTCACGTGTTATTCTAAAAGTATTACATAATTTTCTTCATAATGTACTTTACACAGTTCTTACGAATTCCAATTTGTTTGTAGCTAATGTTAGCTAGGTTATCTAGGTGGCTAACATTAGGGTTAAGGGTTAAGGTTAGGTTACATGCTAGCTAAGTATTTAAATGTTTAGGGTTAGCGTTAGCTAACATGCTAGCTAAGTATTTAAATGTTTAGGGTTAGTGTTAGCTAACATGCTAGCTTAGTAGTTAAAAAGTAGTAAGTAGTTGCTAAAATGCTAAAGTTGTCCATGATGTGATTCAAACATGCAACGTTTGTGTTACTAGACCTTTGCGTTACACGCCCAACCATCTTCCCCGGCCAACATCCCTCCTATCATTTCTGTCTTATGTAACCTCAGTCTGTATCTGTGATTGAAGTGCACTGTATACAATTACTTTTTTGTGTGCCTGTGTCACGGATTCCCCCGGTACTGCTGCTCAGTACCTGTGGGTCTACATCACCCCTCTAGGAATCACTGAACTGTCTCATTACTCACACCTGATTCAAATTCCCCTGATTAATTATTGTATATAAGTGCCCTCTGTTCACCATTGTCTTGTCTGTTATTGTTCCCATGTCCGTTGGTCAGTGAGTACCTGTGCTTTGTCATTTCGGCTTTCGTGCTGCGTGTATTGTTATTGTTATTATGGGTCTCGTCCCGTGTATTGTTCTGCATTTGTTATTACGGGTCTCGCTCCATGTATTGTTATTACGGGTAGGGTTGCAAAGGGTCGGAAACTTTTTGGTAAATTTCCGGAATTTTTCCAGAAATTTTCCATGGGAGGTTGAGCCCTGGAATTTGGGGAATTTTGCTTAAATTCATTCAAAGTTAGCTTATAACAGTGAACCTTTTTTGTGGGATACACAAGACAATTTTGGTTAAACTATCCCCAATTCAATGGAATTCAAACCCTCTGCATGCACAGTGTGTTCTTTCATCACATGTGCAGTGTACTCTTCCATCACATATACAGCTGATTCCCAAGATCTTGCACACTAATGAGATGCAATTGTGCCTACACTGTCTGAGCCAAGGACGACATGCTTTCTGGTAGGTTTTAATTTTAATTGTGGGTGACTATATTTTAATCACACACAATTTTTTGTTAACTGGTAAATTAGTAGCCTACAGGAAAGTGTGTTTAAATCATTTCTAACTTGTTAACAATTTCTGCTAGTTAGTTTTTGCATGTGGGTTTTTAGCTTGCTTGAGCCTGCTAACTGAGGAGTGTTAATTCACCTGTTTCCATACATGTTTCATTTTAAAACATTTATCTTACAAAGGAGTTGTTTAATCTAACTGCTTAACTATTTATCTGTACATGGAATTGTATTTGTTATTTTTACTCTTTTTTTCCTAATCTTTACAGGAAAATGCCACAGACACTATCTGATGTGTGGAGACATTTCACTGCAGCGAATGTAGAAAGAAAAGCTGTGTACATTTGCAAATACTGTGCCAAATCATATGTGAAGAATTCAACAAAGATGCAGAATAATTTGGCCAAGTGTATAAAGTTCTCTCAGCGCTCACAACAAGCAACTTCTGACACAAGTCCCTCTACTTCTATTTGAGGTGAAAATGATGAATCAGACACCTTATCGATATCAACAGCCCTTTATCTACTCATTTGCTGGATGTAAGAGAAGAAATCCATACTGCCCTGCCCACTTCACTGTTGCTTCAAGCAGAGGAAACTGCAGTTCTGAAATACATCAAAAAGTGTGAAGACTTCGGCCTGAAGCCCATACTCACCGCAGCGTACATGTTGGACCCCAAGTACGCTGGCAAGAGCATCCTGTCTAGTGCAGAGATCAACAAGGCCTATGGTGTCATCACTACCGTGTCTCACCACCTTGGCCTGGATGAGGGCAAGGTTCTTAGCAGTCTGGTGAAGTACACTTCCAAGCAAGGGCTTCTGGATGGAGATGAAATATGGCAGTCGTGCAAACATATCTCATCAGCCACCTGTTGGAAGGGACTTTGTGTATCTGAGGCTCTTTCCCCAGTTTGCCTCCATCATCCTCCAAATCCCACCAACATCAGTCGCCTCAGAGCGCCACGGGTCCTTGTTTGGGAACACACACACCAAAGCACACAACAGGCTGACCAATACAAGGGTTGAAAAATTGGTGGCCATCCGGGCAAATCTGAGGCTTTTTGAGCCTGACAACGAGCCATCCTCAACTAGGTTGGAAAGTGACAGTGAAGATGAGGTCTCAGAGTCTGATGTTCAAGAGGTGGACATTGAGGAGTTCCAGGGAGAAGACATGGAAGCCTGAGAGGAAGACAACCAAAGCTTTAGTTTCTAGACTATCATTTCACAGATGAATGCTGAAAATGTTTTTGAAAGATGCGATGGATCATTCAATATTCCCTTTTGTTGTTCAGTGAAATCATCCCATGTGAAGAGTCAACTCATTTAATTAAAGTTCAATTCGTAACCAAATAGTTAAACATTTCTATTAGAAGGATTTAATAATTTGCAATTATGTCTACTTATGATAAGGTAAAATGTTTATGTTTATGATTCCATATGATAGGGTAAATATATAAAATGCAGAAAACTACATTTAAATGGTACTAATATTAATTTGCATATATTCCCGTTAATTCCCATTAATTACGGTTAATTCCCATATATTCACGTTAATTCCCATGGAAGGTTTCCACCTCTGATTATTCCCCAAAATGTACAACGCTAATTATGGGTTTCATCCCATGTATTTATTAGAGGTTTAACCTCACTCTTTTGTTTGGGTTACATCTAGAGGTCGACCGATTATGATTTTTCGCCGCCGATACCGATTATTGGAGGACCAAAAAAGCCGGTGCCGATTAATCGGCCAATTAGGAGGGGTGGGGGTTTAATAATGACAATTACAACAATACTGAATGAACACTTATTTTAACTTAATATAATACATCAATAAAATCGAAACGTTTTCAATTTGGTTTAAATAATGCAAAAACAAAGTGTTGGAGAAGAAAGTAGAAGTGCAATATGTGCTATGTAAGAAAGCTAATGTTTCAGTTCCTTGCTCAGAACATGAGAACATATGAAAGCTGGTGGTTCCTTTTAACATGAGTCTTCAATATTTTAGGTTGTAGTTATTATAGGAATTATAGGATTATTTCCCTCTATAGCATTTGTATTTCATTAACCTTTGACTATTGGATGTTCATATAGGCACTTTAGTATTGCCAGTGTAACAGTATAGCTTCATTCCCTCTAGTTAGTGCGCGCCAACTAGCTAGCCATTTCACTTCGGTTACACCAGCCTCATCTCGGGAGTTGATAGGCTTGAAGTCATAAACAGTGCAATGCTTGACGCACAACGAAGAGCTGCACGAAAGTGCTGTTTGAATGAATGTTTACGCGCCTGCTTCTGCCTACCACCGCTCAGTCATATGCTTGTATGCTCAGTCAGATTATATGCAACGCAGGACACGCTAGATAATATCTAGTAATATCATCAACCATGTGTAGTTAACTAGTGATTATGATAGTTTTTTTATAAGATAAGTTTAATGCTAGCTAGCAACTTACCTTGGCTTACTGCATTCGTGTAACAGGCAGTCTCCTTGTGGAGTGCAACGAGAGAGAGGCAGGTCGTTATTGCGTTGGACTAGTTAACTGAGGTTGCAAGATTGGTTCCCCCGAGCTGACAAGGTGAAAATCTGTCATTCTGCCAATGAACAAGGCAGTTAACCCACCGTTCCTAGGCTGTCATTGAAAATAAGGTGTTCTTAACTGACTTGCCTAGTTAAATAAATGTGTTATTTATTTATTTAAAAAAATATATAATAATCAGCGCCCAAAAATACAGATTTCCGACTGTTACGAAAACTTGAAATCGGCACCAATTAATCAGCCATTCCGATTAATCGGTCGACCTCTAGTTACATCCCTGTGTTTTTGTATACCTGTTTGTTTTGGGCTTCGTCCCTGTGCCTTTCATGGCATGTTGTATTTTTGTTTGGAGTATTAAAACCACCTATTACGTATTCCTGCGCCTGTCTTCAATCCTTTATACAACGTGACAGCCTGCAATAAGTAATTTGTGTCTGTTTCACAATAATCTGGGATACTGGGTTGTGTGGTCGCTGAATTTTACAGTACCCAAAGTCATACTGTGATGTTACAGTATCATGGGGAAAATAACGGTGTAGCCTAAATACTGCAATGCCGGTTTGATTGGATGTTATCCCTCCCTCTCTCTGGGGAGCCCTTACCCAACCTTCTACCTTTTCCCACATCCCCTGAGTACGTCAGATACCGCCGGGCTTTCAGGGACGTGCGTGGGCTCTGCTGCCGAACACCAGAACACTATAACAAGCACAGGGCCAAGAGTCAATTCAACTCGTTCAGTCTGACCAACCAAGGCGTCACTGTGTGTTCAAATGCCCTTCTGGTACATACAGACTTGAAAAAGTCAATTACTCTGACACACACACACACACACACACACACACACACACACAATCAACGTTTTGGCCCTCTTGAGGAAAATTAATGGAGGGTATATTTCATAAAGCATATTGTGTGAGCCATTGAAATGTATTGAACTTCAATATGATTCCTAAACATTTGTTAGGAGATACACTAAACCTTAGTTGATTTTTAAGTTGGTTATTTTTGTTGAATCATTTCATTTTTACATGACCTGTCCTTTTTGGATGATTTCTAACACTGATAAGGACTGGTCAGGAGATGTGCTGATCCATTTGTATAGATGCAAACCTATTCTCTTTCACTCCCTTAAGTCAAGTGTCTCAGTAATACCCCAATTAGACTTCTTAATGAGGTTCTTTGATATTGATTTAATAAGAGGCAGAGGGCCAGTCCTAGGAACTAATGGCAATAGAGCATTTCCAGGAACATTTCCAGGAAGAGTCCAAAGATAAATGGCCTTCATCCATCTCCTTTATATGTTTTGTTTTAGACTCTATTGTGCTAACATCGTAGAACCATCTGGAAGTCTCGCGAGCTTACATTCACCAGTAATCAGTCTGGTACTTACAAGGCTACTATTGTGCAGCCTTCAAGAAAACACATCAGATATTCTCTTTCTCTCTAGTCCCCACACCAGAAGTCATTATTCTACCATTTGGCCCTGGCTAATGGAAATGTGACTGACTGGGTTTGAATCCGGGTCTCCGGTGCACAGCAAAGATGTGTTAGCCCCTTAAGCTAAAGCCAAGGCATTAGCTTGGGTACAGCTGACGGGCTGGTAGACGAGACTCAAACCCATGATCTTACATTGCCATCCCAGCAAACTGGGAACATTCCCAGAACATAAGCTAGGGTTTTTATATAACATTAGAATAACATTCCAAAAACATTGTGCACAACATCGCGGATATTGATGCACAACATCACTATCCGCGCTACAGAGGACAGTGCGTACAGCCATGTACATCACTGGGGCCGAGCTCCCTGCCATCCAGGACCTCTGTACCAGGCGGTGTCAGAGGAAGGACCCTAAAAATTGTCAAAGACTCCAGCCACCCAAGTCATAGACTGTTCCCTCTGTTTCCACGCGGCAATCGGTACTGGAGCGCCAAGTCTGGTACCAAAAGGCTCCTGAACAGCTTCTTTCCACTCCCAAGCCATAAGACTTCTGAACATTTCATCAAATGGCCACCCTGACTATTTGCATTGACCCCTTTTATTTGCACTGACTCTCTTGCACCAGCTCTATGCACACACACTACACTGATTCTCCCAACATACACACTTCATACACACACACATGGATATTGACACCACTCACAGAAACACACTTTCACTCTTCATATGCTGCTGCTACATATGCTGCTAAAGGGCTCGTAAGTAAGCATTTCACAGTAAAGTCTACAACTCTTGTATTCGGTGCAAGTGACAAATGTAACTAATTTAATTAGACTCAAACCGATTTTCTTGCATATAACAAACCCATAATATCATGTGACTCAAACCCATTGCCTTATTAAGGTGATGATGTAAGATGGCAAGGTGCTACAGATGTAAGATCTTAATTTGACCACTTTTGTTGCTGAAAACGTTCCTGCACAACAGGAAGTGCAAACTTGTAGTGTATTGGAGGTTTAAAAAGGCATCTAAAGTTTGTAATTTCCAGTTAATACTGTCTGACTTGATTTGCCCTAAAAATGTATCAACCCCTATAAAAAGTCCACTCATTATAATTCACACTTCCTGTTGCTGTAGGATTATTTTCCTGCTGAAGCAAACTGGTTCGAATTAAGATCCTACATCTGTAGACGTGGTGCTGCTGTCCCTCTGTGGCTGAGTGTTGCACAATGTACTGTAAAAAATGTCTCCACTGTCTCTGCCACGATCGCAAATCAGAGTGTCATGCGAGGTTTTCACTTATTAGATAATAAGGGAGCGAAGGGCAATGACTGCTATGTGTTAGGTGTTGTGTTATAACAAAACGGTGTCTGTTTTGGTGTACATCTCATTAAAGTGGAACTGACAGTGTTTTAACTACATTCCAGATATGAAACAGACAATCATATCAGTCAAAAACATAAATTCCCAGTTTATGCTTCAAAACCAACTTTAAGAGGTTTTAAAAATGGGTTATATTTTACTCAAAATTCCATGAATTACAGTAAGGCATTGTTGGCAGAATAGATGGATGCAGTTCAATGCATGATTCATATAACTCACCATTTGTAAAAAAAAATAATAATAATTAAAATTTTAAAAAACTTTATTTAACTAGGCAAGTCAGTTAAAACATGTTGGGGCTAGGGGCATAAGCAGTTCCCTAAAGGGAACAGCCCCTCCCATTCAGTTGAAAAAAATAGAAATATTTAACTTTCACACATTAATAACAAGTCCAATACAGCAAATTAAAGATAAACATCTTGTTAATCTACCCATCATGTCCGATTTTTAAAATGTTTTACAGCGAAAACACAACATATGTTAGATGACCACCAAATTCAAAAACACACACAGCGATTTTTCAGTCACAAAAGCATAAATATAGATAAAATGAATCACTAACCTTTGATTATCTCCATCAGATGATACTCATAGGACATCATGTTATACATGTATTGTGTGTTTTGTTCAATAATGTGCATATATATATTTTAAAAATCTCAGTTTACATTGGCGCGTTACGTGCAGTAATGTTTTGATTCCAAAACGTCCTGTGATTTTGCAGAAATACTCACAATGAACATTGATAAAAGATGCAAGTGTTATTCACAGAATTAAAGATAAACGTATCCTCTATGCAACCGCTGTGTCAGATTTTTAAAAAACTTTACGCAAAAAGAATAATCTGAGAACGGCGCTCAGAACCCAAAGAAATAGCCGCCATTTTGGCGTCAACAGAAGCTACAAAAAACACGATAAATATTCACTTACCTTTGAATATCTTCATCAGAAGGCAGTGCAAGGAGTCCTAGTTCCACAATAAATCGTTGTTTTGTTCCATAATGTCCAGTACTAGTGTCCAATTAGCTGCATTTGCTACCACTTTTAGCTCACGTGCCCAAAAGCTGACGAAAACTTCAAAAATATATATTCCAAGTCGAATAAACTGGTCAAACTAAGTAGAGAATCAATCTTCAGGATGTTATTTTCATATATATCCAATAACGTTCCAACCGGCGCATACGTTTTCATCTGCAGCCAATGATGGCGATATCAACAGACAAATGCGCAACAGGGAAATTGCATTCTGCCAGGACAGTGATGCATTCCCCTCCCATTCAGTCAAAGTTCACACCAGAGGCTCCATTCCACGTTCTACTGAATGAGGACATCCAGTGGAAGGCGTAGGAAGTGCTAACAGATCAATATCTGGTTTGGAAGTGAAGAGGTGATGACTTAAAATTAGACCCGCATTCAGAATTTCACTTCCTGTTTGGAATATTGCATGCCCTATGAGTTCTGTTATACTCACAGACATAATTCAAACAGTTTTAGAAACTTCAGAGTGTTTTCTATCCAATAGTAATAATAATATGCATATATTAGCAATCTAGGACAGAGTAGGATGCAGTTCAATATGGGCACAAAATTCATCCAAAGTGAAAATACTGCCCCCTATCCCCAACAAGTTAAGAACAAATTCTTACTTTCAATGATGGCCTAGGAACAGTGGGTTAACTGCCGTTAACATTTTTACCTTGTCAGCTTGGGGATTCGATCTTGTAACCAAAATATATTGCTGTCAGGTTGTAAATCTCAGCTGGCCTGGTACATTGTTTGCCGCCACAACCATTCAGAATGCACAGTTTCAGTTTCAAAACGGACGACTATAACTAAGGCTGGGAATGTCAATACAATCACACTAGCATGGGCAATGATCACAAGTCACTCATAATGTGGCTAATAGGCTGGCGCACATGTGTCAAACACAAGGCCCATGGGCCGAATAGGACACCAAAGTAAGTATAAATGAGTCAACATTTGAGTCAGCTACTTTAATGAAGTACAGCCAGATGCGCTCACATTGTTAAATTCAACTTCGATAGTGCTGCTTTCGTGTGTCCCGGTAACAGCGGAGAGAAAGTGTACAGACACATGCCACAGTCTGAGCTAGTCTACTAAAATGTTGCAGTCGGTTTTTAAAGCTTGACCATTTATAACCAAAAAAACAAAACCTGCAACAAACACCATGTAAAACAGAAACATCTAGGCCTATTACAGCAACAATTGAGCAGTAAAGGATTTAGAACACCTTCTCATTCAAGTATTTTTTTTTGTTACTATTTTCTACATTGAAGAATAATAGTGAAGACATCAAAACTGATAGCACATATGGAATCATGTAGTAAGCAAAACAGTGTTAATCTCAAATATAAAATATATTTGGATTTGTTTCTTCAAATAGCCACCCCTTTGCCTTGATGTCAGCTTTGCACACTCTTGGCATTCTCTCAACCAGCTTCACCTGGAATGCTTTTCCAACAGTCTTGAAAGAGTTCCCACATATTCTGAGCACTTGTTGGCTGCTTTTCCATCACTCTGTGGTCTGACTCATCCCAAACCATCTCAATTTGGTTGAGGTCGGGGGATTGTGGAGGCCAGGTCATCTGATGCAGCACTCCATCACTCTCCTTGGTAAAATAGCCCTTACACAGCCTGTGTTGGGTCATTGTCCTGTTGAAAAACAGTGATAGTCCCACTAAGCCCAAACCAGATGGGATGGCATATCACTGCAGGATGCTGTGGTAGCCATGCTGGTTAAGTGCCCCTTGAATTCTAAATAAATCATAGACAGTGTCACAAGCAAAGCACTCCCACACCATCACACCTCCTCCTCCATGCTTCAAGGTGGGAACTACACATGCGGAGATCATCCGTTCACCCACACAGCGTCTCACAAAGCCACGGCGGTTGGAACCTAAAATCTCCAATTTGAAATCCAGACCAAAGGACAAATTTATACCGGTCTAATGTCCATTGCTCGTGTTTCTTGGCCCAAGCAAGTCTCTTCTTATTATTGGTGTCCTTTATGAGCAGTTTCATTGCAGAAATTCGACCATGAAAGCCTGATTCACATAATCTCCTCTGAACAGTTGATGTTGAGATATATCTGTTACTTGAACTCTGAAGCATTTATTTGGGCTGCAATTTCTGAGGCTGGTACCTCTAATGAACTTATCCTCTGCAGCAGAGGTAAGTCTGGGTCTTCCTTTCCTGTGATGGTCCTCATGAGAGCCAGGTTCATCATAGAGCTCAATGTTTTTTGCGACTGCACTTGAAGAAACGTTCAAAGTTCTTGAACTGTTCCGTATTGACTGACCTTCATGTCTTAAAGTAATGATGGACAGTCATTTCTCTGTGCTTATTTGAGCTGTTCTTGCCAGTAATATGGACTTGGTCTTTTACCAAATAGGGCCATCTTCTGTATACCCCCCACCTTGTCACAACACAACTGTTTGGCTCAAATGCATTAAGAAGGAAAGAAATTCCACAAATTAACTTTTAACAAGGCACACCTGTTAATTGCAATATATTCTAGGTGACTACCTCATGAAGCTGGTTGAGAGAATGCCTAGTGTGCAAAGCTGTCATCAAGGCAAAGGGTGGCAACTTTAAAGAATCTCAAATATTAAATATATTTTGATTTGTTTAACACGTTTGGTTACTACATGATTCCATATGAGTTATTTCATAGTTTTGGTGTCTTCACAATTACAAATAAATAAAAAACCTTGAATGAGTTTGCAGCAGATTATGCACCTCTGTAAGCATGGTAGCAAAGGTTGGACAAATATTATTTCTCTCTTTTTTAATATATTAAAAATTATATATACAGCATCCTATGTACATAAGTGGACATTATAAAGGGCTGTATTTTCTTAATAAAACAATAGCCAGTTTGGGTAGCAGTTGTACATTTTTTTTGTCTGGCCCGAGAATTCATTGTGTTTTTTTAAGATGGTCCGTGTGCTGTTTGAGTTTGACAGCCCTGGGCTAGCGTATCTACACTGAACAAAAATATAAAGTATCATGTAAAGTGTTGGTCCCATGTTTCAAGAGCTGAAATAAAAGATCCCAGAAATGTTCCATGCGAACAAAAAGCTTATTTCTCTCAAATTTTGTGCACACATTTGTTTACATCCCTATTAGTGAACATTTCTCATTTGCCAAGATAATCCATCCACCTGACAGTTGTGGCATATAAAGAAGCTGATTAAACAGCATGATCGTTACACAGGTGCACCTTGTGCTGGGGACAATAAAAGGCCACTCAAATTTGCACATCAAATTTTGTCACATAACACAATGACACAGATGTCAAGTTTTGAGAGAGTGTGCAATTGGAATGCTGACTGCAGCAATATCCACCAGAGCTGTTGCCAGATAACTGAATGTTAATTTCTCTAACATAAACAGCCTCCAACGTCGTTTTAGAGAATTTGGCTGAATGTCCAACCTGCAGTACGTCAAACCTGTCACACAAACACAACCGTATGGCGTCAGAGTGCCCCATGGTGGCAGTGTGGTTATGGTATGGGCAGGCATAAGCTACGGACAACGAACACAATTGCATTTTATCGATGGCAATTTGAGATACCGTGGCGAGATCCGGCCCATTGTCGTGCTGTTCATCCGTAGCAATCACCTCATTGTTCAGCATGATAATGTACGGCCCAATGTCGCAAGGATCTGTACACAATTCCTAGAAGCTGAAAAATGTCCCTGTTCTTCCATGGCCTGCATACTCACCAGACATGTCACCCATTGAGCATGTTTGGGATGGTAGAATTGACGTGTACAACAGCGTGTTCCAGTTCCCGCCAATATCCAGCAACTTCGCACAACCATTGAAGAGGAGCGGGAAAACATTCCACAGGCCACAATCAACAGCCTGACCAACTCTATGCGAAGGAGATGCTTTGCCCTGCAGGAATCGAATAGTGGTCACATCAGACTATTTAAGGTATCTGTATTCCCAGACATGTGAATTACATAGATTAGGGCCTAATGAATTTATTTCAATTGACTGATTTCTTTATGAGCTGTAACTCAGTAAAATCTTCGAAAATGTTGCGTTTACATTTTTGTTCGGTATATTTGTTACTATTTATTTAGCAAACTAAAAACAAGGAGCCTACCGTTAGCTAGCTGCTGGGAGGATGTCATGTCATTGGAGGAGTGGGTGAGTGACCTAGTTTTCCCTCATATCGTTTTCCATCGGCTACAGCTAGAGATGCTGCCGTTTTCATTTGGTTAGCTAGCAATAAATGTGAATCGCTTTGCTAGCTAGCTATGCTGAACTTGAACGATTGTTATCCAGTTAGCATATCTCTTAGTTGTCAATCAAATGTGTTGGGCGTGCAGGCAAGTTCCCATTCAATTGTCAAAACGAGGGTTGGGACAAACATGCATTGGCAGGCAAGCTGCAGAAGGACGTGCAGGCTACGATTCCCCATTGTTTATCGGTGAAATGTTGACTGCCAACTAGTTGAAAAAGTTTGAGAGGGTTTATCTAATGTTCCCTCATTAGATTTTAGCTCATCCCGCTCTGGCTAGCATTAGTTGTTGATGATGTGCATTGGCAACTGAGGGGAAGAGAGCCTACCTTTTTCATGGTTGTTTGATCAATAGGATTGTGAAGTTCCCAAATGTAAGTGGACTCCCGTGGTATTTACATATTTGCAGAAATCCATTTACGGTGTATTTTTTTGGGCGAATGCGTTCTCATGCTCTAAAGTCGCGCTGCTGCCTGTAAACACACAGTCCAGTTAAAAGTGAATGATGGCAGGCCCATGTGTGGTTTATGTGCGTATAGGCCAACTATAGCTCTGATTTGCTCTGGCGTACCGGTCTGCGCAGACTCCAGTCCTAGACAGGACAGATGTTTTTATTTGGTTGTATTTACTGCAGTGTCTATTCATTGACCTAACGCACTGAAGCTTTCCAGCTGTTGCTATAGAATTTTCACAAATGCCTTACTATACGTCATTCCCAAACATTCTATGAAGGTGTCATATTTTGTCAGTTCCACTTTAAATCACAGTGGTAGCAGGTTGAGAACGTTACTTTTGTCATACCACACAAGTTGGTGTCATCATGTCATTGTGGTTGTTCCTTTTTAATTATGTCATTCTATGATTGTGTTTTTTTGATTGTGCTCATAGAATATGCTTGATAGCTCCATAATGCTGTATGTGTGGTCCCTATCTCATTCTCTGCGGATAGCATGCAAGCCATACCTCTCATTCGATAGTAAAGAAAAAAGCCTGGAGCTGCAATTCATCATTGTTATCTTCCAGAGAAATCAGTTGTATGTGATTGGTTGTGAAGTAGAATGGCGAGTCGGAGAAAAGGCTTGGTGGTGTGTTGGTTGTGAATCAGCCTGTAGAGCCAGGGGTAGGAGTTAACACGAGACACTCCTACACCCACCCCTCCTACTCAACAGTCCTGTTCTACGGCAATGATACACACACACTCGCACACGCACAAGTGTACACACACACACACACACACACACTGAGTGCCTCACAAGGCCAGATGTTCTGTTGAAAAGAAGCCATTGTTTCTCACTCACTCACTCATTCATTCTGCACCTCATTCTCTCATCTCTTCTGTCTATGTGATGTGTCTTGGGCGACTCTCACACACTTCCTGATTGTGTCCATCAGGCCCAAACTGCTCCCGACACAGCTCACTGCTGTACCATTCAGAACAACCTGTAGCTACGTTTTGCTTTTCCAGAAACACACTGCACTAATGACTTAACTTTACAACCAACGAGAGAAAAGAGCCTTCATCTACCAGACCTTCAGATCCCGGTCTGTCACATACAACATATGAATACTGAACAGATTTGCAAGCTGCACTCCTATATGCACTACTATTTCACTCCGGGCTTGAACTCGGCAGATCTCACCAACTCAATGAGCTTGCCTCTGGAGTGGCCTGTGTAGGTTATCGAGCAGAGCTGGCTTGTGTAAGTCAGCCACCCACACATACTAGCTGCTGCCGCCTGACTGGCGATATGGTTTTGATCAGTCTCGCACAGTAGCGCGGGGCGATGGATGGCGAGAACAAAATCTATCTCACTTGAGATAATGTACTCCCACCTGCTCATCTTATGTGGGCCTTGTCGTGACTGGGGATTGCCTGTGTCCGTGCATGCGTCTGTATGTGCTTGCCTGCATGTGTGTGCTGTGTTATAACAAAGCCCAGAGGAAAGCATTGTATCTGATATGAATACGGCCTTACTGCCTACTATCCAGTGTGTCTAGTGTGCACAGCTGATTAGAACTCACCATGGCCTGGCTTGGCTGGCCATACATCATATCGTCTTCTTGACCCCTAGGTCGATCTATTCCAGTGTGACCCCCACGGCCACTTCTGTCACCATGGCGTTATCACAGAGAAACACAAAGGTGGGTTTTGTCCAGATCCACCCACACACAGAGCGAGAGAGAGCACATCCCTAGGGCTGGAGCGTTTAGTGTAACCGTTTGTTGCTTCATCATGTTCCTTGTGTTCTTGGATTGCTTGTTATTCTCATGTTATGTCTTGTAACAGTGTGATGTTGAATAAGACATTTGAATAGAATGTATCCCAGCTTTTTTGATAGAACAATATTTTCTGCAACTAGGTCTCAAAGTCTCATGTCAGAATTAGATGTTCATCCATCTTTCTCAAACATCAAATTTGGATGTTCTTCGAAATGGCAAAAGTGTTTAAGGTAGAGGTCGACCGATTATGATTTTTCAACGCCGATACCGATTATTGGCGGACCAAATTTTATTATTGGCGGACCGATTTTTAAAATATATATTTGTAATAATGACAATTACAACAATACTGAATGAACACTTATTTTAACTTAATATAATACATCAATAAAATCAATTTAGCCTCAAGTAAATAATGAAACATGTTCAATTTGGTTTAAATAATGCAAAAACAAAGTGTTGGCGTGTTGGAGAAGAAATTAAAAGTGCAATATATGCTATGTAAGAAAGCTAACGTTTCAGTTCCTTGCTCAGAACATGAGAACATATGAAAGCTGATGGTTCCTGATGGTTCCTTTTAACATGAATCTTCAATATTCCCAGGTAAGAAGTTTTAGGTTGTAGTTATTATATTGGATGTTCTTATAGACACTTTAATATTGCCAGTGTAACACTATAGCTTCCGTCCCTCTAGTTAGCGCGCGCTAACTAGCTAGCCATTTTACTTCGGTTACACCAGCCTCATCTCGGGAGTTGATAGGCTTGAAGTCATAAACAGCGCAATGCTTGACGCACAACGAAGAGCTGCTGGCAAAACGCACGAAAGTGCTGTTTGAATGAACGTTTACGCGCCTGCTTCTGCCTACCACCGCTCAGTCAGATGCTTGTATGCTCAGTCAGATTATATGCAACGCAGGACACGCTAGATAATATCTAGTAATATCATCAACCATGTGTAGTTAACTAGTGATTATGATTGATTGTTTTTTATAAGATAAGTTTAATGCTAGGTAGCAACTTACCTTGGTTTACTGCATTCGTGTAACAGGCAATCTCCTTGTGGAGTGCAACAAGAGAGAGGCAGGTCGTTATTGCGTTGGACTCGTTAACTGTAAGGTTGCAAGATTGGATCCCCCGAGCTGACAAGGTGAAAATCTGTCGTTCTGCCCCTAAACAAGGCAGTTAACCCACCGTTCATAGGCCGTCATTGAAAATAAGAATGTGTTCTTAACTGACTTTCCTTGTTAAATAAAGGTATACATTTTTTAAATCAGCAAATCGGCGCCCAAAAATACCGATTTCTGATTGTTATGAAAACTTGATATCGGCCCTAATTAATCAGCCATTCCGATTAATCGGTCGACTTCTAGTTTAAGGTGGAGTTTAGGCATTAACTGCGGAATCTTAACAAATACAAATGTTCTATCGCTGGATTCGAACATGCAACCCTTGCCAACGCTTACGCCCATCCACCATCCACATCCACAGCACCCTAGAAAAATAGAAACCTACTTGAAGGTAACAGCGCTCACTCTTGCCCCTAGTGGCCAGTTTCCACGTCATTCACCAAAGTCCTCAGACATGGATGGACCTCGAATACTGACTTGTATCACGGGGGACCTGGCTGGTTTTGTTCTGGTGTATATTCATTCTTCATTGACCAGAAACTAACCAGTAATTCACCAGACATGGTTTTGAGACTTTAGTATGTGCTATCGCAAGATCATCATATAGACTTTGCTTGCATTGATTTACAGTTATTCTGTTGCTTACAATAGTCCTGTAGGTTAGAAAATGCAATATAATGGTGATCATGGTCTGTACCATGCTGGCTGAAAACCCCCCAAAGACCAATAAGCTATGAATGAGAGGGATTTTTACTTTCTATAATTCCTTACAAATATCCACATTTTTTGTAGAAAGTGAGAATGAACATCCACTTTGCACAATGAGTTGCTTCTCAGACAGCATGAATAGACTATTTGAATGGAATATCATTTGTAACAACGTACAGTAACACTTTATTTGGATAGTCCATCTGTAGATGCTCTATAGACTAAAAGTAACATTTCAACTAACTATCTACTAACCCTAGCTTTAACCCTAACCTTAATCCTTATCCTAAACTGAATTATAACCCTAACCCTTATTCTAACTCTAAATGTAACTTTAGCAAGCAGTTGCTTATCAACAGATAGTTTGTTGATTGTACGACCATCTGTAGATCTGCAGGTGGACTATCTGGACTATCCAAATAAATTGTGACCCAATCAACAGTTGATTTTGGGAGGGGAAGGGAGCACATTAGAAATGAGAACCCTTTGAGTCCAAACCTAAGTCTAAATCCAGGAATTAAACCATTTGAAAAGAGTGGGATTCTTCAAAGACAAAATGAGAGTTTACAATGCATATGCGGAGAACAGATTCTCTCTTCTCTTCCCCGTAACTCGAGGGGCTTGTAACTCAAGCTAATTACTTTCCAATGCAGTCATCCAACATATGATAATTGGAACTGTCTTCAAGATATTGCTACGAGTTTACTCTCTGTCATTAGATACAGGCTTAAAGACACATGTAAACAAATAAGTGGATAGCGTTTGCAAAGGATGGTGTTGATATTCATTGCCAGGGACCAAATTAGTAGGCCTATCAGTGCTTTAGCAACTGTGTTTGAGCCAGAGTAGTTGGCTGACGTTATCTTTTGCTACTGAGTATCAGTGTATCAATTGTTAACATGAATGTTAATGTTGTTGAACATTTTCTCACTGAAATGTAAGGTTAGAAAAATGGAGAGGGAATTATCTACCAATATTTGTGAATAGCACACACACTCAGAATAAAAAAAAACATGTTTTGATCAAATCAATCAGGGAATTCATTGTATAATAATATAAACTATGATTGGCTGGTCATGAAGGTTCTGACTTGCAGCTGGATATGACATTCAACACAGGTCACTGCATTGCAAAAAAATGACTAGGACTAGGTAGGACTGGTCTGGGTTCTTTAATCACAGTACCAGCGATTACAGTGTGTGGCCAGCGGGTGACAAATGTCTGAAGGCACTGTGGGCTATGGCTCCTTGGCTCTCCGGGAGCAGTGGTGAACGGGGGTCAGAGGGGCAATGGGAAAACCGATCCTATTTCACTGAGTGGCAAATGGTAATCCCTGATTTCATGGAGGGATTGAGTCAGCCCAGTCACAATGTGGGTCATGTTGGGTTGTTGAATGTAGTGATTAATGGATGGGTGGGGTGGGGATGTGACTAACGTCAAAGGAAAGACATTTGCTAAAGTCCCTCTGTTACGAAAGAGGGGAGGGAGTGGAGAGAACAGTACATTTTCGATACAGCACATTGCCCTACAATTGCGGACAACAACACTGTAGAGTTGATATCTATACAGGCATTGGGATACATTTTGTTCCTCCATAATAACATAATAATAGCAGAATTTTGTTCCTTAGCAATAGAATAATAGGCTGTACAAATTACGTTCCTTTCGTAGATTTCAGTGAGTAGTGTTCTATGAACAAAAAGCACAGGGAAGTGAAGCATGTCATAGTGAGACATTCTATTCTACTAAAGATGCCACTCAGTCTGAGAATTTTTTTGACAGGATCTATGGCTGAACAGCTTTATTGATAAATTTTTCATGTTATCTCATGATACCACCTCCGTAACAATGGGATGTCAATGTACACGCTAATAATGGGATATCAATGTACATCAATGGGATATCAATGTACATCAATGGGATATCATTGTACATCAATGGGATATCAATGGGATATCAATGTACATCAATGGGATATCAATGTACATCAATGTACATCAATGGGATATCAATGTACATCAATGGGATATCAATGCACATCAGTGTTTCCATAGATGCTTGTAAGAATAAAATGGCAAATTCAAAAGGTTATTGAGTTATTGAAGACTGACTCTCATACTAATCATACACTGAGAATAAGAATTTTACTGTGACGTAAAACATTAGGCTACTCTAAAATCCACTGTAACAGAAATAGTATGGACTTTATTTGTCCCCGTTTTTGTTTTTGTTGATAGCCAGTCTTGCTGTATCTCCCTTTACATTACAGTGGTCCTTCTTGGTTTGAGATGGGTCCAACATTTTGGGGAGGTGTTGCGTTTGTCTAGGGAAAAAAAGAACCATTCTTGAAACAACATATTTGGTCTGACAAAGTCATATCTCTCATGCTAATAGATGATGCAAAAAGTAGAATATAATAGTTGGTTTGGTCATGTTGATTTGTGGTGCAGGCTAGTTATTGGTCAGAGGGTCTCTCGAGTGGGATTCTGCCCTGGGCCTGCTTACATTGTTTATGCAAAGCAAAACTCACTGTGTAATACAACACATAGTGTCTCGGTTCACATGTTTTATGCATGATGCATGTATTATGGAGGGATGCAGGCGAGACAACACATTTTTGTACCAGTTGGCCCAGGTTCAATTGGCTGGCGACATACAGTACAGAAACACCAGACACTTCGCACTTGCAAATCTTCTCCAGGCTAATTGTATAAAATATGCTTTGAGTTTAACCCTTTCTGTTTGTTAGGTGAGAGTAGCAGTTGCATTGTGTATTGGAACTGGGTATATATTAACACATAATTGCCCCCGTAAATAAAAGCTATTGTGCCACTTGGCTTCAGAGGATGGTTTATGATCATGATAAATGTCATGATGATGTTTATGTATTAGGAGGAACAATTGTCACAATGCCCTATTTTTGTCCTGGGTCTATGTACATGAATTATGATACCACAAACAAAAGTGTAATAAGAAATGGATATTAAAATTCATATTCATATTTTTTACCGCACAGATGTGTGGTCAAGAGACAGTCGAGTTGTATGACGTCTGTTTTGTTTCTCACTATTTCCTCCTCTGTGTGTTTCCTGTAGTTTGCGGAGACATCCATGGCCAGTTCTTTGACCTGATGAAGCTGTTTGAAGTAGGAGGGTCACCGGCTAGCACACGCTACCTTTTCTTGGGCGACTACGTTGACAGAGGATATTTCAGTATTGAAGTAAGTGTTTCACCTGTTCTAAGAACATTAAAGGAAAATACCACTCAAAAACAATATTTTGGTATTTGTTTCATTAGTCCACTGTTGAAACAGTCCCAAAGTGTTTTGCATGTCAACAATCAAGTTTTCAAGATATATAGTGCATTCGGAAAGTATTCAGACCCCTTCCCTTTTTCCACATTTTGTTACGTTACAGCCTTATTCTAAAATGGATTACATTAAAACAAATCCCCATCAATCTACCCACAATACCGCATACTGACAAAGTGAAAAGTTTTTTTGTTTGTTTTTTTGCAAATGTATAACTATTTTATTTTATTTAGTTACATAAGCATTCAGACCCTTTGCTATGAGAGTCAAAATTGAGCTCAGGTGCATCCTGTTTCCATTGATCATCCTTGAGATGTTCCAACTTGATTAGAGTCCACCTGTGGTAAATTCAATTGATTGGACATGATTTGGAAAGGCACACACGTTTCTATATAAGGTCCCACAGTTGACAGTGCATGTCAGAGCAAAAACCAAGCCATGAGGTCGAAGGAATTGTACAAAGAGCATTGAGCCAGGATTGTGTCAAGGACAGATCTGGGGGAGGGTACCAACAAATGTATGCAGCATTGAAGGTCCCCAAGAGCACAGTGGCCTCCATCATTCTTAAATGGAAGAAACTTGGAACCACCAAGACTCTTCCTAGAGCCGGCCATCTGGCCAAAGTGAGCAATCGGAGGAGAAGGGCCTAAGTCAGGGAGGTGACCAAGAACCGGACAGAGCTCCAGAGTTCCTCTGTGGAGGAACTCTTCCAGACGGACAACCATCTCTGCAGCACTCCACCAATCAGGCCTTTATGGTAGAGTGGCCAGACGAAAGCCACTCCTCAGTAAAAGGCACATGACAGCCTGCTTGGGGTTTGCCAGAAGGCCCCTAAAGACTCTGATGAAACCAAGATTGAACTCTTTGGCCTAAATGCCAAGCTTCACGTCTTGAGCATACCTGGCACCAACAGCATCATGCTGTATTGATATTCTTGAGAGGCAGGGACTGGGAGATTAGTCAGGATCGAGGGAAAGATGAACGGAGCAAAGTACAGAGAGAGACCCATCCAATTTAAAAAATAAAAAAAATTGAACCATTTTTTGCTTTGTCATTGTGTTCATTGTGTTCATGAGGGGGAAAAACAATATAATTTTAAATAAGGCTGTAATGTAACAAAATGTGGGGGAAAAGTCAAGGGGTCTGAATACTTCCCAAATGGACTGTAGAACTTTAAAAATACAGAAAGTGTCACAGTATGATGCGTCTTGCATAATCCTTTAAGTTAAAGAAGGAAGTGCTTGATGCTTTTGCTTTCGTACATCTGAGACTCCTATTAGTCATTGTGTATTGTATATGTTCTCTGAAAATATGCTAATTCATTTCCTATGTCTTTGTTATTGTCTTCCAGTGTGTGCTGTACTTGTGGGCCTTAAAGATCCTATACCCCAAAACACTATTTTTGCTCCGTGGGAACCACGAATGTAGACATTTAACAGAGTATTTCACATTTAAGCAGGAATGTAAGTGTGGTTTTGAGTTTTTCTTTCTGAAGCATTTTACATTGAACATGACGCTTGATTTTCAAATGTTCACGCGGAAAAGTGCTTCTTGGCATAGTATGAAATCAAATTCTTGCTCTCGCCTTGATATGTATTTACATATGTCAGGGCTATTGCTGTTGGATTCAGGCTTAGAGTATAACCAAAATACCATGGGCAGAGTTAGTTTTTTATGTCTTTTGGATGTTTTCTGACACTTTGTTTGAGCTTTCCGACCCAGGCCCAGCACACTGCCCTAGTGTGTAAGAGCTAGGGGTGTTTGGCCTGGCAACACTCTTCAGTCCTCACCCTATTTCCACCCTGACAGGTAGAATTAAGTATTCGGAGCGGGTGTACGATGAGTGTATGGATGCCTTCGACTGCCTTCCCCTGGCCGCCCTTATGAACCAGCAGTTCCTGTGTGTACACGGAGGACTTTCCCCAGAAATCTCAAACCTTGACGACATCAGGAAAGTACGTGATTTCCCAAACTACATTCCTTGCATGACAAAGCCCAATGCAATATGCTTTTAATTTGTGCTGACTTTGGTACATGTTACACAGACTACTACATTCGGAATGATCTCCTCTTTTTCCCTTAAAATCATGGATACTTGGGATATTGTATTGTTTCTATAGTGTATGAATATATCACATGTACAGTGGCAAGAAAAAGTATGTGAACCCTTTGGAATTAACTGGATTTTTGCATAAATTAGTCATAAAATTAAGTCGAAGTCACAACAATAGACAAACACAGTCTGCCTAAAACTAATAACACAAACAATTCTAAGTTTTCGTGTCTTTATTGAACACACAGTGTAAACATTCACAGTGCAGGGTGGGAAAAGTATGTGAACCCTTGGATTTAATAACTTGTTGATCCTCCTTTGGCAGCAATAACCTCAACCAAATGTTTTCTGTCATTGCGAATCAGACCTGCACAACGGTCAGGAGGATTTTGGACCATTCCTCTTTACAAAACTGTTTCAGTTCAGCGATATTCTTAGAATGTCTGACGTGAACTGCTCAAGGTCATGCCACAGCATTTTAAATCGGGCCGAGGTCAAGACTCTGACTGGACCACTCCAGAAGGCGTATTTTCTTCTATTGAAGCCATTCTGTTGTTGATTTACTTCTGTGTTTTGGGTTGTTGTCTAGTTGCATCACCCAACTTCTGTTGAGCTTCAAATGGCGGACAGATAGCCTTACATTCTCCTGCAAAATGTCTTGATAAACTTGGGAATTCATTTTTTTCGTCGATGATAGCAAGCTGTCCAGACCCTGAGGCAGCAAAGCAGCCCCAAACCATGATGCTCCCTCCACCATACATTACAGTTGGGATGAGGTTTTGATGCTGGTGTGCTGTGCCTTTTTTCTCCACACATAGTGTTGTGTGTTCCTCCCAAGCAACTCAACTTTAGTTTAATCTGTCCACACAATATTTTTCCAGAAGCGCTGTGGAACAACAAGGAGCTCTTTTGCAAACTTCAGACGTGCAGCAATGTTTTTTTTGGACAGCAGTGGCTCTTTCCATGGTGTCCTCCCATGAACACCATTATTATTCAGTTTTTTACTTATCGTAGACTCATAACAGAAATGTTAGCATGTTCCAGAGATCTTTAGCTGACACTCTAGGATTCTTCTTAACCTCATTGAGCATTATGCACTATGCTCTTGCAGTCATCTTTGCAGGATGGCCACTCCTAGGGAGTGTAGCAACAGTGCAGAACTTTCTCTATTTATAGACAATTTGTCTTACCGTATACTGATGAACATCATGGCTTTTAGAGATACTTTTGTAACCCTTTCCAGCTTTATACAAGCTTTGTCCGAGGCATGTTTCACATCAGGCAATGTTTCTTGTGAATAGCAAACTCAAATCCAGTCATGACTCCAGTCATGTCCATGTTTCATTCAAGTGTAATGGATGTTCAGTATAAGAAGGCTCATGCATTTTCCCTTGTAACAAACATTAATTCAAGTGGATTTTATTCTGTGAAAGGCACATCAATTAGGATACAATTAGGTTTACACAGACCTTCGTTAAAACCTGTTTAAGTTCTCCTTTTTGCTGTTCAAGGAAATAGTCTTTACAATTTCTCTTGAAATATTTATTTAGAAAATGATGTCCTTGATAACACAACATGGACTACCTCCCTCTCAAACAATGCCCCAAACTAACAGAGATTTGCAATCTGGCCCTCTGATTAAACCTTTTGAATAGTTGGATCCTGCTTTTTCTCAAATTCAATAACGACAATTGGATTTTGTGGCTGCAATCAGATGGTCTCTGTAATAAAATCTTCACTACTGAAGTGTGCGTTATGCTACAGTATATACTGTACCAGGCTTGGGCTCAATTCCATATAAATTCCAGTCAATTCAGGAAGTACAATGATATTCCAACTCAAAATCAAATCAACCCAAATTTATTTATATAGCCCTTCGTACATCAGCTGATATCTCAAAGTGCCGTACAACTCAAATTGCAAAGATTTGAATTTGGTTTACTTTCTGAATTGACTAGAATTTAAATGGAATTTACTCCAGCCCTGGTATATACTTTCTCTGAGAAATGACTGTCATGAGCTTTTGGATGATCACTTTAGTTTGTAGCTTTTCATTCCATTTCCCAGGAGGAAGTATTAGTATAGTCAAGATTGAAAATATCTATTCATGTTTCATAGTCATAAAAGGCACAAATTGTCATCCAGTCCATCCAATTTCATGTTGTGGGTTTCTTTCACACACAAATGTGAGACCCTACCAACAGTTTTACTGTAACATGCTCTGATGAAGGCATAACTGCCAAAATGCAGTGCCGCTGTTTCGCAATTTTGTTAAACTCGGGATTTCATTCAAAGTTTTACTGTAACCACAGTTCAATGTAGCAAGACCTAATTGTCAACTCAAGATCCGTTTCAAGTAGAGGTCGACCGATTAATCGGAATTGCCGATTAATTGGGGCTGATTTTAAGTTTTCATAACAATCAGTAATCGGCATTTTTGGACACCGATTGTGGCCGATTACATTGCACTCCACGAGGAGACTGCGTGGCAGGCTGACTACCTGTTACGCGAGTGCAGCAAGAAGCCAAGGTAAGTTGCTAGCTAGCATTAAACTTATCTTGTAAAAAACAATCAATCTTAACATAATCACTAGTTAACTACACATGGTTGATGATATTACTAGACTTCTCATCACAGCCTACTTCGCCAAACGGGTGATGATTTAACAAGCGCTTTCTCGAAAAAAGCACTGTCGTTACACCAATGTGTACCTAACCATAAACATCAATGCCTTTCTTTAAAATCAATACACAAGTATATATTTTTAAACCTGCATATTTAGTTAATATTGCCTGCTAACATGAATTTATTTTAACTAGGGAAATTGTCATTTCTCTTGCGTTCCGTGTAAGCAGTCAGGGTATATGCAGCAGTTTGGGCCGCCTTGCTTGTTGCGAACTGTGTGAAGACCATTTATTCCTAACAAAGACTGTAATTAATTTGCCAGAATTATACATAATTATGACATAACATTGAAGGTTGTGCAATGTAACAGCAATATTTAGACTTAGGGATGCCACCCGTTAGATAAAATACAGAACAGTTCCGTATTTCACTGAAAGAATAAATGTTTTGTTTGAAATTATAGTTTCCGGATTTGACCATATTAATGACCTAAGGCTCGTATTTCTGTGTGTTATTATGTTATAATTAAGTCTATGATTTGATAGAACAGTCTGACTGAGCGGTGGTAGGCAGCAGCAGGCTCGTAAGCATTCATTCAAACAGCACTTTCGTAAGTTTGCCAGCAGCTCTTCGCTGTGCTTCAAGCATTGAGCTGTTTATCCCTTCAAGCCTATCAACTCCCGAGATTAGGCTGGTGTAACCGATGTGAAATGGCTAGCTATTTAGCGGGGTGCGCGCTAATAGCATTTCAATCGGTGAAGTCACTCGCTCTGAGACCTTGAAGTAGTTGTTCCCCTTGCTCTGCAAGGGCCACAGCTTTTGTGGAGCGATGGGTAACGATGCTTCGAGGGTGGCTGTTGTCGATGTGTTCCTGGTTCAAGCCCAGGTAGGGGCGAGGAGAGGGACGGAAACTATACTGTTACACTGGCAATAATATAGTGCCTATAAGAACATCCAATAGTCAAAGGTATATGAAATACAAATGGTATAGAGAGAAATAGTCCTATAATTCCTATAATCACTACAACCTAAAACTTCTTACCTGGGAATATTGAAGACTCATGTTAAAAGGAACCACCAGCTTTCATATGTTCTCAAGTTCTGAGCAAGAAACTTAAACGTTAGCTTTTTACATGGCACATATTGCACTTTTACTTTCTTCTCCAACACTTTGTTTTTGCATTATTTAAACCAAATTGAACATGTTTCATTATTTATTTGACGCTAAAAAGATTTAATTGATGTATTATATTAATTTAAAACAAGTGTTCATTCAGTATTGTTGTAATTACAAATAAATAAATAAAATCGGCCGATTAATCGGTATCGGCTTTTTTTGGTCCTCCAATAATCGGTATCGGCGTTGAAAAATCATATTCGTTCGACCTCTAGTTTCAAGTCATTTTCCCTTTCCTATACAGTAGGTATCACTACACCAACTTATTGAGGAAGTTAAACTGACTCTGTTTCCGCATAGATAAGACATTTTCCTGACTGATTGACATTGTCTCTCCCTGTCTCTCCTAACTCTGTGTACCTCTGTCTTTGTAGTTAGACAGATTCAAAGAGCCCCCTGCGTACGGGCCCATGTGTGACCTGTTGTGGTCAGACCCCCTGGAGGACTTTGGGAACGAGAAGAGCCAAGAACACTTCACACACAACACAGTGAGAGGCTGCTCCTACTTCTACAGGTGGGCCGTCACCTCCTTCACAAGCTGTGTAGTGTGAAAAAGAGGCTGTGAATGTATTCATTTAGTTGACAGAGACAGTGCACATTATTAAGTGTGTGTGTGTGTGTGTGTGTGTGTGTCTTGGCTTTTGTAATAGTTGGCCATATCTTGCTTTGTTACCATTGCTGACTTTGTTAAATTGCTGATGTATCATACAATGGACTTGACATTAATCTAGTGTAACACTTCTGGCATCTACAGTAATATAACCCTCCAAATAAAACAGTTAACTTGTGCCATTGAAGCATCAATGAACCTTCCTTTGCCAAATCCTTCCAACCCACGTTATTCTGGCAAATGTTCATCTTCATTCGGTCCCCATCGAAGCCCCTCAGTCCCTTTTCTACTGTCTGCATCATAGTAGCTTTGTAACCTGCATTTGTCATGGTCCCAGGAAAACTGACTTTTCTCTCATTACCCTGTCGCAAGTGTTTATGTAACACATATATGAACTCCCATTTGAATTTATTTTTATTTAACCTTTATTTAACTAGGCAAGTCAGTTAAGAACAAATTCGTATTTACAATGACGGCCTACCCCGGGCCAAACCTGGACGACACTGGGCCAATTGTGCGCCACCCTATGGGACTCCCAATTTCAGCCGGATGTGATACAGCCTGGTTTCGAACCAGGGACGGTAGTGATGCCTCTTGCACTGAGATGCGGTGCCTTAGACCGCTGCGCCACTCAGGAGCCCAGTCACAGGCAGAGCATACAAAGGAAACGCTGGAAGTGCTGCAGGAGCTCACGCTGTCCTGAATGTAATGAACTTGTGCATTAGCACAGGGCCAGAGTCTTCTCCAAATGTGAGCTTTAGTGCTCCAGTGTCCAGTCATTACAGGTGGACAGACGCTCATTTGATCCTGGCATGCTAGTGGCAAAGCCAGCCTGAAGCAGCCCAAGCTGTCAAATGTTTCTCCTGGGTTAGAGACTGTAGATATGATTCCCCTTCGAAATGCAGTCCATCCAACTGAAGGCAGTGGATTGGGTAGGGTTGTTCTCAAGGCATTACTTAGAATTTGTATATTGATATAATTTGAAAAGAGATTGCATATATCATATTTGTCAGAGTCTTATTTTCTGTACCCATAATACCTATTTCAAAGACCTCTTATTTCACGAGCGTACAAACGTAATATTTGCTCTTTGGACCCCAGGAAGACTAGCGGTCTCTAAAGGTCTTTTCATTTTGTGAAAACAAGGAAGAGTCGCCTTCCCTTGCAAGTAGTAGCTAGCTGGCAGCCTGGCTAGCTGGCTTTAGCTTAGGCCAAGGCCAGCAGAGGGCGATATTGAGTCGTTTCCATTTGACACTCGTATCCCCTGCAGACCGCTTTGTACCTAAACATTCTCCATTCAGGCTGCAAAGGTGTCGATTTCCTCCTTAACTATATTTAATAGTGAGAAAAAGGGGGAAAATATGCATACTTTCTTTATGAAACACCATTTTCCACCACCATGCTAAAGGGGCTAATGCCTAGGAATGCTATTCCCGGATGTTGCCTATCGCTTTCAGCCAATCAATTTGCAGCAGTCTGATGTTTACCCTTGGCTGAACGCAGGGCACAACATCAGGAAGTAGCATTAGCCAAATGGTGTTTCATAAAGGGAGTATGTGTATTTTCCACATTTTCTCTGCCTTCTTGCCATTAGTAGGAAATTGACGCCTTTGCAGCCTGAATGGATAAAGTTTTAGGTACAAACCGGTCCACGGGGGATACGAGTGTATTTACGGCTGCATACAATGCGTTTGGACGGTAAAATGAAAATGAAAATGAAACCATCAATATCAGTTCAATATCGCCATCTGCCGGACTTTGGGCTAGCCTTAGCCTGGTTAAAAACATAGCAAGCCAGCTAGCCTTTTTAGCTTCCCACATCGCCATGTGAAATAATCTGATTTAAAAAAAAATGAAATATGCCCTGGCAAATATTCTTATACTTGCCAGTGTAACCTAAAACATTATCCCAGTTTGATATGCTGCTTCTGTATTCATTCCCATATCAGCTACAAATAGACCGTCATGTTTTGTTCACAAGAAAAAAAGCACATGGATTGCTAGGTGGCTGCAGCAGGTTCTACAATTTTAGCCTGTAATCAGTAGTTATTAATGTTATACAAAATATATTTTGGGGTGAATTCTTGTTGTTTGGTTTACTGTTTGAACAATAGCTGAGATTACATTTGGTTATCAATGAAAAATAGGCTAATTTGATGAATAGCCTATAGAACCAAGTGACAACACAGCCTCCACGGCCTGTCTCAATTTTCAGGTAGTAAAAAAACCACGTTGAAATACCGGTAAACTACATTGCGACACTCCGAATCTTGCTTGTGCGTAAAGCTTGTCGTAAACGTCATTTCTTTTATTTTGATTTAACTTTTATTTTAACAGGGAGTCACAGTGAGATAAGGCGATAGCTTAAGGGGATCCAAATAAAGAATGAAGAATTAGCTTAGGTATTTTATAACTTGTTAGGGACTTGGTCCCTGTAGCGGGATCAAATCAGCGGAAATTTTAGAGCGCCACCTATAGTTTTCGATAAAACTCAAACTTTCATTAAAACACACATGCAAGGTACTGAATTAAAGCTACACTCGTTGTGAATCTAGCCACCAAGTCAGATCTGTAAAATGCTTTTCGGCGAAAGCATGAGGAGCTATTATCTGATAGCATGCACCCCCCAGAATAGCAGACCGTCACCTAAACAACAGATTTTGCGGTAGCCGGCGCTACCCAAAACGCAGAAATAAAATATAAAACATTCATTACCTTTGACGAGCTTCTTTGTTGGCACTCCTATATGTCCCATAATCATCACAATTGGGTCTTTTTCCCGATTAAATCCGTCATTGTATACCCAAAATGTCATTTGCTGAAGGCCAGTCTGATCCTGGAAAATGCCCCTTTACAAGACGCAACGTCACTTTTTAAAATTACAAAAGTTGCCTATAAACTTTTACAAATCACTTCAAACTACTTTTCTAAACCAACTTTAGGTATTAATAAACGTTAATAATCTATCAAATTGATCACGGGGCGATCTGTATTCGATAGCAGCAAGTCTTGAAATCATCGTCCATGTTTTCAATTTCACAACATCCTGTGGTCCGCCTCAAGACAGGAAGGGCCTATACGTGATCTAACCGAGGATAAAGCAGACATGAAATGCCAGTACTGGCGACATCGTGTGGAAGCTGTAGGCGTTTACAGGGGATCCTCATTTATTTTCTGTCGCCTTAGACAATACATTGAATGGCGGATTAATATTTTTTTTGTGTTTTTGGTAAACAGTTTTACCAGGGATTTTTACTCCTAAACACGTTCTGTTATAGCCACAGACACGATTTAACCAGTTTTAGAGACTTCAGAGTGTTTTCTATACACACATACTTATCATATGCATTTACTATATTCCTGGCATGAGTAGCAGGACTTTGAAATGTTGCGCGATTTTTAACAAAAAGCTGCGAATATTCGCATCATCCTTAACAGGATGTGGGAACAATGATGCTTATTTGCATTCAATATTTGATGTAGGTCAGGACTATGTGATAGCTGTGCATAGATTTGTATATGAACCAACAGTTTGCAGTAAATCAAATCAAATTAAATTGTATGTGCCGAATACAACAGATGTAGACCTTACTTAACCAACAATGCAGTTTTAAGACACAAAAGTGTCAAAGTATTTACTCAAATAAACTGAAGTAAAAAATAAAATTAATTAACACAATGAAAGACCCTGTAAAGGGTCTCACTTGACTTATACTGGGCAAAAATATATACACAACATGCAACAATTTCAAAGATTTTACTGAGTTACAATTCATATTAGGAAATCAGTCAATTAAAGTAATTTCATTAGGCCCTAAACTATGGATTTCACAGACAGGGAATACAAATATGCATCTGTTGGTCACAGATATCTTGAAATAAAGAGAGGGGCGTGGATCAGAAAACCAGTCAGTATCTGGTGTGATCACCATTTGCCTCATGAATCGCGACACATCTCCTTCGCATAGAGTTGATCAGGCTATTGATTGTGGCCTGTAGAACGTTTTCCCACTACTTTTCAATGACTGTGTGAAGTTTCTGGATTATGGCGGGAACTGGAACATGCTGTCGTACACGTTGATTCAGAGCATCCCAAACATGCTCAATGGGTGACATGTCTGTTGAGTATGCAGGCCATGGAAGAACTGGGACATTTTCAGCTTCCAGGAATTGTGTACAGATCCTTGCGACATTATCACTCTGAAACATGAGGTGATGGCAGCAGATGAATGGGTTGACAATGGGCCTCAGGATCTTGTCATGGTATCTCTGTGCATTCAAATTGACATAGATAAAATGCAATTGTGTTTGTTGTCCATAGCTCATGCCTGCCCATACCATAACCCCACCGCCACCATGTGGCACTCCGTTCACAACATTGGCATCAGCAAACCGCTCACTCACAAGACGCCATGCACGTGGTCTGCCGGTTGAACGTACTGCAAAATTCCCTAAAGCAATGTTGGAGGCAGCTTTTGGTAGAGAAATTTAACATTAAATTATCTGGCAACAGCTCTGGTGGACATTCCTGCAGTCAGCATGTCAATTGCACGCTCTCTCAACTTAAGACATCTGTGGCATTGTGTTGTGTGAGACAACTGCAGATTTTCGAGTGACCTTTTATTGTCCCCATCAGAAGGTGAACCTGTGTAATGATCATGCTGTGTAATCAGCTTCTTGATATGCCACACCTGTCAGGTGGATGGATAATCTTGGGAAAGGAGAAATGCTCACTAAAAGGGATATAAACATATTTGCGCACAACATTTTTGAGAAATACGTATTTTGTTTCAGGTCATGAAACATGGGACCAACACTTTACATGTTGCATTTATAATTGTGTTCAGTGTAGATTTGTATATGACCCAACAGTTTGCTAAAATTCTCCTGCTTGACTTAGATTTGTGTATGACCCAACAGTTTGCTGTAAATGGACCTGCTTGAGTTAGATTTGTATATGTCCCAACAGGTTATTGTAAATGGTCCTGCTAGAGTTAGATTTGTATATGACCCAACAATTTGCTGTAAATGGTCCTGATTTAGATTTGTATATGTCCCAACAGTTTACTGTAAATGGTCCTGATTTAGATTTTATGTCCCAACAGTTTACTGTAAATGGTCATGCTTGACTTAGATTTGAATATGACCCAACAATTTGCTGTTAATGGTCCTGATTTAGATTTGTATATGTCCCAACAGTTTACTGTACATGGTTTGGCTTGACTTAGATTTGTATATGACCCAATCTTTTGCTGTAAATGGCCTCGCTTGACTATCTGCCAGACAACAGGGACCCTGTCAGGGAGAGAAATGTCACCCCTGTCACTTGAGAGAGCATAAGAGCGCTGTGTTGTCGCTTTCGGGTTCTGGCTGCTAGTGATATTTCCATGGTATGTCCCTGCCATCTCTGATATCTCAGTTACAAGGTCCCAGTATACTAAATCCAGTAGGATCGACTATTGACAGAGGGACAGTGATTTAAAGGTGATGGGCACTGTTCGTACACTTAAAATACATATTTCCTTCCAGGCTTCCTTGAAGCAATCCCTAATCTGGCATCACTGCATGGGTTTTATGGCATATCAGATCAGTGATTACTTCGAGGAAGGAAGGATGCATTTTAAAAGTAATGCAGTGTATTAGGAAAATATTCAGACCCCTTGACTTTTTCAAAATGTTGTTGCGTTACAGCCTTATTCTAAAATGTATTAAATTATTTGTTTTCCTAATAAATCTACACACAATATCCCATAATGACTAAATGAAAACAGGTTTAAAAACATTTTAGCAAATGTATTCCAAATAAAAAACAGGAATACCTTATTTACATTAGTATTCAGAACCTTTTTTCCATTGATCATCCTTGAGATGTTTCTACAACTTGATTGGAGTATACCTTTTGGTAAATTCAATTGATTGGACATGATTTGGAAAGGCACACACCTGTCTATCTAGGGTCCAACAGTTGACAATGCATGTCAGAGCAAAAACCAAGCCATGAGGTTGAAGGAATTGTCCGTAGAGCTCTGAGACAGGATTGTGGAAGGGTACCAAAAAATGTCTGCACCATTGAAGGTCCCCAAGAACACAGTGGCCTCCATCATTCTGATGCGTTCTGACTCCTAAACTTGAAATGGTGTTAATCATTACGTATCCTATGGAAATGAGGAGTGCTACAGTCTGGTTTCTACACCAGAAGTGAATGGTTATCTGTAGGAGGAATGTATATGGTGTGGTCAATTAAGGGTGGATATGAGCCAGAGGCTTGGAGTGTACCGAGTAAAAGAAAGGCAATCACATGGTTGCAGTCACTGAGTTCAGCTCAAGTCACATTAAGGGAGAAGGAACAGTTTATTACCCACATCACTTAACTTCCTGCCTAGCGATAAAGATGTAATGTTTAGAGGGAAGGAGGAGACTGCACCGAAATTGGGGTGTATATCCTTGTGCTGGTGGAAACATGTCTTTGTCTGTTCAGCTGTCTAACCTTTTGGGTAAAGAAACTTGTTTTGAGCTTTAATAATCGTCTGAGTTTTTACTCGGTTCATTTAGAACCTAACAATTCTTAAATGGAAGAAGTTTAGAAAAACCAAGACTCTTCCTAGAGTTTGCCGCCTAGCCAAACTGAGCAATAGGGGGCGAAGGGCCTTGGTGAAGGAGGTGACCAAGAACCCGATGGTCACTCTGACCGAGCTCCAGAGTTCCTTTCTGGAGATGGGAGAACCTTCCAGAAGGACAACCATCTCTGCAGCACTCCACCAATCGGGCCTTTTAAGGTAGAGTAGCCAGAATGAAGCCACTCCTCAGTAAAAGGCACATGATAGCCTGCTTGGAGTTTGCCAAAATGCACCTAAAGGAATCTGACCATGAGAAACAAGATTCTCTGGTCTGATGAAACCAAGATTGGATTCTTTGGCCTGAATGCCAAGCGTCACGTCTGGAGGTTACCCGGCACATCCCCAGGGTGAAGCATGGTGGTGGCCGTATCATGCTGGGGGGGATGTTTTTCAGCGGCGGGGACTGGGAGACTAGTCAGGAACGAGGGAAAGGTGAATGGAGCGAAGTACAGAGAGATCCTTGCTGAAAACCTTCCAATTAGACAACAACCCTAAGCACACAGCAAAGACAACGCAGGAGTGGCTTCGGGACAAGTCTCTGAATGTCCTTGAGTGGCCCAGCCTTAGCCTGGACTTTAACCCGATCGAACATCTCTGGAGAGACCTGAAAATAGCTGTGCAGCGATGCTCCCCATCCAACCTGACAGAGCTTGAGAGGATCTGCAGAGAAGAATGGGAGAAACTCCCCAAATACAGTGTGCCAAGCTTGTAGCATCATTCCCAAGAAGACTCGAGGCTGTTATCACTGCCAAAGGTGCTTGAACAAAGTACTGAGTAAAGGATCTGAGTACTTATGTAAATGTGATTTATTTATAAGAACCTGTTTTTGCTTTGTCATTATGGGGTATTGTGTGTAGATTGAGTTAATTTTAAAAAACTGAGCAAGAGGACAAGTACATTAGTGTCTAGTTTGAGTAACAGACGTCTAACAAGTCCTCAACTGGCAGCTTCATTAAATGGTACCTGCAAAACACCAGACTCAAAGTCAATAGTGAAGAGGCGACTCCGGGATGCTGGCCTTCTAGGCAGAGCTGCAAAGAAAAAGCCATATCTTAGACTGGCCAATAAAAATAAAAGATTAAGATGGGCAAAAGAACACAGACACTGGACAGAGGAACTCTGCCTAGAAGGCCAGCCTTTTCACTATTGACGTTGAGTCTGTTGTTTTGCAGGTACTATTTAATGAAGCTGCCGGTTGAGGACTTGTTAGGCGTCTGTTTCTCAAACTAGACACTAATGTACTTGTCCTCTTGCTCAGTTGTGCACTGGGGCCTCCCACTCCTCATTCTACTCTGGTTAGAATCTGTTTGCACTGTTCTGTGAAGGGAGTAGTACACAGCGTTGTACGAGATCTTCAGTTTCTTGGCAATGTCTTTCATGGAATAGCCTTCATTTCTTAGAACAAGAATAGACTGATGAGTTTCAGATGAAAGTTCTTTGTTTCTGGTCATTTTGAGCCTGAAGAAGGCTTCGGGGCGCCCAAGAAAGTCCAGCAAGCTCCAGGACCATCTCCTAAAGTTGATTCAGCTGCGGGATCGGGGCACCACCAGTACAGAGCTTGCTTAGGAATAGCAGCAGGCAGGTGTGAGTGCATCTGCATGCACAGTAACTTTTGGAGGATGGCCTGGTGTCAAGAAGGGCAGCAAAGAAGCCTCTTCTCTCCAGGAAAAACATCAAGGACAGACTGATATTCTGCAAAAGGTACAGGGATTGGACTGCTGAGGACTGGGGTAAAGTCATTTTCTCTAATGAATCCCCTTTACGATTTTTTGGGGCATCCGGAAAAAAGCTTGTCCGGGGAAGACAAGGTGAGCTCTACAGTCAGTCCTGTGTCAGCAGTAAACAGTAAAGCATCCTGAGCCCATTCATGTGTGGGGTTGCTTCTCAGCCAAGGGAGTGGGCTCATTCACAATTTTGCCTAAGAACACAGCCATGAATTAAGAATGGTACCAACACTTCCTCCGAGAGCAACTTCTCCCAACCATCAAGGAACAGTTTGGTGATGAACAATGCCTTTTCCAGCATGACGGGGCACCTTGCCATAAGGCAAAAGTGATAACTAAGTGGCTTGGGGTACAAAACATTGATATTTTGGGTCCATGGCCAGGAAACTCCCCAGACCTTAATCCCATTGAGAACTTGTGGTCAATCCTCAAGAGGCATGTGGACAAACAAAAAAACACACATTCTGACAAACTCCAAGCATTGATTATGCAAGGATGGGCTGCCATCAGTCAGGATGTGGCCCAGAAGTTAATTGACAGCATGCCAGGGTGGATTGCAGAGGTCTTGAAAAAGAAGGATCAACACTTCAAACATTGACTCTTTGCATCAACTTCATGTAACTGTCAATAAAAGCCTTTGACACTTATGAAATGCTTGTAAATATACTTCAGTATTCCATAGTAACATCCGACAAAAATATCTAAAGACACTGAAGCAGCAAACTTTGAAAATTAATATTTGTGTAATTCTTTACACTTTTGGCCATGACTGTAGATATTCCATTAAAAATCAGCTGTTTCTACACTGTATTTCTGATCAATATAATGTTATTTTAATGGGAAGAAAATGTGTTTTTATTTCAAAAACAAGGACATTTCTAAGTGACCCCAAACGTTTGAACGGTAGTGTATATTTTAGAGTAAGGCTGTAACGTAACATAATGTGGAAAAAGTCAAGGTGTCTGTTTGAAGAGGGCCCTTGTCAATGGCTGTTGTAGTATAAACACTCAAACAGGATCGGACGGTAAAATTCCAACCCAGGTTAGGTGCTTCCTCCTGTACCCTAGCCCAACAGCCTCCTGTGTCTTCTTGGCTTGGCTTACATTCCTCTGTGGCCTTGGGGCTGCATCCCAAATGGCACTACATTTCCCTACATAGTGCACTCCTTTTGACCAGAGTCCTTTATGGGTAGTGCACTATATAGGGAATAGGATGCCATTTGACATGTAGCCTTGTTGTTTTCCCCTAGGCTGGATCTGCCTGCAGGGCTCATTGTAATTGGCAGCACACTTGCATGCTGAGTTTATGGGCCAGCTTCAAGCTCCAGACTAAAAGGAGAACAATTCGCCAATCGGAGAAAAAAGACTCAGTTTAGTCCCTTTTCCTGATTCTGACAGCTGTGTCTTATTCCAGCACCATAGGCCCCCTCATAACTGTTTTACACACATTACTGAGGTGTGAAATTGCATGTTGTTTTTGAATACAGGCCCCATCTTTTCTAGCCCGCTATAGCCTAGTGGACACTTTACTTGTTCACTAAATATGTTTTCTTTTTTGAACCATTTGATTACTATTTGTGAGTAGCCTAAGCAGGTAATTGCATGGTATTTTCGTTGCTTTATGAAAATAGCCCTTAATTGGATTTTGGCTGTACAATTGATTCACAGAGTATACTGTCAGATTTGAGGTAGACATGGTGTGCATGTATTTATTTATTTGTTAGGGACAGTGCACAACTGTTGGATGGCTGACATCTGTGTCCCAGAACAGATGTCAAATGCTTTCAGCACAAAATGTGTTTAGTCTTCTGAGAAATACCTAGCAACAGCATCTGCTAAACAGTGACAGGTGCATGGAAAGAAATAATGGATTAAAATAATGAATCGAGATGGATATTAGATGCACACTTTTTATTATCCTCGACGCAATGCGATCACACCACAAAGAAACCGTACACACACTTAGGCAATGTTCCTCTGTCAGTTGTATTTTCTCTCATGTGACCAGTAACAGAATGAACTTAAACCTAGACCTATTTCTAGGTTTAAGTCCACCTTGAGTGACAAAGCAAAGTACTCTCAGCTGAGAAGCCTGATGTGTAACTGTGCCACTCAAAGCGTATCCTGTTACCCGTCTGACAAGGAAATGTGATTTGAGACACATTTGTTTACTTTTCGTGAAGTGAGAGTTATTGTTATCTTGTCTACTATTTGTCCTGGATATTAACTGTAGGGTGAGGACATTGGATGTTACCAGAAGTGCCCAGTGGCCAGAAGTGCAAGGCTTCACGAAAAAAATCCATCTACCTATCACACAGAGCAGTAAGCTACCCTCTAGCTCCAAAAGCATTCAGCAATAGGGACTCGTACTGAGCAAAGAGCATGACCATTGTTATGCAAATGAGCTATATCCAGCAACAAGCACTTGAGTTTAGCCTCCTGCACAGAGCTAAATGATCTCACGTACGTCATGCATTTCCTAATGTACAGCTGATGTGTATTTTTCTCAATGTGAAATGGTTGATTATTTGAAGCCTACAATAAAATACCAACATGAGTAGGTTGCACAATGAGTGTGGTTCTTTGAACGATTGGTAAACAGTCTGAGAATATTGCATATTTATCCTTGGATGGCTCTCATGTGACATCAGCTGTTCATGGAATAGCCTTTAGAAGTTGTTGTGGTCGGGAGTTACGGAAGGATTTGGACTCACAGTTGCATTCTGTTTCCCAAGGTCACTCACTTACTAAATGTTCCTTCTCTGGTAGGTGATTTAGGAATGTTTTCAACGTAACTGGTTTTTAGGGGGTTGTTGGCTGTGTGACTAGGGCCTACCTCACTGAGAGCGAAAGGACATTTCCAGTGAACTTTTGGTGTCTTTGGTAAGGAAAGGTTATGGCATGGAAAATACTGCAACTGTCCTATACTGTAATTACTGTCAGTTTGTTTTGGCCACCTTCATCTCAGCCTGTTCAGAACCGCATGAGTATGCAAAGCACACACACACACACACACACACACACACACACACACACTAAATAATGATAGTGTTTGTTGAGAAACCACACACCTGCTGGATTATTTTGTTTACCCTTTCTGATGGTAACATGATAGAAGATGCATCTGCTATATTTACAAATGTATTAAAATACATTTGAATGAATATCTATTTCAATTATGTGTCAACGAAATCTAATCACTGTCTTTAGATCAAATTAGACCCGTTAATCAAGCATGTGTCATCTTGTCTTCCAACAGCTACCCCGCTGTCTGCGACTTTCTACAACACAATAACTTGTTATCTGTCATTCGAGCCCATGAAGCACAGGACGCTGGGTAAGTGTCCTCTTTTTACCCACCGCTGACTGCTACAGCCCTTCTCCTTGGACAACTATGTCGCTTGAGTTTACGCAAGTAAACATTTGAACCTGTTATTTACTAAAAAATTGTGCTGTATTAAAAGTTAGAGTTTTGGCCATCAGAGCCCCTTCAAAGGACTTTGATAGCAAGCATGTCAAAACGTTGAAGAAAAGGCTGAGGCAGAGGGGAGCGCCCAAACTGACCGAAGGCTTGTCGCCCTGTTTGTTTTCTCTGCACTCCCGCTGCTTGTCCACGCAGACCGTCTGGTCCCACTCAAAGAGCAAGGACAGCTTGACGTACAAGTCAGCCTTAGGCACAGCTCTAGGATCAGATTACCGTGTCCAAATCAATGAAATGACTCCTCAGGGCACTGTTGACTTCATTCACATGCACAATGTGTATGTTACATTGTTATATAACCTGTTGTAATATATGCCATTTAGCAGGCCCCTTTATCCAAAACGATTTTAAAGTAATGCGTGCGTACATTTCAGATGGTCCTGGGAATCGAACCCGCTGCTCTACCACACTGAGCTACAGAGTATTAGGTAGTGTTGTTGTAACGGCGACGGTAATCATGATGCCGTCTCTCCCTCTAGGTACCGCATGTACAGGAAGAGCCAGACGACAGGGTTTCCTTCTCTCATCACCATCTTCTCAGCACCCAACTACCTAGACGTCTACAATAACAAAGGTAATCACAGAGTCCCCAGTATTCATTACCTCGACTTTGTATTAGTTTATTTTGCGTCTCTTGGGTTGGTTTAGATGGGGATGGGCTGGACTGGACTAACTGCGGTCCATTTGGCATGCACACTCTGGAGGAGGCTGGACACAGACAGACCTTTGTGAAGTGAGTCAGCACAAAAAGTCTCAGAGCGACTCTTTTTGTCCAATAGGGGCACCAAAGGGGAGTTTCCAGGACAGGGAGAAGGGGATGGGGCTGTTTTTGACACACAGACACAGAGAAAGAGACTGCCATTTTCCCCATGGGGGCATATTTTCGCATAGGTGTGAATTGGGGCAAAGCCAGTGAGTTTACTTGAGGGCATGTGTTGAGATGTTTTGAAGTATTTTCGTCAGTCTTACAGTGGGCTATGTTTACAGGTTGTTGTTTTAACCTTGATGTTCCCTGTTCTCGGCACACTTTGATATCTAATCCCAGCTTTGCCAACTCAAAGGTAAAGAGCTTTAAATAGCCAGCCTTGTGGAGCACAGTCAGGAACGCAGGCAATTACTCAGCCCTGTTAGATTCTACTTCCCACTGTAGTTTTATGATGCATTTAACATCGGTTGCATATTTCCTCAAATGTTTTTTTTATGGTTAAAAAGAGTTTGACTCAGGCGATGTCGTTTTCTAGGATTCTTTTCTATTCTCTTGAAACAACAAGGGATAGAGCTTCTAAATGAAGAGGTAAGAAGAGAACATTCTCTATGTTATTTCTGTTAAAAACTGCCCAATGAGGCACACATATGGTTAGAATCTGTCTGATCATTAAATTAGGCGGGGGCAGGGGCAGGGCGCCCAATTGAAACGCAAGTGACCGTAATAGATTGATCTTCTCTCATCTTGGACTGGGGCCTCGGTTGCGAGCGCTGCAGTCTAGTGATTGATGGCCGGTCGATGGCCACTGTAAATCTAAAAGGAGCCCGTCGTCTCAATATGAAGACGTTGCCAGATTCAAATTAACCGGGGCCCCTCACCAATGTTCTGCGGTCCTGGGACAGTGTAACCCTTATCAGAGAGGGGATGCCGTCAGAGCCAGGAAACCCCTAGCCGGTGGTTTCACAGGCAAAGAAATAAAAACCAAAACACAAAGGCCAACATTGCTGAGTGGATAAAATGTAAAGGCCACATAGCTCCTTTTTTTAAGGATAAGATAAATTGTAGAATCAGATTGTTCCACCCCTGAGACAAGGGTCTACTACTCTACAGGGTCTCCTGTCAGGGGTCAAGTTGTCTGTGGTCACATGAGCTGGAGCTGGATTGTCACTGATGGTCACTCAGGCTAATGTGTTTTGCTCCTCCTGCTACTTCCCTGACATTACACTGGTGTGTAGAGAGAGATGAACTATGGTACACCCTGCACTCAAATGAAAACACACCGCCATGATTGCTCTCTCTCGCTCCCTCTCTCTCTCTCACTCTCACCCTCCTCTCTCCCACCCCCTCTCTCTCTCTTTATCCTTTCTCTCCATGAGCTGTAAACATGAAAACTGGCTGCTGCAACACAATATAGAGGAGGTTGGAGGACTCCAAGGGGGAAATAATATTTGTGCATGCTATATTGTCTAGCTGCTTAATTAAGATCTCCCAACTCAACAAGACCCTTCGGTCGCTGGGCCTGCCTCTTGGACAGTGATGGCAATTACGCATATTCAAACACATATAAGGCATTTACCTGTTTTTCCCCTGCCGTATGTTGTTGGTGCTTGTGTTTAGACAGTTGGAAGTGTGACGGGGAGACAGAAGTAGATGGACGGCTTTGAAAGTGTCAGACTGGGGATTCAGGCATGTGTGGTGAGAAGTTGGCTGTGTTAATCACCAGGTCAAACTTCAGCACAAACATTTAGCCTACCTGCTTCTTAATCAGCACAAACATTTAGCCTACCTGCTTCTTAAACAGCCATCTTTCCCCTTCTCTCTCTCCTGTTTTTCGTTGATATAGTGAAATTAGAGATGGATTGAAATTGCTGTTGCTCTAGAGAGGACAGGCTCAGAGATATGGCCGAGGCCATTGTTCATTGACCTCTGGTTCAGTTTCCTGTGAGGTTGGCATGTGGCGGTGCGATCGTACGAGGGGTGGAAAGAGATGGCATGCTGGCGTGGAAAAAATATCACGTTGGCATCCCCGGGGCAGGAATGATGACAGTGAACAAGGGAATTTTCCGCCTCGTCACGGATGACAGCGTGGGGACCTTGTCTGGATGTTCTGCAGGGATTCCCACCCCCTCCAGCCAGAGCACATCAGAGCAGAATGGGGAGGTTCTGTTTTCCTCTCTGGATTTCTGGGTGGGAAGTTGGATGGGACTCTTGGCAAGAGAGGACCAGTTAACCAATAAACATTCCATTGTTATTATTTAGTCTCCTTCTGTGACTTAACAATAGTTAAGATCAAGACCTCAATTATTGATCAATGACAACTCAATCTGAATTATTACTAACACTGTACTGTGTAGTCTACTGTATTGCACTGCAACAGTGATCTACTCGGATCAAATATGTGTGGGATGATAAATTGAAGTGAAGTGAAAAATCAAAACAGCCCATTTCCCTCTATTTCCTGTCTGCCTCTGTTACATGAATACAGATAGGTAGACCGTAGAGTGAGTAGAGTCTGATGGGCAGACAGACAGTACAGGAGGAAGAATTAAGCCAGAGGAGGTAGAGAGGAACTTTCATCCCTCTGCCCCGCTTCCCTCCATCCCTCCAGACAAAGGGGATCAGAGAGCCGTCCTCGTTACGAAGGGAGGAAAACCCTTCTCAGCAGGCACTCCTCTGTAAATAATGTAGGAGAAGACAGACCGGTGTGTAGGCGTCGGGATGACTTGACCGTGGTAGTGTGTGTGTGTGTGTGTGTGTTGAAGCACAGAATCTGGTGTTTTCCCCTAAGAAGCACTAGAGGAGCATGCAGCTTTATCAGAGCAACAGAGACCCCTGGTGGTCATCTGAGGAACTGCAAGGAACCTCTGAAAATATTATGATTTTTTTTTTTGAAAATGTATTGATTTGTGAGTTGTTTTTTTTAAACATTTTATTATTTTATGAAAAGCAAGTCACGTGTTAGGAATATTTGGTCCTTTCTGGAATCAAACCCAGAACGCTGGTGTCACAAACGACAACGAGCTGAGCCTTGTGGCATGAGGGGTTACTTGTTATAAGCCACTAACTGCGTAGATCCTACATTGCAAGTGGATTTGTGCTTTCTGAGTTTGTGTGTCTGTATCTAAGAGAAGGCACAGCAGCTCATAAGAATGGTTGTTGATACTCAAGGCTGCACCGTTTGCTTGCTCCCCCACCCGCTCGTCTCACCACTGTATCACCAACCCCAACCCTCACCAAGCCCACTCCAAGTGAATGTTAGTCTGGCTGTAGCTGTACAGACTCATGACATGCAGATGGCTGGCATGCCACGTTTGATGACTGGCTATTCTCAAACCCAGTCAGGAGACGCCCTGAGGCAGGAAAGTCCCCACCGGGACCCGACCTCGGTGTCAGCTTTCCCCTCAACGAATCTGGGCCACATTGGCTGGGTGTTGCGGGTGGGAGGGGGAGCAGATTGCTGTATAAAGGGGGTTAGGCAGCAGTGTCTGCCTGTGTGGTTCCCTGGCCTGTTGCAACGTGATAACACCTTACCCTGATTAGACCAACTAGGTCATTGGCCCAGGCCCAGGTCTAATACTAATAGGGCTGCTGTGTGAGCCAAAATAGCAAAGTATTCTAATACAAGTTGAAGTCATACATAATGTATTTGGAAATGTTTTTTTTTTATCATCATTCTAAAACATCCATGAGAATCTATAGATTTTTCATGATACAAAAAAGGATTGGATTTTTTTTTGGGACCGCGATTATATGTTTTCTTACTGTATTACATACAGTACCAGTCAAACGTTTGGACACATCTACTCATTCAAGGGTTTTAATTTATTTTGACTATTTTCTACATTGTACAGCAATAGTAACTATGAAATAATGGCGTATCGCTGCAGAATGCTGTGGTAGCCATACTGGTTAAGTGTGCCTTGAATTCTAAATAAATCACTGATAGTGTCACCAGCAAAGTACCATCACACCTCCTCCTCCATGCTTCACGGTGGGAATTACACATGCGGAAATCATCCGTTCACCTACTCTGCATCTCAGAAAGACATGGCGGTTGGAACCAAAAATCTCAAATTTGGACACATCAGACCAAAGGACAGTTTTCCACTGGTCTAATGTCCATTGCTCGTGTTTCTTGCCCAAGCAAGTCTCTTCTTATTATAATTGTCTTTTAGTAGTGGTTTCTTTACAGCAATTCCACCCCAAAGGTCTGATTCACACAGTCTCCTATGAACAGTTGATGTTGAGATGTGTCTGTTACTTGAAATCCGTGAAGCATTTATTTGGGCTGCAATCTGAGGTGCAGTTAATTCTAATGAATTTATCCTCTGCAGCAGAGGTAACTCTGGGTCTTCCTTTCCTGTGGCAGTCCTCATAAGAGCCAGTTTCATCATAGCACATGATGGTTTTTGCACTTGAAGAAACTTTAAAAGTTATTGACATTTTCCTGTCTTAAAGTAATGATGGACTGTCGTTTGTCTTTGCTTATTTGAGCTGTTCTTGACATAATATGGACTTGGTCTTTTACCAAATAGGGCTATCTTCTGTATACCGCCCCTACCTTCTCACAACACAACTGATTGGCTCAAACGCATTAAGAAGGAAAAAAATTCAACGAATTAACTTTTAACAAGGCACACCTGTTAATTGAAATGCATTCCAGGTGACTACCTCATGAAGCTGGTTGAGAGAATGCCAAGAGTGTGCAAAGCTGTCATGAAGGCAAAGGGTGGCTACTTTGAAAAATCTCATCTCAAATATATTTTGATTTGTTTAACACTTTTTTGGTTACTACATGATTCCATATGTGTTATTTCATAGTTTTGATGTGTTCACTATTATTCTACTGTATAAAATTGTACATATAAAGAAAAGGTGTGTCCGAACTTTTGTCTGGTACTGTGTGTTTCTCTGATAAACACTGAGGGTTAAACTGGTTCTTGATACAGCCTCGGTTTCTGACCCCATCTTTGGTATGTTACAATTGCCTCCCAGAGAATTTGGTGTTTTCCACAGATCCAATATTCCATGCATATATTGGCACAGAAAAAACTATGCACAAGACCTCTGGAGACCCCTGTTTGCACTAGACCTCTGGAGCAGTATTGCATACTGTGGCGAACCAAAGCACTCCTCTTGGTTCTCCAATAAACTTTCTCCCTTTGTTTTATCTCCTGTGGAACTTACAAGTAGATTTGCTGTGTTTCAGCGTATTTTTCTGCACCAGCTTTACCTTTCAACGTCCCTCCACCGCCATCCTCTCTCCTTCTGACTCTCCAATCATCTCTCTCTCTATCGCTCTCTATAATCATCTTACTCTCTCTCTCTCTAATCATCTCTCTCTCTCTCTCTCTCTCTCCCTCTTCCCTCACTTCATCTCTCTCACCTCCCTCCCCCTCTTCCCTGCCTCTTTCTCACTCTCTCCTTTCACCCTCTCCCTCCATGCCTCCCTCCCATCCATCCCTCACCAGAAATTCAAGTTCTTTCACTAAGGAATAGAGGGAGGGATGGCCCATATGCTGAGCAAGGTGTTTTTCTTGGTTTAATTTATGTTTTAAATCCCTTTAAATGATGCTGGGACTGTAGTGGTGGGGGTTGAGGGCTTGGAATTAAGACGAAAGAACATTCTGGAAGAGCCGAGGATGGATTTAAAAGGCCAGCTGTGTTGAACAGGACATAGCGGAGTCAGACTAGGTATTTTTAGTTAATACCGCTGTTTTAATTGCAAGACACAATGTCCCTTGTGGTGTAACACTGACAGGTTTATTGGGGTTTAGTGACGAGCTGGATTTACAGTTTTATGGATAGTTTTGTAATGCACTCTATGGATGTTCTAGGATAGAAGGCCCTCTGAATGTATTCATAATGCTATGTACACCAGTGGTTCGTTCAACATGTTACAGTAGTTTTTACAGTAGTTTACTTAAAGCATCCAGGTATAATTCATTATGATGCAGTTATTAGCCCAGTATGATGTATTCTAATCATCTCGAAATGATCCAGACAAAATCATAGACAAAACATTCTATATTTACCTTGCTATAAAACATGAATAACATACATGCTTATAACAAGTTGTAATGCATAATACCTGGATGCTTTTTTTTTTTTTCATTTTTCTTTGTGTGTGTGTGTGTGTGTGTGTGTGTGTGTGTGTGTATATATGTGTATGTATATGTGTGTGTATATATATATATATATATATACATACTGCTCAAAAAAATAAAGGGAACACTTAAACAACACAATGTAACTCCAAGTCAATCACACTTCTGTGAAATCAAACTGTCCACTTAGGAAGCAACACTGATTGACAATAAATGTCACATGCTGTTGTGCAAATGGAATGGACAACAGGTGGAAATTATAGGCAATTAGCAAGACACCCCCAATAAAGGAGTGGTTCTGCAGGTGGTGAACACAGACCACTTCTCAGTTCCAATGCTTCCTGGCTGATGTTTTGGTCACTTTTGAATGCTGGCGGTGCTTTCACCCTAGTGGTAGCATGAGACGGAGTCTACAACCCACACAAGTGGCTCAGGTAGTGCAGCTCATCCAGGATGGCACATCAATACGAGCTGTGGCAAGAAGGTTTGCTGTGTCTGTCAGCGTAGTGTCCAGAGCATGGAGGCGCTACCAGGAAACAGGCCAGTACATCAGGAGACGTGGAGGAGGCCGTAGGAGGGCAACAAGCCAGCAGCAGGACCGCTACCTCTGCCTTTGTGCAAGAAGGAGCACTGCCAGAGCCCTGCAAAATGACCTCCAGCAGGCCACAAATGTGCATGTGTCTGCTCAAACGGTCAGAAACAGACTCCATGAGGGTGGTATGAGGGCCCGACGTCCACAGGTGGGGGTTGTGCTTACAGCCCAACACCGTGCAGGACGTTTGGCATTTGCCAGAGAACACCAAGATTGGCAAATTCGCCACTGGCGCCCTGTGCTCTTTACAGATGAAAGCAGGTTCACACTGAGCACATGTGACAGACGTGACAAAGTCTGGAGACGCCGTGGAGAACGTTCTGCTGCCTGCAACATCCTCCAGCATGACCGGTTTGGCGGTGGGTCAGTTATGGTGTGGGGTGGCATTTCTTTGGGGGGCCGCACAGCCCTCCATGTGCTCGCCAGAGGTAGCCTGACTGCAATTAGGTACCAAGATGAGATCCTCAGACCCCTTGTGAGACCATATGCTGGTGCGGTTGGCCCTGGGTTCCTCCTAATGCAAGACAATGCTAGACCTCATGTGGCTGGAGTGTGTCAGCAGTTCCTGCAAGAGGAAGGCATTGATGCTATGGACTGGCCCGCCCGTTCCCTAGACTTGAATCCAATTGAGCACGTCTGGGACATCATGTCTCGCTCCATCCACCAACGCCACGTTGCACCACAGACTGTCCAGGAGTTAGCAGATGCTTTAGTCCAGGTCTGGGAGGAGATCCCTCAGGAGACCATCCGCCACCTCATCAGGAGCATGCCCAGGCGTTGTAGGGATGTCATACAGGCACGTGGAGGCCACACACATTACTGAGCCTCATTTTGACTTGTTTTAAGGACATTACATCAAAGTTGGATTAGCCTGTAGTGTGGTTTTCCACTTTAATTTTGAGTGTGACTCCAAATCCAGACCTCCATGAGTTGATAAATTTGATTTCCATTGATCATTTTTGTGTGATTTTGTTGTCAGCACATTCAACTATGTAAAGAAAAAAGTATTTAATATGAACATTCAGATCTAGGATGTGTTATTTTAGTGTTCCCTTTATTTTTTTGAGCAGTATATATATATATATATATAAAAATTTCTCCCCAATTTCGTGGTATCCAATTGGTAGTTACAGTCTTATTTCATCACTGCAACAGCCGTATGGACTCGGGAGAGGCGAAGGTCGAGAGCTGTGCGTCCTTCTTGACACACTGTCCACTTAACCCGGAAGCTAGCCACACCAATGTGTTGGAGGAAACACCGTGCACCTGGTGACCTGTCAGCATGCACTGCGCCCGGCCCGCCACAGGAGTCGCTAATGTGCGATGGGACAAGAACACTGGATGCTTTAAGTAAAGTGATACCGACATGGGTTGTGTCAGATGAAATTTCACAATTTTTCTACTTCATATTCATAATCTCCAGCACCACCCCAACACCAATATAGGGTATATGAAAATGGCACATTTCTATGTATTGTAGTAAAGAAAATAAAGGAAGATGCGTGTTTCCAATTACATCATCAACCAGTTAGCAGGCTATTAGTAGGCAACGCCTACTCATAATTGGTTAAAATCACATGATGGACACCGATGTCATCGGAAACACTTTTTTTCCTCCTGTTTTTTACTTCAAAACATAGAAACGTGCCATTTTCACATGTGTTGATGTTAGGGTAGTAGTAGAAATGATGAATATGAAGTTGTAAATGTTTGAAATGTTCCTTTAGAACACCTCTCCATGGGCCTGTTCCGTAGGATGTAAAATTACAGAAAGAAATGTATCAAGTAGAACCGAAATGATTGTCTATCAGATAGAATAGAATCATGTCATCTCTATTCATTCTATTTCTGTCTGCAACATACAGTGTTTCACATCCCTGAATAAGTACTCACTCAAAAATGTGGAGGAAATCAATTACCCCATTTTTTTTTTTTGTAATGAATCTTAAATGGCTTAAGTAACCAGTACATCTTTTTTAAAGTTCATCTAAATGATGTCTTTGCCTGTTCCCTACAGCTGCAGTACTGAAGTATGAGAACAACGTGATGAACATCAGGCAGTTCAACTGCTCACCTCACCCCTACTGGCTGCCCAACTTCATGGATGTCTTCACCTGGTCCCTCCCGTTTGTCGGGGAGAAAGGTGAGCGGGACACACGCACACATTGACAACCCTGTCAAATGTGAAGTTCAAGTCAATTTAATACATTTTGGAAACTGTTGTTGTGGCTGTTATTAGGACTCCCATGCAGTGTTATATGTGGCTATAAACATGCCTAACAACACAACAACTAGAAATAGCAATTGAGATGACCAATTATCACACCCAGTGGTATATGTGGATATAGTCATGCCTAACGTATCAGCCAAAAATATCAAATGAGATATGTCCTTAACAATTATCACATCAAATGTCATTCAGCATAACGCCACAAGGTTGTCAAAAGGAATTTACGGTATCTTTGACTGCATGTATTTTAGTATAATGTGTCATAAGGCTGAAGGTGACATACATCAACTTTAATCTCCAGCACACCCAGTCACCCCTCCTTTACATGCTGCTGACATCTACTGTACTAAAGTAGCATGACAAGTTACAATTTACATTCTCTGTTTAATTTAATCAATGTGTAAACTATGAGTTATCTTATCCAAGACCCCACTCCCACTTACACAACCCTCCCCCCATCTCTCTGTTCACCACTGGAGTGTAGTTAAATGTGGAAACACCCCAAACCATTGCCCAAACACTGTAGTTGGATGTCACATTTTAGACATGGCTCACATTCTAGCAGCTAGTCCTAGCTCTCCCTCACACTCCCTTCCTTCCTCTCTCCCTTATGTCTTCTCTCTCTGTTTCTTTCTCTCTCCCCCCACCCCCTTCCTGTTTTTCTCTCTCTCTTCCCCCCTTCCTTTCTCTCTCTCTCTCCCTCTCTCTCTCTCTCTCTAGTCACTGAGATGCTGGTTAACGTGTTAAGCATCTGCTCCAATGATGAGCTGACGACAGACGAGGAGATCGATGGTAAGTCTGTGTAGTGTGCCATTGACTGGTACTATTTCCTCTCATGTTGCCACGACAGGTTAGATTATCCCAATTCCCTTTCTCGCAGGTGCTCCCTCCCCTCTCTGTTTCACTCCAAAACTGTGTTCAAATATAATTTAAGCAAAAGCTAAAAAGCTTGATTGGAGAATGGGGAATAGAGCTCCAATGTTGAGTTGTCATAATACCCATAAAACCTAGTGGTCAAACAGGGAAATGGTTCCAATTGTTTTAAAAGTCACCTTGTCTGAGATATATTTAAATGGTTATCAAAATGTCACGCCAGGGTAATAAGCCTACACAGAACACAGCCCTCATGTTGTGTCTCTAAAATCCCCTATTGGAAAAATGTATAGTGGAAAAACTAAAAATGACAATGTCCCTGTTAGACCGCTAGGTTGTATGGGTATTATGACTCATACTGTGGTAGTCTATAGGGCAAGGGAGGAAGGATGGGTCATTATGAGCGTTGACTTTCTCTCTGTGATTGACTATACTTCCACTAGAGGGCAAAATCTACCAATGGAACATCATCAGCTCAACACATACATTTGGCATTTACTTTCTTTGGATCCACAGTAGAAACATGACAGTGCAAGATGCCCGCATGGATGCACACACACACACACATATACACATATATACACACATATATATATATATATACACACACACACACATCACTGTTCCTACAGAGCTTCCACGACCCTGGCTACAGCAAAGTTTGATACTAGCCAACAGAATAACTTTTAAAACCATGACCACAGAGAGACTGTCAAAGAATACAGCAAAGAGCTGCAGTTTTTATGAGTGAGTTCATGTTTAAGTTTTTATTTTACACTGTCACTGTTTTTATTCAACACTATTCGAATAAAAAAAATATGAGCTGGCGCACACCCAGAAAAAAATATTTTAGGTGGAGGTGCTGACTAACGGCAAATTAACTATAAACTATAAAAAAAATAAAGAGTCGCACACTCAATATATAAACTCCCAGTAATCTATTGGGTAAATCAGCAACATTTGGGCATCACTGTGTCTTCTTCGGGGTAATGTCATGAATGCTTGAACCGGGTTATGTAGACAAACAGTGCAATTAGTGCAACCAATGACAATAGTGAGGGATGTGTCATAATTATTAAGTTAATTTGAATGAATTGAGGGAAACTGTTAAACAATAGTTTATGGCATATTGAATATATTGGCTATTGTTATCATATGGAAACAGATTTGAATATTGTACATAATATTAGCCTCAACATACATTATTGTTTAATTAAATTTCACATATTTAATTGTTTTCTATTTTGTTTTGTTACATGTAATCTTTTGGTTCAACCATAATGAATAATAAGCATCAACAACAGGGGAACATGTTGGGTGTACGCTGATAAGCTGTAGGAAGAATATATCAATTTATAAGACTTGTTCATAAAAGAGACAATTGTTCGTATGAAGGGCCTGAGATCAAAGTCAATATTCAGACCACTAGGGGTCAATGTTTTAGCCTCCCTTAGTAGTAGGATGATCTCGATGTTACCTCTCCTTGATAGAGCAACATGCTCAATGCCTGTGTATTTGAGGGAGGAGATTGGATGGTTAGCTTCAACAAAGTGAGCTGCTACTGGATAGTCAATGTTCTTACACCTGATTGAGCTGCGGTATACAGCTATGCGTTGTTTTAATTGTCTTTTCATTTGTCCTACGTAGGCTTTCCCACATGATCAGGTGATGAGATAGATTTTTCCCTTGGTCTTGCATGAGATGATAACCCTAACAGTGATTTTTCGACCTGTATGTGGGTGTCTGAAGAAGGATGTTTTTATAGTGCTATTGCACTGTGCGTATGAGCCAAATTTGTAGTTCCCATTTGGAATTGGTGTCGAGAGTGTCTGAGTGGACTCAGGGGGCATGTCTGATCTCACCAAGCTATCTCCTCCTCTTTTTTTTTTTTTTTTTTTTTTTTAGCATTGCCTTCAAGATTCGTTTAACCCTGGCTATGTGGTAGACCATTCTTGAGGGGAAGGGGATGCGTACTATCCGCACATAGCAGGGTTATGAACAATTCTCTCTTTTATGAACAAGTCTTATAAATGTATATATTCTTTCTACAGCTTATCAGTGTACTGGTTGAGAGAATGCCAATAGTGTGCAAAGCTGTCATCAAGGCAAAGGGTGGCTACTTTGAAGAATCTAAAATATATTTTGATTTGTTTAACACTTTTTTGGTTACTACATGATTCCATGTGTTATTTCATAGTTTTGATGTCTTCACTATTATTCTACAATGTAGAAAATAGTTGTTGTTTTTTAATTGAAAAAAAATGGAATGAGTAAGTGTGTCAACTTTTGACTGGTACTGTATATTAGGCCTACTGCCCAAACAATTCCTACAGAACAGTTTTTATTAGGTTAATGTGACATTGTTTAAGTCATGTTGAAAAGAAATCTGAGCGGTAGATCTCAGCTTTCTTTTTAACTGCGAAAGTGATTTTGGCTCAGAAAAGGTTGGTGACCAGTGTTGTAAAACATAATGGCATTGTCTAGGTAGAGATGGTAGAGATGGTTTGGAACACCCATTCCTAGATAAGCCCTAAATACTCCATCCCGTCTCTTATTTACCAAAGTCACACACGTTACCATAACTCTATAGGGAGGGGGAAGGAATGCTTAGGTCATATCCTGTTCCTGTATGGCAGGAAGTGGCGTGTTATAGAAAATGGCTTCTAACCCTTGACTCTAACACTGGTTTGCCTGACTGCCAAAACTTCCTGCTCCGGCCAAACGCTGCACCACATCAACCTAAGTATCTCCCCGGAGATTTCAAGAACACAGACACATTCTGACCATTCTGATTGGTCCGAGAAACCGATGGGTTGTGCGAGAGCCAGAACACATGTGGGTAAAGCGGCGTTTTGAAAATGTGTCATTGGCTTTGATACTCTGATTTGTTAGAGATAATCCAATCGCTGATGACTTTGATTTGAACAACGCCCCTCATTTTGACGTCACTACAAATGACTTGAATGATGGCAGTCTCAGACTGAAGTATGTAGTGAACATAAAGCAGTGAACATAGGTCATATCCTGTTCCTGTATGGCAGGAAGTGGTGTGTTATAGGAGAATGATTCGAACCCTTGACCCTAACGTTGATAGCTGACAGACACTTCTTAGTCACTCACAGCCTTGGTGACTAACATCTCATCATTTCCTCATTTTCTTTCCTTCACGGTCTTTCTTCAGTAGCTTAATATTCATTGTGTTGATGTTCATATTCTTTGCGTTATTTATTTATTTGTTTCTCTTCTCTCATCTAGGTATCTCTCTCATGTCTCTCTCCCTCGCCGATGCTGTGTCATTTCATTATTTCTGTGGTTACCTCATCTAATTTGTCTCTCTTCTTTTCTGTTTTTCAGAGTTTTGTTTTAAGCCATTGCTTTTCTTTATGCTTGATGGGTGTGTGTTTGCCTTTTCTCTCTTTCCTCTCTTCCTCCTCCTTGGCTTCCTCTGTCATTCTTCTGCCATTCACTGATCTCTCTTGTCTTTTCTGTTCTCTTCTGGGGGTGTTCTTGAGAAGAACAACTAATATATGTCCCCAAGAAAGGTACAACCCTCAGCTCTACCGCCAATATACCTTTGTGCTGGTGCTTGCTCTTGCACCTGCATTTTGGGAGCCAATTAACTAACCCAAGACGTAAATGTGTTGTAACATTTATGCTCAGTTTGGTTATTGATATTTATCAGTAAAAATAGAATATATAATCAATCTATAAAAATATAGAATGTAGACATGCACCAAAATTCAATCAATTGCAGGTAAAGGTCAACTGCACTGTAGGTTCACTCAGAATGTTGACACTATACAGTATTGGGTCACTTTTTGGATAGTTCAAATGTTCCATCTATTGATGGTCTACCGATGGTTATAATATTAACAAACTATCTGTTGATAAGCAACTGCTTGATAGGGTTACGGTTATAGTTAGAATATGGGTTAGGGTTAAGTTTACTGTTAGGATAAAGGTTAAGGTTAGGGTTAGTAGATAGTTAGTGTAAATGCTATTGATAGTCTGTAGGGCATCTACAGATGGACTATCCAAATAAAGTGTTACACAGTATTTTAACAGACTGGTATAGTTTTGAGTGGTGAACAGCTTGCACGGTGTGTTGGCTTCAATACTGGTAACTTAAACATAGCTTAAACATTTTCGGCGAACCTGCAGTACGGTTATCTGCACTTGAGTGAATTAGCGTTAGCCTATAGCTTCAATAGAAACAGTGCAGGGTAGTCAGTCCTCGATATGCTTCGCCTCTTTCCTGTGTAGAATGCCCAAAAGTCCAGCTAGCTGTAGCTCAATGTGAGAAGATGGGATACTCAGTACTGTCCTTAGTGGTCCGACCAAGGGAACACACTCCACTAGAGTCTCTCACTGTTATCTGCATACTCATTATTCTCTCTCCATATATTTCTAAGCACTTGTATTCATTTCCGTCTCTCACACTCCACCTCACTACCACTTTCCAAGCTGGGTCACAAAAGGGTCCTAGTGTCAAACACAAGTCATCCTGTCACAACATACAAGCTCTTAGACCAGGCTATATTCTAGACCAGGCTATATTTTTCATCAGGCTATATTCTAGACCAGGTTATATCCTAGACCAGGTTATATTCTAGACCAGGCTATATTCTTCACCAGGCTATATTCTTCACCAGGCTATATTCTAGACCAGGCTATACCAGGCTATATTCTAGACCAGGCTATATTCTAGACCAGGCTATATTCTTCACCAGGCAATATTCTTCACCAGGCTATATGTTTCACCAGGGTATATTCTTGACTAGGGTATATTCTTGACCAGGGTATATTCTTGACCAGGGTATATTCTTGACCAGGCTATATTCTTCACCAGGCTATATTCTTTACCAGGCTATATTCTTGACCAAGCTATATTCTTCTTCTCCAAGCAGAAATAGAAACATGGGTCATGTTCATTAGGACACACCGTAGAAACACTTTTTGCAACAGAAAATTAAAACAAGTGTTTCTTTCAAATAGTACCTCCCCATTTATCTCTGTTGAAATGTTTTCTTCCAGTCCGTGCCAACAGAACACGACCATGTAAGATGACAGTTTTAGATTGTCAATGTCTGATTAGACGAGGCAGAGTGTTTGAGGGAGTACTTTATCGATTGGTGCCTACAGGGTCCCTCTAGACAGGCTATTGGTGCTGATGCATCGAACACCAAGCTTCACCTCTTTCTCAGAATGCCTTTCATACTAAGACATAACCAGGGAATCGCAGTGGTGGAGTGAGATTCAAAGTCCTGGTTCGGGTTGGTTTTACTTTGAACTTCAATACTACATAGTGTATTTTGATGTGATATGACACTCCTGTGCAAAAAACATTTGCTAAATGATTCAAGTGTCAAATAAATGTCAACTAAACATTTAGGAAACAATTCCTTTGTATCAGTGGTTGTCACTCAAACATGTACTCTACTTAGACACACAAAACACAACTTAGTGTTAAGTTTTACTAGCTCATGTCTGGTAATGAACACACCTTAAAGAAAATGCCTTACCCAGATAAGCAGACATGTTGTGATGGTTTGAAACAGCCTGACTGTCTGACCCTGAGAACTGCGTGCGTGCGTGTGTTATAGGTGCCACAGCCTCTGCACGCAAGGAGGTCATCAGAAACAAGATCCGTGCCATTGGCAAGATGGCGAGGGTATTCTCTGTCCTAAGGTATTTATTAGGAATCATCGCTGTAAGTCTGGGTGTGCATTTCCATTATACCAATGTTTATGTATTTTATCATATGTGCCCAGTTACATGATCCTAGGCAGAAGTCATTGTACATTACAGGAATGCCGTTTTACATAAAAAATGTCTACATAAACAGGTCTTAATAACAACCCACTGGGCACAGATGTCAATTCAACGTCTATTCCACGTTGGTTCACCAACATTTCATTGAAATGACGTGGAAACAACGTTGATTCAACCAGTGTGTGCCCAGTGGGAAACTCACAGCTGAGAATAAGGCTGCAATGAAAAGCTTTTAACAAAGGCTTATTTATACAGTATAACTTACTCAGTGGTATTCAAAGTCGGTGCCGTGACCCCTGGGGGGGTCACCAGTGAACTGCAGTGGGGTATGCAATTTGTTTGTCTTGTGTACATTTTTATAAGAACAAAGACTTAAGAATACAGATTATTGTATGGGACAGTAGCTCTGCCACTAGAGATTCTGGGTTCGAGTCCAGGCTCTGTCACAGCCAACCGCGACTGGGGCGGCACACAATTGGCCCAGCGTCGTCCGGGTTAGGGGAGGGTTCGGCTGGCAAGGGTGTCAAGGATGACACGGTCGCCAGGTGTACAGTGTTTCCTCCAACATAATTGGTGCGACTGGCTTCCAGGTCATGTGGGCATTGTGTCAAGAAGCAGTGCGGCTTGGTTGGGTTGTGTTTTGGAGGATGCACGGCTCTCGACGTTCGCATCTCCGAGTCCGTACGGGAGTTGCAGCGATGGGACAAGACTATAACTACCAATTGGGGAGCAATAGGAGCAGTAACTTTCATAAACATTGAGAAATCAGATACATTTGTTGAATAATGTGTGCTAGTATAGGGCTAGGAACACAGGACATTGGTGGCACCTTAATTGGGGAGAACGGGCTCATGGTAATGGTTGGGACAGAATAGGTGGAATGGTATCAAATACCATTGTTCCATGTGTTTGATGCCATTCCATTAAATCCGTTCCAGCCATTATTATGAGCCGTCCTCCCCTCAGCAGCCTCCACTGGCTAGAACAACAATGTTGGGAGTACGTGAGACTTGAGAAACACTTTTTTGAGAAGTTGAGAAACACTATTTCACATGAACGCATCAGTTCTGCATGCTATATTTCCATCTGAACGTTGCTTAATGTGTTTTTCACGTGCAGGAATGAGCTTGCTATAAGGCCTACATGTTCTAGGGGCTATATTTCTATCTGAACTTTGTGTCATTTGTTTGTTTGTTGTCCCTGCAGGGAGGAGAGTGAAAGTGTGTTGACACTGAAGGGGCTGACCCCCACCGGCATGCTGCCCAGTGGAGTGCTGTCCGGGGGCAAGGAGAAGCTCCAGAATGGTAAACCCCACAACACACGCCCTGGACCTTCATGTCCAGCCCACAACACCCCTCACACTGTTATATATAAGATTTTATTAGCAGTACTTTAAAGACCTGAAACTTATTGAGCCTTTTGGGTGGGGTGGGGTGTCTATCATTAAACCTGCTATATTTGATATGACTTTTATGTCACAGAACACAGTTGCAGCAGTGGTAAATACTATGTAACTACCTGTGGGTCAGCATTTCCTCAAACTCAGTCCTGGGGACCCCAAGCGGTGCACATCTTGTTATTTACCCTAGCACTAAACAGCTGATTAAATAATCAACTCATCATAAAGCTTTATTTGATTCAGCTGTGTAGTGCTAGGTCAAAAACCAAAATGTGCACCCCTTGGAGTGGCTTTAGATAATACAGATATTAAATGTTAGAAGTTGACCCTCTGTGTCCCCATTGTCTCTTCTAATGCTCTCTTGCTTTCCTACCCCCTCTCCACCTTTCTCTCTGCAATCTACTGGTTATATCTCAAATATTGTCTGTGTTTTCTTCTTTCTCGTCTCTCCCTAGAAACCACAGGTATAATCTGTTGTGCAAGTATTCTGTCAGCAGTGTTTTGTGAGAATATTGTAGAATTCACCCTCCCATGTTGAATTCCAAACACTCCCAAAACCAGTCTGACGATCGATCGATCTCCTTTACGTGACAGACTAGCATTAAAATATGCTTTTCCACAGGGAAGACATTTCTTCCAAAGATGATGAGTCGAATTGAAAAATCTACCCACTGAATCGGGCTACAACATAGCCAATTTAGAATTTCTATTTATGTTCTATAGAACAAAAGCGTGGACCTTGATTTTACAAATTGTAAGTAATTTTTAAGAAGTCAGGGAGGCTAAGGATCGACTACGATTCAGATGAATTGGAATTGACATAAACAACTGTGGATGTAAGGGGATCAATATTGTCCACCTTGTCATCCACAAACAAGGCAGGAATCCAAACAACTTCACTCTCCTCTCTTCAGGCTCTCTTGGCCAGTTTGTCTCCTCTGTCAGTTTTTCTGTCAGTTGTTTTAGTATGTACAGTGGTTCCTCCTTTAAATGTTGCGTCGTACTGCAGCACACCGTGCGGGCTGCTGCAGCATTCTATGGCACGTTATTTAATTGTCAGCCATTTTTTACATCAATGCTAGTTTGACCAGCAGAGGGCAACTTTGATAAGCATTTGATAATCTCCCATATTGACATTACTAGACAATTTAAAACCTTTTTTGTAATAACATAGTACATGGGATTGATTGTAAGAAATTTGGATTAATTCATTTGATTAATATCATGATGTTTCTATTCAGAGAAAAACTAAAAACTAAACCCTCAGGGTTTCCGTTAGGATGGAATGGGAAATATTGCGCTGTACAACGTGACAGTCGGGAGTAGGCTACAGCATAAGAGGATTGCAGAAATCTAAATTAATATGTAAGGGGCATAACATTTCTACACCCTAATTGTAGTGTAACCAATACTCATTTTGCCTATGGTAGGCCTACAGTATACAGTGGGGCAAAAAAGTATTTAGTCAGCCACCAATTGTGCAAGTTCTCCCACTTAAAAATATAAGAGAGGCCTGTAATTTTCATCATAGGTACACTTCAACTATGACAGACAAAATGAGAAAAAAAATCCAGAAAATCACATTGTAGGCTTTTTAATGAATTTATTTGCAAATTATGGTGGAAAATAAGTATTTGGTCACCTACAAACAAGCAAGATTTCTGGCTCTCACAGACCTGTAACTTCTTCTTTAAGAGGCTCCTCTGTCCTCCGCTCGTTACCTGTATTAATGGCACCTGTTTGAACTTGTTATCAGTATAAAAGACCCCTGTCCACAACCTCAAACAGTCACACTCCAAACTCCACTAGGGCCAAGACCAAAGAGCTGTCAAAGGACACCAGAAACAAAATTGTAGACCTGCACCAGGCTGGGAAGACTGAATCTGCAATAGGTAAGCTGCTTGGTTTGAAGAAATCAACTGTGGGAGCAATTATTAGGAAATGGAAGACATACAAACCACTGATAATCTCCCTCGATCTGGGGCTCCACACAAGATCTCACCCCGTGGGGTCAAGATGATCACAAGAATGGTGAGAAAAAATCCCAGATCCACACGGGGGGACCTAGTGAATGACCTGCAGAGAGCTGGGACCAAAGTAACAAAGCCTACCATCAGTAACACACTACGCCGCCAGGGACTCAAATCCTGCAGTGCCAGACGTGTCCCCCTGCTTAAGCCAGTACATGTCCAGGCCCGTCTGAAGTTTGCTAGAGAGCATTTGGATGATCCAGAAGAAGATTGGGAGAATGTCATATAGTCAGATGAAACCAAAATATAACTTTTTGGTAAAAACTCAACTCGTCGTGTTTGGAGGACAAAGATTGCTGAGTTGCATCCAAAGAACACCATACCTACTGCGAAGCATGGGGGTGGAAACATCATGCTTTGGGGCTGTTTTTCTGCAAAGGGACCAGGACGACTGATCCGTGTAAAGGAAAGAATGAATGGGGCCATGTATCGTGAGATTTTGAGTGAAAACCTCCTTCCATCAGCGAGGGCTTTGAAGATGAAATGTGGCTGGGTCTTTCAGCATGACAATGATCCCAAACACACTGCCCGGGCAACGAAGGAGTGGCTTCGTAAGAAGCATTTCAAGGTCCTGGAGTAGCCTAGCCAGTCTCCAGATCTCAACCTCATAGAAAATCTTTGGAGGGAGTTGAAAGTCCGTGTTGCCCTGCAACAGCCCCAAAACATCACTGCTCTAGAGGAGATCTGCATGGAGGAATGGGCCAAAATACCAGCAACAGTGTGTGAAAACCTTGTGAAGACTTCCCGAAAACGTTTGACCTCTGTCATTGCCAACAAAGGGTATATAACAAAGTATTGAGAAACTTTTGTTATTGACCAAATACTTATTTTCCACCATAATTTGCTAATAAATTCATTATAAATCCTACAATGTGATTTTCTGGATTTTTTTCTCTCATTTTGTCTGTCATAGTTGAAGTGTACCTATGATGAAAATTACAGGCCCCTCTCATCTTTTTAAGTGGGAGAACTTGCACAATTGGTGGCTGACTAAATACTTTTTTGCCCCACTGTATCTAAATATTTTTTTTTCAATGACGTGAATCTCCGCCAATAATTACATTTAGAGGATTGGAAGATTCTAAATTAAATATCCAAGGGGCATTTTCCATTTGGATCTGTGAGAATATCTAAGGGGCTTTTATATAATTCTAAATTCATTAATAATAATAATAATCGCTTTGTTTAAAAAGTAATGATATTTTGGAGATTTTGTTTTATTTAACATAGAGTGAGCGAGAAAAGGGCAATTCTTGAACATTGGGTGAGCCATTCTCACTCATTTGTAAATAAAGCCAGTTTGTTATTTAGAATGATTTATTTCTGGAGAAACCTAACTTGATTATTTAGCAGACATCACATGCTTATATTCAGTCAATTCATGTATCTTAAGAATATCATGGAATATAATTGAGCATTTTCATTTCTCCATGCTTGTCTCAGAGCAGTGCTGAAATAGACGTTCACAGCGGGAAGGCTATGTACAAAGATATTTTGGAGATTATTTTGTTTTTAAAAAAACAACAGTGAGTGATTGTAATCTGACTAAAGGCCAAAATAATATTTATAAAGGCCAGAATATAGCCCTGCTAATAGCCATAATGACGCTGTACATCATGACCATGTGTGTTTAAAAGAGTATTTGCCTTCATTTGACAATTTTGCTCCAATATTTCTGTAATTCCTTGATATTTATTCCCATAGTAATTCGTTATGGATCCATAACTAAATCAACATCTGCATTTTGAAAGAGTATTTTTATCATTATTTTATTAACGAAAGCATAAAGATGCTGATGAGCATTTTGCAGATATAAGGCTACTGTGCAGTCTGACAAGTAAACATAGCCAGCAATACATACTGTAGTAAACATGGGAAAGTGCTTAATTCCTTACATAAGGGGGAGCAGGCCATGTCCAGACTTTCTCGGTGACTTCAAGTACCTTCAATAATGGCTGTAATAGAGAGCGGGGTTCAATTCCCCGACAGGGAGGAAGGAGTAGGCTGTACTTGTAAATAAGAATTTGTTCTTAACTGGTTCCATATGTGTTATTTCATAGCTGTGATGTCTTCACTATTATTCTACAGTGTAGAAAATAGTACAAATAAAGAAAATACCTGGAACGAGTAGGTGTGTCTAAACTTTTGATTGGTACTTGCTTAATTCATTTGATTAATATTATGGTGTTTCTATTCCAAGGAAAACGAAAAAACCCTCTGGGTTTCCGTTAGGATGGAACGGAAAATATGGCGCTGGACAGCTTGTCAGTCGGCAGTACAGTACTGGGCTATTTAGCTACAGAATCCCCATGTCATGCAGGCAGGGCACGTGGGAGACCGGGGTTCAATTCCCCGATGGGGAGGAAGGAGTAGACTGTCCTTGTAAATAAGAATTTGTTCTTAACTGACTTGCCTAGTTAAATTACGTTTACATTAAGAGCATAACATTTCTGCACCCTCATTTTTTTATTCAAGTCTAACCAATACCCAAATGGAGATTAAGTGAAAATAAAAATCTCATTGATTTATCAAGACCAGTCCCCATGCTTCTCTCAGAGCTGTGTGAAATGGTGCTAAATTAGTTGTAGGCTTTTGCTTCTAACTTCAATATGCTCTTTAAATAAATAAGTCTACGGTAGGCCTACAGTATGTTGAAAAATATAACGTGACTCCGAGGATTGGAGGAGATTTCTATAATTCAGTGATATTTATTCCCATAGTAATTCATTATGGATCCATAACTAAATAAACATTGGCATTTTGAAAGAGTATTTTTTTCATTATTTTATTAATGAAAGCATAAAGATGCCATTATTAGTTAGAACGTGCAGACTGGTACTAAGAACGGGACCGCGGGAACGTTTCCCTAGTCACCGCCATTATTAGTGCAATGCCCCTTAAATATTTTGGAGATTATTTCGTTTTCAAATAACGTAAAATGAGTGAGAAAAAGGCAGAGAAAAAGGCAATTTTTGAACATGTGGTGAGACATTGTTACTAATTTGTAAATAAAGCCAGTTTGTTATTTAGAATGATTTATTTCTGTTTTTAGAGGGAGAAAAACCAAAAACCTACAGTTATCTCATGGGTCTCCCAGTCGAGCCCGGCACATGTATTGAACCTGTAACAACACAGCTTGCACTGCTACAGTATGCAGTGTCTCAGACTGTTGCACCACTCAGGCGCTGTACAACGTGACCGGTCATGAGTGGCCTACAGTACTACAGTAAGAGCAAAATAATCCTAACAAAATAAAATAATTTAAACCTTAGTGTAGCAACAGTTTTAGTAAGTAATACTGAAGTCGTGCACAATTATCAGTTTCTATTTAGGTTTATGTCGCCCATTCATCGTTAGTTAGAGACACCGTAGGACCCAAAAACATAATCAGTGCTCTAACTCCCCCTTGCGCTGGTCTGGAGCAATGAAGTGGTGACGCAGGGTACCGTACTAAACCACAAATGACCTCTAAGTCCCACGGCGTAAGCTAGCAACTTTTAAAAGAGGAATCACTGTAGGCCTTCAGGGTATTGTTTTCTAACCTTTACTGCTCTCATCTGACACTCTATTTCTGGGTTCACTATTTCTGGGTTCACTTTTCCTGAAGTTGACCACAGAAATTCTACATGTTTGCCCTCTAACCAGTAGTCTATATCTCTATCTCAAACACACGCGTACACCGATGCATATACCGCTATTGTTGATTCGGACTGCATAGGAGCAACCATGTAGTTCCCAGTGAGGCAACGATGGGCCAAAGCCATCCAATGGAGAGGCAGCAGCGAGGAGGAGCCATTTTGGGAGGCAGAGTGACGTTCGAGAGATTTTCTGTCGCGGCATTGGTAGAATCACAGCTCACCATAGGCTCCTATTGTTAAGACAGTCTGCAATGTGCTTCTACTGCAATGTTGTGCAATCCATCAACCACTTGATTTCATTTGGACCTCCTTATAACTTACCTGTGTGTGTACGTCTCTCCTGTGTATTATGTACTGTGTTATAACTCAATAGAAACACACACCTGTTCAAGTGTAGAGCTGTAGCCAGCTGAGTATTTGTTTATTTGCAGTGCAACTCGTACCCATTTATTTGTCTGTTTGTGCACCACCTGACTACAGAGTCATTTCTGTATTTCTGGTGATAAGTATTGCTATAAAACAGAAGGATTTGTACGGTAAGTGGTAAGTGTATCAAAGTTCTGCAAATTTTTAAATGCATCATTGGCGTCTGCTCTTGTGACGGTTCATATCAGAAGACGTGGCTGTGCTACAGTTCTAGCTGATAGCTGTTTCCGAGAACATTTGATGAGTTCTTCACCTTTTTTATTTTATTTTACTTGGTCTCGGTTGTTCAGTTGCAGCCGCATTCTTGACTTTGGCAGAGTTATCTCTGTTTTCACTCACACGTCCTTATGTACTGTACCCCAACTCCTGTTAAACACCCCTCATGTCACCCCCGTCCAAGTGTGTAGTTTGTTGAGTGAAGATATGTCAGACATCCACTGTTCCCCTTTGATAATCACTATTGTAACCCACTCCAGTCCTACTTGTCACGGTGTCCCCCTTCCAGACGTCCATTGTCTATATTCGTCCTGCACCGCTTCTTGTCCCTTTGTCAAACAAGGGTGACGTTTTTTACAAAGCTCAAAATACCAGCACACCACACATTTGTCTACAATGGGTATTTGACTGGCTCCATTCCGTCTATACCCTTTCTTGTTTCTTGCCCCCTTCCTCCTTTGTCCGTCTTAACACACCCGCCTAGTCCCTCCTCCTCCTCCTCCCCTCTTTTTGCTTCCATCCATGTGTTGCCTCTGTCCCAAAAACACGGAGAGTTTTTTTTAACATTGTTGTCTTTGCATTGGCTCTCTCTTTTTGCTGCTCATTGACCGGTTGGGAAAACCAAATGAATTCCTCGCTGCTCACCTTCCTTCTCATTCGTTTTGCAACCCCCGTCTTCTTCTCTTCAGCTACTATTGAGGCTATTGAGGCAGATGAAGGTAAATAGGCCGGCAGCCCTCTCTGTTGCTTCTTATCGCAATAGACATGGGAGTTTTCATCCTTTTTGCCGTAGCTTGTTACAGAGTGTGTTGGGTGTTTGGTCTAACAAATTGTGACACAATAATTTTCCCCAAAACCAAACCAAAAATATTACAAATAAATATACGGGGGGAGTACAAAAAAGCGACATTTGTTTTAAAGGGGAACAAAGTTCATATCAGTCAGGTGGTGAGACATTAAGTGCATGACTTTTCTTTAAACCTGCTAGGATATACAGTAGCCCCCCTTCCCCTCCCTCCCTCTCACAAAGTTTTTAGTTTAGGGCTGGATTCAATCCGTAGCGTAGAAGATCTGTGTTGTAGCGTGATTGACATTTAAAGGCAATGCTATCATGTTCGCCGAGACTGCATTCACGGTAAATGCTGCATGTGTCTGCTCTATTGGAAATGACCTATGAATTTTAAACCGCGCTAAAACGCAGATTTTCCGCGCTACAGACTGAATTGAGTCTTGGTCCCCTCCACTAAATAGTGCCCAATCATAAGTTTCTATTAAAAAAAACACCAACCAAGGATATTATGGCACACCTGCATCTTCACACCCCATGCCATTGCACCCACTCACCCACCGACTCAGTCTTGCCATTCGATTTTCCCCTTTGAAACAACATGCAGTTGTGCTTTGTTTTTTCACTAATATACAGTACGTTCGATAGAAACAAATCGGAACAAAATGTGCTTTTCCAACAAAAGCTTTGAAAGCCAAATTGGACTTTAACTCCAGAAGCAAATTGTCAAACAAACCCACGCAACAAAGAACAACCTCAACTACGCAGTAAATAGCGGTTTGTTGGCTAGCTGCTATTTACGTTGGAATTGTTCAGCGACTCCTCTTGAGCACCCCCTAGAGGATTACGTGCATCAGTCCCAAGACTCTTTTTGCCTCTTTTTCCTTGTGGTTCCTCTGTGTCTTGTTCTCTTTGTTGAGCTGCTAATAACCTGTGACTGACCTGTGCTATGCAGCAACACAACTACAAGTCCCATCAGCCCCCTCTCTCTACACCCATAATTCCATAATATGGGTAATTCCTCCAAAATGGTGCCCCCTGATCCGAAAAAAGGATCTCCTGAAAATGTAGCTGCCCACAACCACTATACCCCCCTTGTCCCTTATTAGTAATTTGCTGCATGTTCTGAGCAGGCTTAACAAGTGATTAGCACCAAGTACCTCTGTAGTAGTGTCTATCAGAGAAGGCTGGTGGGAGGAGCTATAGGAGGACGGGCTCATTGTAACGGTTGGAATGGTATCAATGGAACGGAGTCAAACACATCGTTACCATGTGTTTGATGTGTTTAGTACCATTCCATTGATTCCATTCCAGCCATTACAATGAGCCCGTCCTCCTATAGCTCCTTCCACCAGCCTCCTCTGGTGTCTATGTATGTGAGCGTAGTCTTTTTGTGCTATACTGTATGTTTCAGTCTAGTGGGCCCCACTCTCTATTTTCCTTATTTAAAAAAAAATATTTTTTTCCATTTCGTTTTGTTTTATTTGTATAGTACAGTGGTGGGGAGGTCTGGTCCTGGGGATCCTCAGGTGTTTTAATCGTGCCCTTATTCAATATTCACTCAGTTATCTTTAGGTTTATTTTAAGAGAGAGCATCAGCTCTTTCTTTTTACTGTTTTACACTATTTCCTTCCTGTCCTTGATTGAAAGGCAATGGCACAATGAAAACCTATTGTCCTCCAGCACCAGACACTCACCTATAGTTCAGTCGGATTATGTATTGCTTTTGTCAATCGGGTTATAAAATTGATATATTATGATAATTGGTGTTGGTATTGTGTTGTAATTTATTCTAATGAATTGTTCATATTGATTGTATTATAGTTCTCTGCTGTCTTCAAAAGGCAGAATGAACTACATAGGATATGTTATTCATCATTTACAAGGGCAGCAGGTAGCCTAGTGGTTAGAGCATTGGGCCAGTAACCGAAAGGTTGCTGGTTTGAATACCTGAGCCAACAAGGTGAAAAATCTGCCGATGTGCCCTTGAGCAAGGCACTTAACCCTCATTTGCTCCAGGGGTGCCGTAAATACTGTGGCCGACCCTGTAAAACAACACATTTAACTGCACCTATACATTGTATGTGAAAGTCAAATATAATTTATTAACCTAAGTTAAATTTCTCAGCAGAAAGAAGTTAGCCTTGTATTAGAGTTACATTGAGTGTACAAAACATTAAGAACACCTGCTCTATATAGACATAGACTGACCAGGTGAATCCAGGTGAAAGCTATGATCCCTTACGGATGTCACTTGTTGAATCCACTTCAAATCAGTGTAGATGAAGGTGAGGAGACAGGTTAAAGAAGGATGTTTAAGCCTTGAAACAATGGGTTGTGTATGTGTGTAATTCAGAGGGTGAATGAGCAAGTCAAAATATTTAAGTGCCTTTGAACAGGGTATGGTAGAATGTGCCAGGCGCACCATTTGTATAAAGAACTGCAACACTGCTGGGTTTTTCACACTCAACAGTTTCTCATGTGTATCAAGAATGATCCACCACACAAAGGACATCCAGCCAACTTGACACAACTCTGGGAAGCATTGGAGTCAACATGGGCCAGCATCCCTGTGGAACGCTTTCGACACCTTGTAGAGTCCATGCCCCGATGAATTTAGGCTGTTCTAAGAGCAAAAGGGAGGGGGAGGTGCAACTCAATATTAGGAAGGTGTTCCTAATGTTTGGTACATTCAGTGTACACACACTCAGCTTGCATTCATACTGTAGTTCTTTCTATGAAAACACTAAGTAGATAAAATAGTATCGATTTTTTTTTTTTTTTTTTTTTTTTTTTTTCCCCCTGACAAATAACTATCTATAATGTTAAAATGGTGTGGTTTCTGTTGGTTGACCCACTAGACCTCTGCTCAGCTACGAACCATCAAGTGACTTTTCCATTCAGTGCAATGGTTTATATAACCAACCAATTCAGAAACAGATTTTCATTCGTTATTCTGTCATCACATAACTTGATTCACGTTGAATTCTTGACGCTGAACAAAACATTGATGTGTCTGTGTTTCGGCATGTGAACCAGAAATAACTAACCTCATATTTTACATGTTCTCTACCTCTAAATCACCTCTCCATCAATTTTCCCCTCATCCCCCACTCCCTCTCTCCATCCTCCAGCCATCAAGGGCTTCTCGCCACAGCACAAAATCACCAGCTTTGAGGAGGCCAAGGGCCTGGACCGCATCAACGAGCGGATGCCCCCGAGGCGGGACGGCCTCCCCTCCGACGCCAGCCTCAACTCCCTTAACAAGGCTCTGTCCTCGGAGACCAATGGCACGGACGCCAAGGACAGCAGCAGCAGCATCCAGTGAAGGGGCACACTCCACCGCAGCGGGTGGTGGTGGCAGCCTGTGGCGACCAGGGTGGGGTGTTATACCACCATCCTCCTCGTCGCAGTCTGCCACAGGGCGGAATAGAGGAGAGAGCAGGGTGGAGGAGAAAAGGGAGGGACGAGATCAGGAATGCGCTTACAGGAAGTGGTGCTCACAGGAAGTGAGCACCATTAAAAAAAAAACTTGTAGAAACGACAAAGTTTTTCGCATTGTTCACTCTTTTGGGCCCTTGGCCTCCTCGAAGCTGGTGATGACGTGCTTGATTCTGTACTTCAGTACGAGAGAGAAAGACTGAGAGAGACCAAGAGAAAGAGATCCTAAAGGAGATGTTTTATGAAAGCCCCTCACTCATTTTACTGCAGGGCTCTCCAACCCTGTTCATGGAGAATTACCCTCCTCTAGGTTTTCGCTACAACCCCAGTTGTATCTCACCTGATTCAGCTCATCTACAAGCTAATTATTAGAATCAGGTGCGCTAGATTAGGGTTTGAGTAAAAACCAACAGGACTGTAGCTCTCCAGGAACAGGGTTGGAGAGCCCTGTTCTACTGGATATGAAAATGTGGTGTAACTTCTTACTCACTATTGTACGTTTACAAAATACATCACTAAAAAGGACAGAACATTAAAAAAATGTTTTTAACATAAGGGTGTACAAACTAAGTAAAGAATATTTATTGATAACTTTTTTTGCTACTCTTATAAAATAGCTCTCAGATAAATTAGGCAGTCTTAAAAAGAATGTTGCAACCTTGTTGAAATGCCAAACATTTTTAAGTTTTATGGTTTTGTACAGATTATGCTTACCCCAGGTTCATTTGGTGTGTGCTTTTGACCCGGATTTCTGTATAATGGCTAATTATTACCTTGGTGATGAATATCTATTTTGGGGGAAATTTCACAACTGGAATTTACATTTATCTATAATTTGCAAATATAAAAAAAATGTTTTTGGGGATAGAGATTTTATTGTGTCTTGCTGGAATTCTGTGAATGTTAATTTCTCTTTTTAAAGTATTGCGAACAAAGTAACCGTAAAGAACCGATATTGTGTAAAAAAAAAAAGACAAACTAAAAGTGTCTGCCTATGCATGTTTTATAAACTCAAACAAAGGAAATTAATAAATGAATTGAATACCTTGGCTGCCGGGGCCTGTTTTGAAATGTAGTGCACTTAGTGAACATATACTGGCATTCATTAAATTACATCATGATAATGCTTTTTCCCTCAACTTCTTTTAAAATTGATGCATTTGATTATCTGACATGGAGGAGGGATCATATTTTTAACATGTGCTTGTAAGTGCACACAGTCAAATTTAGTATGTTTGACCATTCTTGTGAGGTTTGTGGTTGCATGTGGAACTCAAAATGCATGATAGCTGTTAATGTCATATAACGGTTAAGACATTGTCGTTCTGTTTTGTACACGTGCCACAGAAAGTGTCATTTGATTATTATGATTATTGTTATTATTTGGAACTCTGCTTTGTATATCAATAAAACAAAAAACTCCATGACCTTTTAAAAAAAAAAAAACTTATATGCCCAAGTATTTCACTACATGACATGAAGCTTTGCTTTTGTAATTTAACTTTGAAACAGTTGGCAGATGAAGCATGCACACGCAACTATGAAAAAGTATTTTATATTACTGTTCAATAAAAAATTTGCATGAATTTCAACTTAACGAAACAGTTTTTTTTTGTGTGTGATATAGCCAGAATTTCCCCTTCTCAGATTTCAAGTCTGCGAACTGAAAATCAATGTAAACATATTAAATAAAAATGTATTGCATTCTAAATATTTACTCTTCTGGACATTTTTGCATGATGACTGTGAGTGATGACACAGCATTCGCCAAAACATTCATAATGAGCTCTTCATAAATTATTATTTATATCATAATATTTATTTCATAAATTGGATTTCACCGCTGTTTCCCAACAAGTATGTATCTCTCTTCAAAAGGTGAGGACACAGCAGTTCACAAGACTGAATCCAAACATTACATCATTGATCTTATGTGCATTTTACATTTACTATACTTTTTGCCGAATTTGTTGATAACGAAATCTTAAAATACTCTGGATACATTTAGTAGTTTTCAACTATAAGGTGCTTTTTTGAGCTCTCCTAGCTGTGCCGTTGAGGTAGTAAAGCAATCACGCTTGTAGTTGTTTTGTTTTTAACACAACCCTACACCCCACCCCCCATCCACCTATCAAGAATCTGATTAAACAGCATGATCATTACACAGGTGCACCTTGTGCTGGGGACAATAAATGGCCACTCTAAAATGTGCAGTTGCATACAACACAATGCCACAGATGTCTCATGTTTTGAGGGAGCGTGCAATTGGCATGCTGACTGCAGGAATGTCCACCTGAGCTGTTGCGAGAGAATTTAATGTTAATTTTTCTACCATAAGCCACCTCCAACATTGTTTTAGAGACTTTGGCAGTACATCCAACCAGCCTCACAACCACAGACCACGTGCTACCATGCCACCCCAGGACCACCACATCTGGCTTCTTCATCAGCCACCCAGACAGCTGAGGAGTATTTCTGTCTGTAACAAAGCCCTTTTGTGGGGAAAACCCTGATTTGATGGACTTGGTTCCCCAGTGGGTGGGCCTATGCCCTCCCAGGCCCACCTGTGACAGCGCCTCTGCCCAGTCATGTGAAATCCATAGATTAGGGCTTAATTTATTCATTTCTGTTGACTGATTTCCTTATATGAACTGTAACTCAGTAAAATCCTTGAAATTGTTGCATGTTCCGTTTATATTTTTGTTCAGTATAAAAGATAACAACTATTTAGCCCAATCAACAAGCCCTTAACCAATAATGCAGTTTTAAGAAAATACCTAAAAAACGGTAAGAAATAAAAGTAAGAAATAATTAATGAGCAGCAGTAAAATAACAATAGTGAGGCTATATACAGGGGTTACCGGTACAGAGTCAATGCGCGGAGGCACCAGTTAGTCAAGGTAAATGAGGTAATATGTACATGTAGGTAGAGTTATTAAAGTGACTATGCATAGATAATAACAGAGAGTAGCAGCAGCGTAGAAGAGGTGGGGGGGCAATGCAAATAGTCTGGGTAGCCATTTGATTAGATGTTCAGGAATCTTATGGCTTGGAAGTAGAAGCTGTTTAGAAGCCTCTTGGACCTAGACTTAGCGCTCTGGTACCACTTGCCGTGCGGTAGCAGAGAGAACAGTCTATGACTAGGGTGGCTGGAATCTTTGACAATTTTTAGGGCCTTCCTCTGATACCGCCTTTAATCTAAATAAGATGTCGGTGTCCATGGTACTGATTTTTCCGTGTGTGTGCATGTTGACTCACCCTACTTGTAGAGGAACGCCAATGCCATCCTCCTCTCTTTCATGTTGTCTAAACAGTCTATGACTGTCATACATTACACACTTTTATGTTTTGTTGTCCTAGGCTTCCTAGCTAAAATACTTGCTCACTAAACTAACTTCCTTTCATAGGCAATTAAATGCCAGGCCAGCTAGTTAACATTAGCATAATACAACATCTAGCTACATGTTGAATTTTCATCCTCTCAGGCACAATGAATGTATGAATTTGTTGTTGGATCAGAATCACCGTTATAATCATTGGCCAGTACAGAGAATTAAGTAAAACCACAAGTCCAAATCCCTATCTCCATTGTTGGCTAATTTAGGAAAGACAACAACATAACACAAATGCAACAATTCAAGTTTTTTTCTGTCAACAATCTCATTTGACTTGTGATCTGATTGGTCTGAAGCTAAATTCAAACTGCCTTCCCTTTCACTTTATTTTGTGCTCCAGGACCATTCACAGCTGTGCTCACTCAGTTTAGCTCAATGCTGAGCTAAACTATTATTTTATACTTTTTTTTATCAAGGAAGGCCAAATGCTCTCTGGCTTCCCTTGCGTTCAATGCTACAGGCGGCAACAATGTCAAACTCTTTTTGACCAGACAGCATAAGATAGATGGCCTACACATACAGAGACAGAGGGGTGCGGTTTTGCTCGCTCGAATGCTTTCTCTTGCGAATTCAAGGAAATTGATGAAACACAGAGCGATGAAAGATCCATTATTTTGTATGTATTTTTTCCTTGGTACATTTTTGGGAGAAGCCTGGCTTCCCTTGGAACCCATGAATACACGGTTCAGGCAGGCATCATTTGAGACCTTATTCTAATTGCCAAGCTAAGTTATAAAATTGTACAGTGTTAGGCTTTCACAATGCAATTCAGGGAAACAGATCATTTTGGTGACCATAGAAAGGAGTCATAAGTGCATTCAGGTGCGTGTCCTATGCAAATGTTCTTCCCAATAGACATAGGTTAATTCTGTTCAGAACAACCATTGGTATGACGCCATGTCATCTTGTAACTACATCAAACATAGTGATCATAAACGTCGACACTGTATATGACATGAGTTTTATGATATGGAAATGTGAAATGGATATAAAGTCAAATAAAGGTTACATTTAAATAAAAAATGTATAAAAAATGCATATTTGGACTCACGGGTGTTTGGCCTGCTTATATGACATCAAAGCGGTATTTATTATAATCATCAACGTCTCATCTTTCAAAATACAGAGAGTCCTCTTAAAACTTCTTATGGTTGAGATCCCGCTAACGGGATCGATATGACAACAGCCAGTGAAAGTGCAGGGCGCCAAATTCAAACAACAGAAATCTCATAATTAAAATTCCTCAAACATACAAGTATTTTACACCATATTAAAGATACACTTCTTGTTAATCCCACCACAGTGTCCGATTTCAAATAGGCTTTACGGCGAAAGCACCAAAAATAATTATGTTAGGTGAGTGCCTATTCACAGAAAAACCCAGCCATTTTTCCAGCCAAAGAGAGGAGTCACAAAAAGCACAAATGGAGATAAAAATGTATCACTAACCTTTGATGATCTTCATCAGATGACACTCATAGGACTTCATGTTACACAATATATACATGTTTTGTTCGATAAAGTTCATATTTATATCAAAAAATCTCAGTATACATTGGCACGTTATGTTCAGTAGTTCCAAAAACATTCAGTGATTTTGCAGAGAGCCACATCAATTTACAGAAATACTCATCATAAATGTTGATGAAAATACAAGTGTTATATATGGAACTTTAGATAAACTTCTCCTTAATGCAACCACTGTGTCAGATTTTTTTTAAACTTTACGGAAAAAGCATACCATGCAATAATCTGAGTACAGCGCTCAGAGACCAAAACAAGCCAAACAGATGTCCGCCATGTTGTGTAGTCAATAGAAGTCAGAAATAGCATTATAAATATTCACTTACCTTTGATGATCTTCCTCAGAATGCACTCCCAGGAATCCCAGTTCCACAATAAATGTTTGATTTGTTCGATAAAGTTAATAATTTATGTCCAAATACCTCCTTTTGTTAGCGCGCTTGGTAAACAAATCCAAACTCACGACGCGTGTGCAAGTCCAGCGGAAAGTACAGATGAAAAGTCCAAAAAGTTATATTACAGGTCGTAGAAACATGTCGAACGAAGTATAGAATGAATCTTTAGGATGTTTTTAACATAAATCTTCAATAATGTTCCAACTGGAGAATTCCTTTGTCTGTACAAATGCAATGAAACAGAGCTAACTATCACGTTATCGCACGAGACTGAGCTCGTGGCTCTCTGGCAGACCTCTTGACTCATTCCCCTCTCATTCGCCCCTCCTTCACAGTAGAAGCACCAAACAAGGTTCTAAAGACTGTTGACATCTAGTGGAAGCCTTAGGAAGTGCAATATGACGAATGTATCTTCGATAGGCAATGAGTTGAAAACCTACAAACCTCAGATTTCCCACTTCCTGGTTGGATTTTTTCTCAGATTTTTGCCTGCCATATGAGTTCTGTTATACTCACAGACATCATTCAAATAGTTTTAGAAACTTCAGAATGTTTTCTATCCAAATATACTAATATGCATATCTTAGGTTCTGGGACAGAGTAGCAGGCAGTTTACTCTGGGCACCTCTGGGCACCTTATTCATCCAAGCTACTCAATACTGCCCCCAGCCATAAGAAGTTAATTTACAGCATTTTCTTCACTCAAGTTCAGAACGGCTGACAGTCAAAAACCCATACAGCGCTGTGAAGTGCATAGCCAGAGCTCTGATATCATGTATAGCGTGTTACTGTACAGCCACAGTGCTCCAATTTAGGCACTTATCAGTGCCCAAATCTGCCATTTTCAACCTGTACACGAGTACGAGTGTAAAGGTCTACAGCAATGTCTTAGCAGGCCAACTTTAAGGTGAGTAATGAACAGGTTATTTCAACAAGGGAATGTGGCCTTGACCGGTAATAAATAAGTGCACGGGAAATTAGGACTTGGCAGCACCAAGTAGAAAAGGTGTTTACTTTGGAGCACATTATGAACGTCTTTGATTAAAGTAGGAAAACATTAGGTGGAGTATCAAAACACCTTTGTGTGTGTGGATGTGAATGTCTATTTTGCTATTAAAGGGGTTACATAAGTGTGGTTCATTGCAAATATAATGCCCTTAATGAATCCGTTAGAAGGTATTATACAAAGTAACTTTATCCACAACCTTTACCCAGTGTTATGCATCCAGTCCCCACTGAATGATGTGGGGAAATGTGACCCTAACCCTTTAACCCTTTTCCCAGAGAAAGCCTGTTCCTTTGGGAAGATGTGTAATGCCTGGGATGCTTTAGATATTTCCTTAACACACACATTCCCACCCTAATTCTGACCTTTGATCAATGGCTGTATTCCCACAGAGCAAAGTAAAATTACAATAGGGCCAGTCCCTTTACATTTCTCTGAATTCCCCTTATTGTGATAAGAGCCATTCTGGGAATAGAAATCCAAGAAATTGCTAGATAGAACATGCCAGGAAACAGATTGTTATTCAATGGACCATAATAATAATAGTAACAACAATGATAATGATCATTGATAGTAATTCGTCAAAAGATTGAAGCTCGGTTCATTCAATAAATTATACTGTATGCTGAGCAATGTTATCAAGAAGAAGGAAATCAACATTAAGCTTTGGTGGGGCTCTGACAGTGTCACTTACAAGTCTGAGGTAAAGCTTTAGCCAGATTTTGAGTCCCTCCCAATGGCCCTTGTCAAATGTGTTCAGTACGTGAGTCACAATGCACACTGGAAGGAAGCGGGTTCTAACATCCTGTTTAGGGATAGCATTATAAATAAATGTTTTATTGTCACATACGCCGGATAGGTGCAGTGAAATGTGTTCTTTTCCAGGGTCAGCGATAGTAGTACAGCACCCCTGGATTAAATTAGGGTTAAGTACCTTGCTCAAGGGCACATCGAAAGATTTTTTACCTTGGGTATTCAAACTAGCGACCTTTCAGTTACTGGCCCAACGCGCTAACCGCTAGGCTACATACACTACATGCATTCTTCATAAGAGTGAAGTGAATGTCACCCTCAATACAAACACAATTACATTCCCAAGAAAACAGTGTAAGGTCCTCTGCGTGCGTGACATTCGTTTGAAAACAAAGAAGAATGGAAAACAGCATCAATAATATTCGATCTGCTTCGCACTCTTCCGCTTCTTGCATTTCTTCAACAATGAGCTGACTTCACGAATCCCATCGAAAAAACGAATCATTTGTGTATTTGAATATATGAAACATGCAGTTGTTCACTGCCCATCTAAGAATGAGACCCCTTCACAAAGAGATGTGCTGTCTCTGCTCCTACATTGTATTTGTCAAATAATAAGTTAAAATGATCATATTGATGGCTTTAAGTTGCTACAGGTCATGACGTTGAGCTGTAGCCTATTAGGCATTGTTGCAATAGAGTATTAGGTGATCTCTATAGTGCAATACATTTTGAGTCATTTTGACATTTACCTTTTTTTTACTTTTTTTTTTATATGTAACACTTGACACAAAACTTTGACACTTAGTACTTTAAATTGATTTATCAAACAATATTGACTACATTTCATTGGAATTGATTACATTTTCATTGCAATTATAGTTTACATAATAATATAATTACATAATACACCTAATAATTGTTTTAGGTGTATTTTGGAGTTATGGGAACAATTTACAGTACCAGTCAAAAGTTTGTACACACCTTCTCATTCAAGTTTTTTTTTTATTTGTACTATTTTCTACATTGTAGAATAATAGTGAAGACATCAAAACTATGAAATAACACATGGAATCACGTAGTAACCAAAAAATAGTAAAACAAATCAAAATATATTTTAGATTTTAGATTCTTCAAAGTAGCCACCCTTTGTCTTGATGACAGCTTTGCACAATCTTGGCATTCTCTCAACCAGCTTCACCTGGAATGCTTTTCCAACAGTCTTGAAGGAGTTCCCACATATTCTGAGCACTTGTTGGCTGCTTTTCCTTCACTCTGAGGTCCGACTCATCCCTAACCATCTCAATTGGGTTTAGGTTGGGTGATTGTGGAGGCCAGGTCATCTGATGTAGCACTCCCTCTCCTTCTTGGTCAAATAGCCCTTACACAGCCTGGAGGTGTGTTGGGTCATTGTCCTGTTGAAAAAAAAATTTAAGCACACCCACACCATCACACCTCCTCCTCCATGCTTCACGGTGGGAACTACACATGCGGAGATCATCTGTTCGCCTACTCTGCGTTTTTGCGACTGCACTTGAAGAAACTTTCAAAGTTCTTGAAATTTTCCGCATTGACTGACCTTCATGTCTTAACATAATGATAGTCTGTCCTTTCTCTTTGCTTCTTTGAGCTGTTCGCGCCATAATATGGACTTGGTCTTTTACCAAATAGGGCTATCTTCTGTATACCACCCCTATCTTGTCACAACACAACTGATTGGTTCAAATGCATCCAGAAGGAAATAAATTCCACAAATTAACTTTTAACAAGGCACACCTGTTCATTTAAATGCATTTCAGGTGACTACCTCATAAAGCTGGTTGAGAGAATGCCAAGAGTGAGCAAAGCTGTCATGAAGGCAAAGGGTGGCTATTTGTAGAATCTCAAATATAACATATGTTTTGTTTTGTTTAACACTTTTTTGGTTACTACATGATTCCATATGTGTTATTTCATAATTTAGATGTCTTCACTATTTCTACAATGTAGAAAATAGTACAAATAAAGAAAAACCCTTGAATGAGTAGGTGTGTCCAAACTTTTGACTGGTACTGTATTTGTTTAGGCCTTATTTTAATTTAGCAGATTCTCATTTACAACGACTTAGGGAAGACTCTCATCTCAGAAGAGAGGCAGGGTAGGAGAACCATGATGATTCTAAAAGGTAGAGAGGGACCAAGCCTGACCTGATTATTGAGGGAAGGACTGATTAAAATGTATCATAATTTCCCCTTTGCCAAGATAATCCACCCACTTGACATGTATGGCATATCAAGAAGCTGATAACACAGCATGGTCATTACACAGGTGCACCTTGTGCTGGGGACAATAAAAGGCCACTCTAAAATGTGCAGTTTTTTGTCACACCCTGATCTGTTTCACCTTTCTTGTGTTTGTCTCCACCCCCCCTCCAGGTGTCGCTTGTTTTCCCCATTATCCCCTGTGCATTTATGCCTGTGTTTTCTGTTTGTCTGTTGCCAGTTCGTCTTGTCAAACCGACCAGCGTGGTTTTCCTGTACGCCTGTGTTGCGCTAGCCCTTGTTTTTCCTAGTTTTGCTGGTTTTGACCACTCTGCCTGCTTTGACCCTGCCTGCCTGCCGTTCTGTACCTGTCTGACACTGCCCTGGATTACTGACCTCTGCCTGCCTGTCGTTCTGTACCTTTCTGACTCTGGCCTGGATTACCGACCACGGCCTGCCCTTGACCTGTCTTTATCCTGCATAACTGTCCATTAAAACAAACTGGAACGAAGACGATGGGGTGTGCCTCTCACCATCTCATTAGAGTTTGGGGCCAAGTCCTAGCTAATAAAATGGTCAAATGAGAGATGCGACTGACCACTATATTGATTTCAATTACTGTGGTTCACATAAGTGTAACAAATGTTAGCTTAAATGAGTATGTTTGAAAATGTTGGTGTCTCAAGGGTGAGCTGAACATGTTAAGTTTTAGACAACACTGTTTTCCTGAAAGCCCATCCTGAAGGGTATACTACAAAGCAACTTTGATAAACAACCAGAAATAACTATTGATGTTCTGGTTCATTAAGATAAACTTAGGTATATGTTGTTGGTTGTTGAGTCAATTAGACCATGCTAATTTCAAGCTTATATTTCTACTAAATAAGCTATTTAAGAATATTAGCTGGTTAACTCCTTGATCCTCCTGTACCCTCTGAACTGATACTGTACATGTTTCGGGTCATTCACAGCCCATCCTAGTCACTCCTTCACACCAGTACGCCGCTCCTGCAACGTGAGGGCAGGAAAAAATAAGTCACAGGAGTTGGCGATGGAGTACAAACAACCTTAAGGGCCGGTGTCCCTATCCAGGCTGGGGCCCCAGAAAGACTTCTCCCACTGGCCGAAGCAGCCTCCCCATCCTCTCCAACCCCCAACCCTCCGCCCTCGAGGGAAACTGCTCTACTTCCTCCCCTTCTTTAAAGGATGTGCCAAAATAAGCAGCTATGGGCCAGACGATGAACACCTTTTCCACTGGTTGATAGCAGTGGCTCACACAGCTCTGAAGAACCCTAAGAAGCAGCCTGGAGGGGAACGCTCAGTAGAACCACCATGGAGACCGTTAAGATAGCCTTACTCATCTTCCTTCTAACCTCGCTCCAGCTCCTCACAACAGGTAAGCCTACAGGGATATTTAGACCTGCTTTTGGCAGTCCAAAATGACTACTAAGTGGCTTGGATAGGAGAGCGCACAAGGTGACAAAGGATTGTCTCACAGACAGAAATGTCGAATTCAATTAATAATGGGTTTTAAAAGTTACACAGTAACGAAGTGTTTAACACTGTTGGACAGATGCGAGTTTTAGTCAGGCAAAATGGATGCTTGAAAAAAATAGGCAAAAAGACTCGCCAGTAGTTGCATTGTATAGTGTTTTATGTTATTTTGTCTTGAGTAGAATAATTGCTTTTATTAGCTGTTGTATTTACTTATTGTCTTAATCAGACTTGGTAGGCACATAAAAAAATATTGCATATGGACATGGTTCATTAAATATCTTACATAATAACACACGAAACACAACTGGCGATCACAATCAAGATATCCAGAACAGTGTGTTTGTGAGTTGAACTAAGAGAGGCTCACACTTTGAACATTTTTCCAGGGACGTCCAATGATGCCTATGTGCATTTTTCCGTTGGTACGAGCCTGAGATAAGAGCAGCATTGTTTTTTGTTGTTGTCGATTGGAATCTAATGTAAAACATTAAGAACACCTGCTCTTTCCATGACAGACTGACCAGGTGAAAGCTATGATCCCTTATTGATGTCACTTGTTAAATCCACTTCAAATCAGTGTAGATTAAGGAGAAGGATTTTTAAGGTTAGAGACAATTGAGACATGGATTGTGTATGTGTGCCATTTAGAGGGTGAATGGGAAAGACACCATGTTGAAGTGCCTTTGAACAGGGTCTGGTAGTATGTGCCAGGCGCACATCCAGCCAACTTGACACAACTATGGGAAACATTGGAGTCAACATGGGCCAGCATCCCTGTGGAACGCTTTCGACACCTTGTAGAGTCCATGCCCCGACGAATTAAGGCTGTTCTGATGGAAAAGGGGGGTTGCAACTCAATATTAGGAAGGTATTCTTAAAATGTTACGTACTCTCCGTGTATATTTCAAGTCTCTGAATTCATGCAACAAATTCACTTAGCCATCCTTGGCAATCTTTTCATGAGACATATTGCATCGGACAACACAGATAATAAAACAGGACCTATAGGAATAAAAAACATTGTTTGACGTCCAGGCCGAGACAAATGAATGTGGTTACTGGGCTTGTGGAAAAAATAAAGAGGGAGTCTCCTGATTTGTTGTTTTGCTTGGAGCATGGGCACAGATCCAGGACCTGCGCTGCCCAGAAAGGTGATTGGAGCTGTAGATAGCCAGTGGGAACCAAACTGCTCCTTCTCTAACAGAGGGTGAGAGATCATTGTCCTGACCATTTCGAAATGAAATGATCCAATCGGCAGCAAATCTCCTTCCTGCATGAATGTAAACATCTGCAGGAAACACCTAAGCAAAGCCCTAGTGACTACAGTGCAAGCCTCTATGGAGTGGACATAGACATTTTAGTTTTTTTCCCTTGCAAATATGTCCCACCATAATATATACAAAACTAAATTGATAAAGAGTTCTCTTAGCAGGAAGTATCCGCCTACAATATATTATATTACATCTGTAAAAAAAAAACTAAACTCACTGAATGATTTAATTGTTTTTGTCTGCCTCTCGCCTGTTGTTCAGATGCTTCTTGTGTTACCACACAAAAATCAGCAGAACATTCAACAACAGGCAAACCATCAGGTAGGTAATATTTCAAGAGACAGCGATAGTAATTTCGAAAAAATCTCAGGGATTCTTTGTTTTCTTTTTTATTACAAACAAAAAATGAACACTCAAGAGGCTGGTTGCATTTTAAAGTCTGAAAGATTTACGCATCACATATGTTTATCCTGCTGCTAAGTTTTGTGATTTGAATCTTATTGTACACTACTGAGTTAGAACATCTTTGATCTGTCATCACAGAAACTACGACACCCGTCACGACTGTTCCTCTTTCCACTGTAAAGAACCTTGGTGTAAATGTTACTGCAACCAGCGTTACTGCAACCAGTGTGACCCCAACCAGTGTGACCCCAACCAGTGTGACCCCAACCAGTAAGTCAAATAAAAAAACATGGTCTAATGTTACAATGTTCTAGTTCAAATAAGTGTCAGAACATTAGGACATTGTAACATTAAAAAGTGTTCAATCTTTAGAGATAGGTACAGTATGCTGGTTTAGAAACTGCTGTTAACACAGCATCATAAAATGCATCATACCGGCTGTATTTCTGTATTTTGAAAGTGATATATCTTGTAAACTTGATTGCTGACATGCAAAACATTTTTTGGACTATATCAATAATGGACTAATGAAACAAACACCAAAATATTGTTTTTGTGGTGGAATTTTCCTTTAAGACCGATTTTGCATTCCAGAGAATTCTACCTGGAATTCTACCACAGCGCTTGCTACATCAACAGTAACAGAAAATACAAAAATGTCATCCTCACCCCAAGTCCCAGTGAATTCCGCATCTCCATATACTAAGGATAATGGTGAGACTTCATAGACATTTCCTTTAAATTGGCTATTGAAATGTAATCTGTCTTCTCTGTAAACTTTATTTTTATGACAGAGGTCCTACATCATACAATAGGTCTGATGTGCTCACATGTGATTGTGCAATAAGCTCTTCAGATGTAAAAAAACAGATAATAGCCAGGGTTCGAACATATATACACATCATCTCGGAGTGCTGATTTAGGATCAGTCTTGTCTTTCAGGTCCCAATGAATAAGATTACATGGACAGGGAGGACCTGATCCTACTGTAGATCAGCTCTCCTACTCTGACAAGCTTAATACTGGCCCAGATCTTTTAAAATGTTAGACATTTTCTGAACGAGTGCATTCTACCTCGTTCGCACAGGAACACAAGGGACCCAGGCCCCAACAACTGTTACCAAGAGTGACTCACTAAACAAAACCACCATTTCTGACCTTACCAAAAAGCTCCCAGGTAGGAGAAGATTTGTTTACCCTCTCTCAAATCACAATAGAGAGGCTAGAGGATAGCAAGTACTGCATTGGGTTAATGATACCATGACCCCATAACAATGTTTTGCCATGAATGTTGTCTTCAGGTTCAGAGGCTGAAAATACAGGTAAGTCTAAAGCACCATCACTGTCCCTCAGTGCACTATTTTGTCTACTACCTGTGTAGGAAGACACGATGGTATAATGATAAAAATGACAATTTTTTCCCCCAGATCAAGATAGAGTCAAGGACAATAAGAATACGGATCATGTCGGTACGTCCTCTACTACCATCATCTGTATAGGAATAAACTCACATTGTCATGAATGGTGCTCCATTTTCCTTGCACTGAAAAACACACAGTCCGCAAAATAACCATAACATTTTAAATGGACACATTATCCAGATGACAAGTTACCTACACCATATATACAAAAGTATGTGGACACCCTTTCAAATTAATGGATTCGGCTATTTCAGCCACACCTATTGCTGACAGGAGTATAAGATCGAGCACACCGCCATGCATTCTCCATAGACAAACATTGGCAGTGGAACAGCCTTAATGAAGAGCTCAGTGACTTTCAATATGGCACCGTCATAGGACACCACCTTTCCAACAAGTCACATTTCTGCCCTGCTTAGATCTGCCCCGATCAACTGTAAGGGCTGTTGTAGTGAAGCAGCAAAGGGGGGGATCAACTCCATATCAATGCCCATGATTTTGGAATGAGATGTTCGACGAGCAGGTGTCCACATACTTGAGGGTATGTAGGGTATTATGCAACTAGCATCTCCTTCTCGTGGTCATCGAAAGTTCAGTTACCGCATGAATCACACTGCAGAGTATATGGAGCTTTACGTTATGTTATTGTTTTCTACCAGGTCAACAGGCTGGAGGTGAGAGACGGAAACTCCTAAATCAATTAATGTAGAACCTTTATGGACCCATTTACCTCAGCATCTAATGTTCTACCACACCCACCAGAGGGTGCACACACTTCAAATTTGACTGGGTTGTGTGTGTGTGTGTGTGTGCGTGCATGTGCGTGTGCCATGTTTGATTACAAATCATCATAAATTGCCTACATTACACATTGTCCAAACAATGGTACTAATCCAACTTCTCATGGGATGTGAAAAACAACAGTTTTGTCTGCCACACTAAAAGATATACCTCCTCTTTGTCTTCAGATAAGAACCTGCTGTGGATTCTTTTGCCAGTCCTGGCACTTGTGGGGGCTGCTGTCGTGGCCCTTCTGAAAAGTAAATGCATGAAGGACCACGATCACACAGGTACTACTCAATGACTGAAACAGCTGTGACTCTACACAGCATTATGTCTACATACTCATTACAAACTAAATAGCACTCATTATTCCATGTTTTTTGTCCCTGAACAGAGATAACTGATAATGGAACAGAAAAGTAAGTATAGTCGTTGTACATAAAGATAGGACTCCATTTGAACAGTTCAATTATAAACTGGGTGGTTCAGGCCCTGAATGGCGATTGGCTGAAAGCTGTGGTATATCAGACCGTATACCACGTGTATGACAGAACATTTATTTTTACCGTTCTAATTACATTGGTAACCAGTTTATAATAGCAACAAGGCACCTCTGGGGTTTGTGGTATATTGCTAATATACCATGGCTAAGGGCTGTATCCAGGCACTCCGCGTTGCGTTGTGCTTAAGAACTGCCCTTAGCCGTGGTGTATTGGTCATATACCACACCCCCTCAGGCCTTATTGTTTAAATATACTGTGATCTTGTCAAAAATACTATTTTACCACCAATATGCCGTGCTGTCTCCTCTTTGCAGTGCCTCTTTCCAGAGCAGGCCGGACAACGCCAAAGACGGTGTCATGCTTCTCGGGGTGAAGTCTTCAGGCGGTGAAGACAATGGTATGTTTAAACTGTTTACTTACTTAGCATCGTCAAACGGTGAGGCGCTGTTAGACTGTAAACTTCCAGCAGCTCTGGTGAATGCATAACCAGGCCATTGCAGTAAAGCTCGGCTCGGCTCAGTAGTGTGAAAATATTATAACAAGCAATTAGTCTATTCAGTTCCCACGACTCCTCCCCTTCATGTGAAGTAAAGACCAGGAGGAACACTTCAATAAAACTGTAAAAAGTTCAAGAGAATCATAGTCTTCTACTTAACTTTCCCAAGTTCTCGCACTCATTTCCACCATCCCTCTACATTACAACTGTTTCATCAGGCGTGGACCTGCAATTATTGCAGTGAAGCCTGGAGCTTTTAATATCTCATTGTGCACATTCAGTAAATGAGCTTGGGCTGCAGAGAACAGGGGAAGGTGTTTCCTGTGATTTCTCATCCCCACCCTTGAAAGACCAGCAGAGGATGAAAGATGGGGACTTCCTCACACAAACACAGATTATTTTGGACGGGCCCTATTGTGTGGCTCCCTGGGCCGGCAAATGTCAATGTGCCCTGGGCAGACCCTGTGTGTAGTTTGCACATCAGGCATAAATAGGCCTACCTCCCAAAATGGGAATTTGGCTTAAAATCCCTACCTTCCTCCCTTTTCACTGTAATCAGAGCCTCTATCTGTTTGCTGGTAAACTCTGATATCTGGACAATAATACAACACTGAACTCTACTGTTCTGTTGAGCAACCACGAAGCAAACACGCCAGGGCTGAGTTCAACAGGACGCAACGTTATGGAACATTCAGATAGAAATGTACTATACAGAACAAGGATGCCTCTGTCATTTAAAATAAGGAATCACGCTGTCTCTATTCTTAGCATTTCTATCTGCAACGTTCGACAACCTTTGGCTACTGATCGTGGCTCTGGATATTCCTATTCTAATGCGAGGGATGTTGTAATATAACCACACCTGTCAAATTAGATCCTGGGTTAGGGTTTTATAATACATAACCAGTTTGTTCATTTTGAACTCTCCATCCAGCTGCTGCAAGATAAAAGGGAGGCCATCCCATTTGAAAGGACCAATGGATGAGGACGAGCTCTTACAACCAAAAAATGGTCCAGATCCCTTCACCTTCAACGATCTAAACCTTATGGACTATCAAATACAGCATCACAGAATCACAAAAGTTACTAAAGTGGGAACATTTGTATATGGTTTGTGAGTATTGTAGGATATGGGGCTCTTAACTGAACACGTGTCTGTTAGAAGGTATAGCATGTTTTATTATGTAATTCATTGTTTTGTGTATTCCTATTTTGATGGTAATTTAGTCAAGAAGGAATTGTGTTTTTAATTTAATCAAGACCAACATACAGACATTTTAGTCAGGAAAACGATGCTGGATTCTGAATTAACATGAATAAATTAACCCAAATTCTCATTGTCTGAGTGTAAGATGATTGTCTCACCCCTGTATTCAAGATACTGGTTTTGATTTGATTAAATCACCCAAACATGCACAAAATCCAAATGTACTGAACCTGAATTCAACACACAATTCCTCGATTGAAACCAGTTAGTGACCAGTACACATGGTTAACAAGTGTTTGTATGCTTTAAATCTGTTTAAAATAATTATTTAGTTTTCAGTGTAAATGCCAGGATTGTAAAGATGAGCTTTTTTACCAGTATGTTTCCTGCTTTTGAACAAGTTATTTTGTATATTAGCTGTTGCTTGTCAGAAAACTTTTGTCAAATGTTTCCCAAGGAGGGTTGGGTTTGTTTGAATCACAGATGTATGTTTCCCAAGGTGGGTTGGGTTTGTTTGAATCACAGATGTATGTTTCCCAAGGAGGGTTGGGTTTGATTAAATCACAGATGTATGTTTCCCAGGGAGGGTTGGGTTTGTTTAAATCACAGATGTATGTTTCCCAAGGAGGGTTGGGTTTGTTTAAATCACAGATGTATGTTTCCCAAGGAGGGTTGGGTTTGATTAAATCACAGATGTATGTTTCCCAGGGAGGGTTGGGTTTGTTTAAATCACAGATGTATGTTTCCCAAGGAGGGTTGGGTTTGATTAAATCACAGATGTATGTTTCCCAGGGAGGGTTGGGTTTGTTTAAATCACAGATGTATGTTTCCCAAGGAGGGTTGGGTTTGTTTAAATCACAGATGTATGTTTCCCAAGGAGGGTTGGGTTTGTTTAAATCACAGATGTATGTTTCCCAGGGAGGGTTGGGTTTGTTTAAATCACAGATGTATGTTTCCCAGGGAGGGTTGGGTTTGTTTAAATCACAGATGTATGTTTCCCAGGGAGGGTTGGGTTTGTTTAAATCACAGATGTATGTTTTACAACATTTGGGGTTAAAGCAAATAAAACTAAATGTGTTTATTTTTTGTAATGGAGCAAATCCATAAGATTTCCCTCTGGTCAAAGATTATTTGAATTTCTCAAATACAGAACAGCGCTGTTTTACTGATCGGCATTGGTTGAATATTTGTTGTTTTGCACCCGTACATGCTAACAAAACATTGGCGCCATTATACAATGAATAAAGTTCATGTTGATTTTAGATGTTGACTACACCTGGCTACACACCATATCTGATTGATTTGAATGTGTTGAGTTATATAATGCACCATTGGTTCTTAACGGTATGCAAATAAGCAGGCCTTATAAGCATATCGTATTCCCAAATAGTAAACACGTTTTTAATGGACAGCAAAGTCCAGGCCCAGCTGCTCCCATCACTCCTGGAGGGTTTAGTTCCAACCAGGTTGTCTTTCTTTGTCGTCAAACTGCACAGATTATCAGATCTCACAATGATTTGTCTGAGAAACCATTTGAATAGGCTATATTATAACACAGGCTTAGTAATCTTCTGAGATGCGCAGCATCTAGAGTCTACTTGATTTGCCACCTGTAAAATGTCTAATTTATCAAAATAAACAACATGGCTAAAGTAGCCTGGTAACCTTTCAGAACTGCACAGCCGAAGAATAGCACACCAAAGAGGGTATTGTCCCTTTACGAGACATTACCCTCACTGGGGGGCGAACAAGGAGGAAGCGGTGATGAGGGTGGTGAAAAACTGAAGAGTGCTGCTAGTGCAACTGGTGATGATGAGGAAGGAGCATCTGCGATATGTAGGTCTTCAAAGGTAAGCATAGAGTTGTTGTCCATCCAGACACTCAACCTCTCAGTGCAGGCCCTGATAGAAAGGGTGGACAGACTCCAAGGAATACTCTCTTATTGGGCAGGTGGAACATAAGAGACTATTCGGATGTACTCCAGTTCTCTCCGAGAATGCTGACTAGGAACACTATGATACACCAGCCAGACCAACAATCACACTGACTCCTCAACAAAAAAGACCATGATACAGCGTTAATATGTATTAAAACATTCAAAGATATGAGCCAGGGAATGACCCCAGAGGACACTTCATAGACTACTATAACTCCCTACCCATGGAGCTTAGCTACTCATTGCCATTTGTTAATTAGGTTTTGCAGAAGCAGTAGCTACTCTTCCTGGGGTCCACAAAACATGAAAAGTAACAAAACACATTTTAAATACAACGATATGCAATACAACTAAAAAAGGAATACAAACAATACAACTGAAAAAGTATGTGTGTGTGTGTGTGTCACAGTCCCCGCCGTTCCATGAGTTGTTTAATCCATTTTTTTAAAGGTAATTTCATTGTTTGCTTGAGTAATTGGACATGGGAGTGCCATTAGAATCATGGCTCTGTATAAAACTGTGTGTTGCCGTGAATTTTTGTTTTGGACTTGGGGACTGTGAAGAGACCCCTGGTGGCATGTCTTGTGGGGAATGTACAGGTGTCTGAGCTGAATGTTATTCGATTATGCAAACAATCTGGAATTTGTCACAGTAATATTCATCATAAAAACTAGAAGAGAAGTAGTTAATCTCTTGTCAACCCTCAACCATCTCAACATGGCACTGGGTCACCTCCATTGCTTTGGCTGCATGTTTGGGGTCATTGTCCTGTTGGAATGTAAAATCTTCGCCCCAGTCTAAGGTCATTTGCACTCTGAAGCAGGTTCTCATCAAGGATTTGCCTGTATATGGGTCCATTCATTGTTCCCTCTGTCCTTACCAGTCTCCCAGTCCCTCCCACTGAAAAGCACGGTAGGAATGTGTTGGATGGGTAATGAGCTATGCCTGGTTTACTCCAAACATAGCACTTTGCATTCAGGACAAAGAGTACAATTTTTGTTTCATCAGACCACATAATCTTTTGACTTGTGCTCTCACAGTCTTTCATGTGTCTTTTTGCAAAATCCAGGCATGCTGTCATATGCCCTTTTCTCAGGAGTGGCTTCCATCTGGCCACCCTCCCATAAAGCACAGATTGGTGAAGTGCTGTAGAGACTGTTGTCCTTCTGGCAGGTTCTCCCATCTCAGCCAAGGAACTCTGTAGTTCTCTCAGAGTGGTCATTGGTTTCTTGGTCACCTCCCTGACCAAGGTCCTTCTTGCCCGGTTGCTCAAATTGGTTGGATGGCCAGCTCTAGGCATAGTCTGGGTAATTCCATATTTTTTTCAATTTCCCAATGATGTGCTCTTGGAAAATGTCAACACTATAGAAATTGTTTTATACCCTTCCCTAGATACATGCCTCATCACAATTATATCTCAGGGATTTACAGACAGTTCTTGGACATCTTCCATTTAAGAATGATGGAGGCTGCTGTGTTCTTGGGGATCTTCAATGCTGATCTATGATCTATGTCTAGACATAATCCTGTCTGGGAGCTCTAAGGACAATTCCTTCAACCTCATGTCTTGGTTTCTGTTCTGACATGCACTGTCAACTGTGGGACTTTAAATAGACAGGTGTGTTTCTTTCTAAATCATTTCCGAACAATTGAATTGGCCAGTGTTGGACTCCAATCAAGTTGTAGTGACATCTCAAGGATGATAAAATAAAATTGGATGCACCTTTCAGCTCAATATGGAGTGGCATAGCAAAGGGGGCAAACAAGTATTTAGTCAGCCACCAATTGTGCAAGTTCTCCCACTTAAAAAGATGAGAGAGTCCTGTAATCTTTATCATAGTTACACTTCAACTATGACAGACAAAATGAGGGGGAAAAATCCAGAAAATCACATTGTAGGATTTTTAATGAATTTATGTGCAAGTTATGGTGGAAAATAAGTATTTGGTCACCTACAAACAAGCAAGATTTCTGGCTCTCACAGACCTGTAACTTCTTCTTTAAGAGGCTCCTCTGTCCTCCACTCGTTACCTGTATTAATGGCACCTGTTTGAACTTGTTATCAGTATAAAAGACACCTGTCCACAACCTCAAACAGTCACACTCAGAACTCCACTATGGCCAAGACCAAAGAGCTGTCAAAGGACACCAGAAACAAAATTGTAGACCTGCACCAGGCTGGGAAGACTGAATCTGCAATAGGTAAGCAGCTTGGTTTGAAGAAATCAACTGTGGGAGCAATTATTAGGAAATGGAAGACATACAAGACCACTGATAATCTCCCTCGATCTGGGGCTCCACACAAGATCTCACCCCGTGGGGTCAAAATGATCACAAGAACAGTGAGCAAAAATCCCAGAACCACATGGGGGGACCTAGTGAATGACCTGCAGAGAGCTGGGACCAAAGTAACAAAGCCTACCATCAGTAACACACTACGCCGCCAGGGACTCAAATCCTGCAGTGCCAGACGTGTCCCCCTGCTTAAGCCAGTACAAGTCCAGGCCCGTCTGAAGTTTGCTAGAGAGCATTTGGATGATCCAGAAGAAGATTGGGAGAATGTCATATGGTCAGATGAAACCAAAATATAACTTTTTGGTAAAAACTCAACTCGTTGTGTTTGGAGGACAAAGAATGCTGAGTTGCATCCAAAGAACACCATACCTACTGTGAAGCATGGGGGTGGAAACATCATGCTTTGGGGCTGTTTTTCTGCAAAGGGACCAGGACGACTGATCCGTGTAAAGGAAAGAATGAATGGGGCCATGTATCGTGAGATTTTGAGTGAAAACCTCCTTCCATCAGCAAGGGCATTGAAGATGAAACGTGGCTGGGTCTTTCAGCATGATAATGATCCCAAACACACCGCCCGGGCAACGAAGGAGTGGCTTCATAAGAAGCATTTCAAGGTCTTGGAGTGGCCTAGCCAGTCTCCAGATCTCAACCCCATAGAAAATCTTTGGAGGGAGTTGAAAGTCCATGTTGCCCAGCAACAGCCCCAAAACATCACTGCTCTAGAGGAGATCTGCATGGAGGAATGGGCCAAAATACCAGCAACAGTGTGTGGAAACCTTGTGAAGACTCTGTCATTGCCAACAAAGGGTATATAACAAATTATTGAGATAAACTTTTGTTATTGACCAAATACTTATTTTCCACCATAATTTGCAAATAAATAAATTTAAAATCCTACAATGTGAATTTCTGGATTTTTTTTTTCTCTTTTTTGTCTGTCATAGTTGAAGTGTACCTATGATGAAAATTACAGGCCTCTCTCATCTTTATAAGTGGGAGAACTTGCACAATTGGTGGCTGACTAAATACTTTTTTGCCCCACTGTATAGACTGTACTCGATACCATCTACTGCATCTTGCCTATGCCATTCTGTACCATCACTCATTCATATATCTTTATGTACATATTCTTTATCCCTTTACACTTGTGTGTATAAGGTAGGAGTTGTGGAATTGTTAGGTTAGATTACTCGTTGGTTATTAATGCATTGTCGGAACTAGAAGCACAAGCATTTCGCTACACTCGCATTAACATCTGCTAACCATGTGTATGTGACAAATACAATTTGATTTGATTGTTGCAAAAGCCATTATACCGTAGAAGAGAAATGCAACCCAACAGAAGAGGCATGCTGGGTCTCCTGTTAGATTCTACAAGAAGGTCAGGGGATGCAATAGGAGTCATGAATCGCTGAGAAGAAATGGGTGCCAGCATACCAGACCCCTTGGGCAGGGAGATAACAAGAGGATCCGCCTCCATTGCACTGGATTAGTAATGTGAAGCTCAACCAGGGATACTTTTGCCTCATTCAGGGAAGCTTATTCGACAAATGGGAATATTTCACAGGCAGCGTTTGGCAGCGCTCGCCTTACTCACTAACCCTGAAGGTCACACAGGCAAACTGAGGGACTGAAGACTATTGCCCTTATTACAGCCATTTCAAAGTCTTTGACAGACCATAGTGCCCAATACAGTTCTGTCTATTAAAAAGTTTTATTTTGTTAATATATTTTATTCAACCAGGCCTCTAAAGCCGGATTCTCCAATTTATGAGTTGGGGTTATCGATACTGCAACCACCGGAATTTGATTCAAAACTATGTTTTGAAAAATGCTATCACACAATGTTAGCTCTTACACAAAATGTGGTTTGGAATTTAAGACATTGCTAGTAATTTGCTTGAATGAGGAAGTGCAGTGCAGAGTACACCCAAACCCAATTTGCTCATGATTCGATTGAAATTGAACACTGAACCGGCAGGGGGCAGAGATAAACATTGTTGTTTTGGTATAACCACAATGCCTCTCAATAACTGCTCATTTCAGAGAAGGAAGTGGCCAGGGTGAAGGCTGAGATGGAGGAGAAGAGAGAAGGAGGTGGCCAGTTGTAAAGATCCCCAAATGGCGCAAGAGGGCTGTAGGAGATAGATGGAGAGGGTGTGCCTGTGTACTGTAGGCCTGCAGAGAGATACAGGGAGATACACTGCATTAGGAAAGTATTCCGACCTCTTGACTTTTCCCACATTTTGTTACATTACAGCCTTATTCTAAAATGGATTAAATACATTTTTGTCCTCATCAATCTACACATAATATCCCACAATGACAAAGGGAAAACAGGTTTTTGGAAATGTTTGCACATTTTTTTTAAATATGTAAATACGTTTTTTTTTAAAGTATTCAGACCCTTTGAAATTGAGCTCAGGTGCATCCTGTTTGATCATCCTTGAGATGTTTGTACAACTTGATTGGAGTCCACCTGCAATGAATTAAATTGATTGGACATGATTTGGAAAGCACACACCTTTCTTTACAAGGTGCCACAGTTGACCCTTGCATGTCAGAGCAAAAACCAAGCCATGAGGTTGAAGGAATTGTCGGTAAAGCTCCAAGACAGGATTGTATCGAGGCACAGATCTGGAGAAAGGTACCAAAACATTTCTACAGCATTGAAGGTCCCCAAGAACACAGTGACCTCCATCATATTTAAATGGAAGAAGCTTGGAACCACCAAAACTCTTCGTAGAGCTGGCAGCCCGGCCAAACTGAGCAATTGGGGGAGAAGGGCCTTGGTCAGGTAGGTGACCAAGAACCCAATGGTCACTCTGACAGAGCTCTAGAGTTCCTCTGTGAAGATGGGAGAACCTTCCAGAAGGACAACCATCTCTGCAGAACTCTACCAATCAGGCCTTTATGGTAGAGTGGCCAGACGAAAGCCACTCCTCTGTAAAAGGCACATGACAGCCCGCTTGGAGTTTGCCAAAAGGTACCTAAAGACTTTCAGGCCATGAGAAACAAGATTCTCTGGTCTGATGAAACAAGGATTGAAATGCCAAGCATCACATCTGGAGGAAAACTGGCACCATCCCTACAGTGAAGCATGGTGGTGGCAGCATCATCCTGTGGGGATGTTTTTCAGAGGCAGGGACTGGAGACTGGTCAGGAGCGAGGGAAAGATGAACGGAGCAAAGTACAGAGATCCTTGATGAATACCTGCTCCAGAGCACTCAGGACCTCAGACTGAGGTGAAGGTTTACCTTCCAACATGACAACGACCCTAAGCACAAAGCCAAGATACTGCAGGAGTAGCTCCCCATCTAACCTGACAGAGCTTGAGAGGATCTGCAGAGACGAATGTGAGAAACTCCCCAAATACAGGTGTGCCAAGCTTATAGCGTCATACCCAAGTGGACTCGAATTGCTGCCAAAGGTGCTTCAACAATGTACTGAGTAAAAGGTCTGAATACATATGTAAATGTGATGTTTCATTTTTTTTTAATACATTTGCAAATATTTCTAAAAACCTGTTTTTGCTTTGTTATTATTCACTTGGGGAAAACTGTCTGACCTCGCATTGGTAACTAAAGAGGGCGGAACTTGACTTTATACAGATGTGGGGGGAAATGGCCTTGAAGGGGATTTTTGGGAATTCTGCAAGAGGGACCTGGCAACCCTGTTTGTGAGTCACGAACACGGTACGTGTATAACTACAACCAGTTAGCAAGTCGGACATTTCCAAGTTTCCTAGTTGCGATTAGCATGTGAAAGTGGCATCCTTATCAGCGAATATTAGTCTGGCTGTTGTGTAATGCCCTTATTAAATTTAAAACATTAGCAATGTTAACTGTTCTTCTAGTCTCCAGTTGCACTGGCAATGCATGTGACTGTGTTTTTTTAGGGGTATCTTGTTCTATCCATGTGACAGCCAGAGTTCCCTGGTGCATTGGATTCCATTACCCTCAGCTGTAAAGAGGGAGGGCCAGGCCTGGAGAGTCAGATTGCATGGGGGAAATCAAATGGCTGTTGAGAGGGATTGATAATGGATTCCCAGAGTGTGGCTGTTGCACTGCAGCTACAGTTAAACATCACTCTTCAAACATCTTATTGAACAATGCACACAAACCTGCCCGTGTCTCTCCATACTGCATAAGTTTGTGATGAGTAACTTTGCCTGAGAACTGAAGACTAGTGATTGCTTCCTGAGCTGGGGATTTAGCTCAGAGTCTTGTGCCGTGCAGAATGTCATGTAAGAATCATCCCAGCTTGAAATAGTTCCCAATCGTTCTGACACAGGACTCCTGGGTTCAAGCCCAGTCTGTCACATTGGTTCCGTGACCGGCATGGGTCTCTGGGAAAGAGGATAGCAAACGGGGGTGAAGTGTAATTTAGGTGGTTTGGTGAGTAATGCTCATGTGATGAGTTAATGAAAACGTGTGTAAATTCCCCAAGGCAACGCTAGGCTAGCTCAGTGGAGTAACAGTCGTCTGATGCACAGGAGACCAAAGAAAACATACCTTACTGCACTTATCTTGATTTGCCTGGCTACACAGACTCCTTGCTCCAGCCAAACGCTACACCATGCCCACAGACGTTAGTTTCTTCTCCGCAATGAGTCTGGATCTGAGTACCTCCCTGATCCTTCAACGAATGTTAACACATTCGGGGCTATCTGATTGATCCCGAACCCGATGGGCTGGGCTAAAGCCAGAACACACGTGGCTAAAGCGGCAGTTTGAAAATTCATCATTGGCTTTGATACTCTGATTGGTTAGAGATGATCCAATCACTGAGGACTTTGTTTGTAAAATACCCCTTGTTGTACTCATTAATACAAACAACTTCAATGATGGCTGTCTCAGACTAAAGTATGTAGTGAATGACAGAGCAGCGGAATAATTTTGTGTGAGTCGTCATGTGTTCTATTATACTTTCCACCAATTTCAATCCATGACTTTGGGAAGCTGCTCCATGAGGCTCCCCAGATCCCATTTCCAGAGGTGTCTGGAAGCAACTGTCTCGTCAAATGTTATGCTCAGTTTTCTTAATTAAATTTAGGAGAGCGTCAAACCATTTTAGATCCATTACTCCACCTCTAAAATGTACCCAGAGTGCAAAATGAATGTGCAATCCATCCGATCATACATTTCTCAGCCACTAATAATATCATGTTATAGATAGACACAAAAAGTAAGGTAGCAACCATGGATATGCACACATCTCATTCAATTCTGAACAATGAAGTACAAAAAATACATGAGTTTAAGAGACTACCTGTTGAATATGGTCCTTATGGTAATAATTTGACTACTAACACTTTTTCCCTGATGAATTATCGCAGGTGAGCGAGTAATTGCAAAATGCAGTTAGCAACAAAGTAATGTTTCTTGATTATTGGTTGACGCAATTTTTTCCGTGGCCAATCATGTGCCTCTGGGCAGACGCTATCTGAGCGCCCTGACAAGCGCGAGGTGTGTTGCTTGGTAAACTTCAGCCAGTACCAGAATGATAAAATGATTCCGATTGGTCAAAGCGGCGTCAGCTGTCAGGAGAACGGTATAAATATTCCCCGAACCTTTTCTCTAGCTGTAGACATTGTTGATGTCAGTGTGGTTGTGGTGGAGAAAATATTGTTGTTGACCCTATGTAGGGGAAGTATTTATGTAAGAGAACCTTTATAAAAAAACAAAGTTATTTATTTTGGGCAAACATCAAGGTAAGACATCTCTTTTATGCGATAATCATGTAATACTCTGCAAGCAAATGTTCTGCTACACCATGAGGACTACTCAAAAATGTTATTATACAAAGTTTTCGAAACATTAGCTAGGTTACGTTAACTTGGTTGTAACGTTATCTAGATGCAAGTTAACAATTTGATTCCATCCAACTTTCGTCAACTTGTCATCAAAACAAAGCTTTTAAGTTATGTAGACTATCTATGCCAAGTTGGCTTGCAAATTGTTGCTAAATTATTATTGAACATTTTCCCTTTTTTTTTTTTTTTTTTTTTTTTTTTTACAGCACTTTAAAAAGGAACAAACGGTGTGTCACTATGGTTGTTGCTACAAGCACACTGAACAGTAAAAACGCTGAATGCATATCAGAATTGGTTGACCGTAGATACGAACAGGCTTGTATCGACAATGGTAAGCTTGGAAGTAGTATTATTATTCTACAATGTATACTTTCATGTGTAGGCCTATTTTGCAACTGGTTATTTCTATAGTCTCCAGCGCTTGTTTACTTCAATATTGGTGCATAGCTGCAGGGAAGAATGGCGCAGGAGGGTGGGAGGGGAGTGGATGGTGAAGTCAACAAAAGATGAAGTCATCTTTTCTCATCAGCTCTGTGCTAGCCTACAGGACTTAGTTTATTTGTTAATGAAAGTTGTACTTTATGGAGATGCATCAAATGTTGTTCAGTGTTTGTTCCATAATGTGCTTTTGCCTTGCACCTTCACTCAACTATTATCTTTTTGTCTTCAATTAGAGCTGGATTTCTGGGACCACTGTCTGGCTGAACCCCACCTAAATGTGGAGGTGTCTGAGGACAGGACATGTCAGCAGCTGGCCAAGATGTTCGAGACCTGCCTGTCGCGGGCCAAAAAGACCACGCTGCACTGCTCAAAGGTGCTGGTCCCAGAGAAGCTCACTCGGAGGATAGCGCGTGATGTCCTGCGCCTGTCATCGGGCGAGCCATGTGGCTGTGTGCTCTACGTGCACCTGGAACAGGAGAAGTGCTGCAAGCAGCTGGAGCGCATTGTGTACAACGCAGATGTGGTTCCCACCTTTGAATTGACACTGGTGTTCAAACAGGATGGCAGCGCTTGGCCCAGCCTCAGAGACTTCCTGCACATTGGTGCCTGTTTCACTCCAGGCTTCAGGCATGTGCTGAAACTCAGTCCGGGCTTCCGGCTCATCAAAAAGAAGCTCTACTCCTCCTCGGCTGGTACCGTGGTAGAAGAGTACTGAGGCAATGGTGGAAGGTGGGACTCTGGGGGGGGGGGTGTGTGTAAGGGTACAATGCACTTCTACACTTGAGTGTGAATGTAAAAATCACTCCTGGAGGGTTTGTTTTGTATGACTACAGTTTGTCAAGTGCTGGTATATGAAGGTTATCGGAGGTGTCCAAAGGCCGGTCAACCAGCCTGTCTGTTCCAATGTCCAGAATGGTACAGCTTAATATTCAAAATGGACAGGCTTGGTTACTGTAATGGATTATGGTCTAATGCCTGAACAAGATTAGCATAACTGTCATTGACTTCACAATATTTGTACAAGCTTTTCCAATCAGCTGAAGTTAAATGTAACATTCTGAATATATTTATATTGTCACATACACCAGACGGGTGCAGTGAAATGTTTTACGGGGTTAAGTGCCTTGCTCAAGGGCACATTGACAGCTTTTATTTTTCACCTTGTCTGCTCTGGTATTCAAACCAGTGACCTTTTCAGTGCTGGCTGTACGCTCTAACCGCTAGGCTACCTGCTGCCCTTTAGAGTCTTTGGTAATCAATTGTCCTACTCATAATTCAAAATTATAAAGATTTGGCAATTCATGTTTAATGTTTTGATGTCCTGGTTTTCCACATTTTAGTAAGTATGTGTTTGTTCAGTCACTAGCCACTTTGAAGTTGCATCAGTCTGGAGTTGTTTCCAGATTTGTCCACTGTGTTCAGCAAAGTAAACACTCCTAGAGGAACAGGACCTGGAAAGTGGTCAGGGGCCATAATGTAAGTGTTCAATGCTGATTTGCGGGTATGTGTGTTAGCGAGTCATTGAATGTTTGTCCTTGTGAACATGCTGCTCATCAATGGCGCAGGCTCTCCAACCTCGATGCCTTAAACTGCCATTTAGAAAATGTTAATCAGTTCATTTTTTTTGCACTTGTTTAGATCCAAGCTCCACGGGATTTCTGTAGAGCTTTCCTTTTTAATACCATATTTTGTTGTTACAATGCTGTTCTCAATTCACTGTTGCAGTGCTGTTTAAGCAACTGAGGATTTTAAAATTCCTTTTGAAGGAAGTGGGAATCGTGTATTTTTGACAATAAAACATTTTAAACTGACTTGTCAAGTGTTTAAATATGAATTCAAATGTTTTCCAATCTGGGTTCAACTGCATTACACGCAACTCAAGTTGGTGACTAATTTTGAAAAATTGGAATTTGACTACAGATTGCAAATGTTTTAATGGTAAGAAATTGACTTGCCACTAGTTTTGTACAAGAGCTTTTGGCTAATCCATCACCTAGCCAGCTGTGGTGGCTCTTCTGGTGCTATGAATGAGACCGACATGAAAAGTTGCACAATACAGGCTTCTCAAAACATAGCAATATGAAGTTGACCAGTGGGATTCTCTTTGTGCTGGGGGGCTGGCATAACACAGATTTTTCAGCATGGTGCATTACTGAAGTAGTCTGTCTAGAAATACCCATTTCAGTCTCCTATGCATGAAACTGGGGAAAAACTACTGGTCCTTGACTGCCTCAGGTGGGTCTAATGCTGGTTGACCCACAACAGGTGGGTCTAATGCTGGTTGGTTAACTGCATTTCAGCCGGTGTCTATTCCACAAGATACCACCGGCTAAATTTACCGTGTGACGTTGAAAGGTCTCTGCTCTGTTCCATCTGACTGCACAATCCACTCATCAGCCCAGCCATGCACTTCAAACTTGTTCACTATAAAAAGCATCTAGACTAACATTTGTTTTCAACAGCGGAGATTTGTATAACCTTGGCTGTCTGACATTTGCAACATCGCAGCATTGGATGTTTTCACTAGAAGTACAGAAGCAGCTTTAAACATTTTCTAGATTTGCCTAATCTCCTTTTCCAAATTCTTCAAATTTCACATACTGGTGTTCTGAAAATATTTTATTGGGATTGAATTTACACTTTTGGGGGGGGGATGCAGAAAAAAGCCTGCTGAAGATGTCTATCTGCTAATACAGGACTAGTGAAGACCCAGTGCACTACTTCTGTAAAAAAAAGTGTTTACCATTTGTAATGAGTGATCTGTACCAAAGTCCATCTGAAAATACATGCTTGATGTGTTTTGCAGTTTCTTGAAATACTTTGCAAATCCAACTAATTTCTCAAACTGAAATGATCTATTCATGCCTTTCCATTTTAGTAGACTCTTATCCAGAGCAACGTACAGTAGTGAGTGCATACATTTTCATACTGGACCTCCGTGGGTATCGAACCCACAACCCTAGCTCTACCAACTGAGCCACATCACATCATAAACCACTTGATGTCTCAATGTATTCAATTACTGTATTGTGCATAGTTTTTCTTTATGGTGATGGAAAGTCTACAGGTACAAACCCAGATGACCAGCGTATGTACAATACCAGCCTCCACTCTTCTGGGAAGGCTTTCCACTAGATGTTGGAACATTGCTGCGGGGACTTGCTTCCATTCAGTCATAAGCATTAGTGAGGTCAGGCACTGATGTTGGGAGATTAGGCCTGGCTCACAGTCAGCGTTCACATTCATCCCAAAGGTGTTCGATGGGATTGAGGTCAGGGCTCTGTGCAGGCCACTCAAGTTCTAGCACACCGATCTCAACAAACCATTTATGTATGGACCTCGTTTTGTGCACGGGGGCATTGTCATGCTAGAAAAGTAAAGGGCCTTCCCCAAACTGTTGCCACAAAATTGGAAGCACAGAATTATCTAGAATGCCATTGTATGGTGTAGAGTTAAGATTCACCTTCACTGGAACTAAGGGACCTAGCCTGAACAATGAAAAACAGCCCCAGACCATTACTCCTCCACCAAACTTTACAATTGGCACTATGAATTTGGGCAGTTAGGGTTCTCCTGTCATCCGCCAAACCCAGATTTGTCTGACTGCCAGATGGTGAAGCATGATTCATCACTCTAGAGAACGATTCCACTGCTCCAGTCCAATGGCGGCAGGCTTTACACCACTCCAGCCGACACTTGGTATTGCGCATGGTGATCCTAGGCTTGTGTGCGGCAGCTAGGCCATGGAAACCCATTTCATGAAGCGCCCGATGAACAGTTCTTGTGTTGACATTGCTACCAGAGGCAGTTTGAAACTCGGTAGTGAGTGTTGCAACCAAGGATATACGATTTTTACGCGTTACGCGCTTCAGCACTTTGATGTGGATGTTTTGTGTCTTTGCCCATACAGTTGAAGTCGGAAGTTTACATACACTTAGGTTGGAGTCATCAAAACTCGATTTTCAACCGATCCACAAATTCTTAACAAACTATAGTTTTGGCAAGTCAGTTAGGACATCTACTTTGTGCATGACACAAAGTAATTTTTCCAACAATTGTTTACACAAATTATTTCACTGTAACACAATTCCAGTGGGTCAGAAGTTGACATACACTAAGTTGACTGTGCCTTTAAACAGCTTGGAAAATTCCTGAAAATTATGTCATGGCTTTAGAAGCTTCTGATAGGCTACTTGACATCATTTGAGTCAATTGGAGGTGTACCTGTGTATGTATTTCAAGGCCTACCTTCAAACTCAGTGCCTCTTTGGTTGACATCATGGAAAAATCAAAAGAATTCAGCCAAGACCTCAGAACTATTTTTTTAAATTCCACTTGTCTGGTTCATCCTTGGGAGCAATTTCCAAACGCCTGAAGGTACCACGTTCATCTGTACAAACAATAGTACGCAAGTATAAACACCATGGGACCATGCAGCCGTCATACCGCTCAGGAAGGTGACGCTTTCTGTCTCCTAGAAATGAATGTACTTTGGTGCGAAAAGTGCAAATCAATCCCAGAACAACAGCAAAGGACCTTGTAAGGATACTGGGTGAAACAGGTACAAAAGTATCTATATCCATAGTAAAACAAGTCCTATATCGACATAACCTGAAAGGCCACAGCAGGGAGGAAGCCACTGCTCCAAAACCGCCATAAAAAAAGCCAGACTACGGTTTGCAACTGCACATGGGGACAAAGATTGTACTTTTTGGAGAAATGTTCTCTGGTCTGATGAAACAAAAATAGAACTGTTTGGCCATAATGGCCATCGTTATGTTTGGAGGAAAAAGGGGATTGCTTGCAAGCCAAAGAACACCATCCCAACTGTGAATCACGGGGGTGACAGCATCATGTTGTGGGGGTGCTTTGCTGCAGGGGGGACTGGTGCACTTCAAAAAATAGATGGCATCATAAGGATGGAAAATTATGTGGATATATTGAAGACATCTCAAGACATAAGTCAGGAAGTTAAAGCATGATCGCAAATGGGTCTTCCAAATGGACAATGACCCCAAGCATACTTCCAAAGTTGTTGCAAAATGGCTTAAGGACAACAAAGTCAAGGCATTGGAGTGGCCATCACAAAGCCCTGACCTCAATCCTATAGAATATTTGTGGTAAGAACTGAAAAAGCGTGTGCGAGCAAGGAGGCCTACAAACCTGACTCAGTTACACCAGCTCTGTCAGGAAGAATGGGCGAAAGTTCACCCAACTTATTGTGGGAAGCTTGTGGAAGACTACCCAAAATGTTTGACCCAGGTTAAACAATATAAAGGCATTGCTACCAAATACTGCTACCAAATACTAATTGAGTGTGTGTAAACTTCTGACCCACTGGGAATGTGATGAAAGAAATAAAAGCTGAAATAAATCATTCTCTCTACTATTATTATGACATTTCACATTCTTAAAATAAAGTGGTGATCCTGACCTAAAACAGGGAATTTTTACAAGGATTAAATGTCAGGAATTGTGAAAAACTGAGTTTAAAAGTAGGTGGCTAAGGTGCATGTAAACTTCCAACTTCAACTAACTTTGCACCTTTTGATGTAAATGTTTGAGGACAGGGATTTGTTCTTTCTGATTCCATTAGAATGACAATCCCAGAGAAAATGACAGGACAACAACTCTTACAATTCCAACTATTGAATCCTGCAAAATACTGTTCTTTATTATACAGTTACCTAGAGTAGAGATGCTTAAAAAAGTTTTTTTCCAGCACTACAGACATCTATATTGTTCCGCTAATACAAGTAAAGGCCCAGTGCACTACTTTTGTGATAATTTTTTTCTTTCTTCTTAATATAATTTTTTCATTACGATTTTTTAGGTGGTGCTACTTCCCGTGGCTATGAGCACCCCTACTTCACGTGGCTATGAGCACCCCTACTTCCCGTGGCTATGAGCACCCCTACTTCCCGTGGCTATGAGCACCCCTACTTCCCGTGGCTATGAGCACCCCTACTTCCCGTGGCTATGAGCACCCCTACTTCCCGTGGCTGAGCACCCCTACTTCCCGTGGCTATGAGCACCCCTCCCGTGGCTATGAGCACCCCTACTTCCCGTGGCTATGAGCACCCCTACTTCCCGTGGCTATGAGCACCCCTACTTCCCGTGGCTATGAGCACCCCTACTTCCCGTGCCTATGAGCACCCCTACTTCCCGTGGCTATGAGCACCCCTACTTCACGTGGCTATGAGCACCCCTACTTCACGTGGCTATGAGCACCCCCTACTTCCCGTTGCTATGAGCACCCCTACTTCCCGTGGCTATGAGCACCCCTACTTCCCGTGGCTATGAGCACCCCTACTTCCCGTGGCTATGAGCACCCCTACTTCCCGTGGCTATGATGATACATTGAACAATCACATCATGTCCATGATCTTAACGAAAACGCTGGTTCTGTAGGGCCTAGGCAGAGGTAAACACGCTCTAGGGCAGGCGACTGGCATTCCATAATGGGTCAAGATGGCGTAGCGGTTTCGGAGGTGGCAGGTTGTGCGTAAATAGCGCAGAGGGATGTAAATACATCAGATGACCGGATGACCCCTGGCTAATAACCGGCAGAGAGCATGTGACATTTCTTGCTGACTCTTTAATGGTGGGGGGGCCTCTAGACTGATCTGAGGACAACGTTGCTGGACTCGACTGGACACTTAATGAGAAGGTGTCAAATTTGAGGGCTGTAACTATGTCACTTTTGTGGGACATTCACTAAGGTGTCACAACACAGAGTATGAATACTCTAATGAACTTTCTCACCATTTTGAATGCTTTATGATGAAAGGGTTTAGGGTCAGTGGTCTAGATAAGGCCTAGATTCTAGGCCTTAGAATGTATGGCCACTACAGTACCAGACCTATTGCAAAGTTAGAATGTTTTTTACGATCAAATTATTAATCAGTCATTTGTAAGCAGAAATTATACATGGGGCAACATGTATCCTTAACATTACAGAGCCTTGAACACACTTACAGGTCAATGCAGCCATTTTTTTTCTCAATATTAAATCATTTCTGTGTAAAAATTAAGTACCTTACTGTAAATGTTTAAATTTAATATGGTAAAAAAAGAAACAAATAGCTTCTTAGGAAAGAACAATTTCTCAAGCAAGAATTTAGCGAGGCGTGGTTTGAGTGGGGAGGGGAGAACATTTGCTGTTATTGGAAGAGAGGTTTGGATCCATAGCAGCGGGAAGTAGGGATGCTGAGGGTGCTGCAGCAACCCCTGACAAATCAGATCTGTTATTTTTTTAAAGTCCAGTATTAGTAGACCCATATATAACTGTCTGTAGCACGGTCAATTGTTTTGTTTACTTTGTCCATAGAACGCTTACAGGGTAAGGAAACAAACTTGTCATTTTGTCATTTGGGTGAACTATCCTTAGATTTCTTGTCCTTAAGTTCTTGAAATTTGATTTGAGTTTGCAATGTATACATCAAATGTTTTATCTTGGCATATATTTCTCTCTGACCTGCTCCTTCCCTGTGGTTAATTGTGGTGTGGTCGTAGCCATACATAGTCTTGAGCTGGAGTTTCCGAAGTGTTTATTGAAGACAGTAAATACTTGAAACTGTCCTTTCCTCTCCTTCCACACCTCTTACCTCAACCCAAACCAATGAATATAATGTCCACTAGCATAAGCATAGGTTTGGATATGCCATGCCTGGAAAACAGATTTTAAGCCAGGTTGAAGTCCTAGTGTGAAAACACTCAACACTGAGGCCTAAAATACTTAGCCTCAAGGCCAAACCTCTAAAAACTATGTTCAATGGAACAAAAATTCATATACCGCACACATATCTCATATCTCCCCCCCCCCAAATGTTTTGTAGGCTGATGGATGTTCTCTCGAGCACTCACAGGCTCTTTGTCAACGTGACTGCTTCCTACACAATGTTTCCCACTAGTAGTCTCTCTTCCCAAGTCATTGGATATGGGTATTTAGGAGTCTTAGGAGAGGGGTAGGACCTAAGGCCATAGAATCACCCCGGACTCAGATCGGGGCCCCGTTCCAGGAATATTGAAATTTGATGAACTTGGCCAGAGTGTGCATACGTCATACTGTACATAAACATGGTATTAAGTCTTGGCTGTCTGTCTTGTGGAGAATGATCAAGATCATCTTTGTAAACACCAGGACAATCTGAGCTGGAGACGTTTGTGGCTCTGGCAGTACAACTTGTGTTTTGCGCCCCTAGAACCAGTATGTATCTGTGCTCTTAATTTGATAGCTTTTTGACGTACTGTCTATCCACGTACTGTCTATCCACGTACTGTCTATCCACGTACTGTCTATCCACGTACTGTCTATCCACGTACTGTCTATCCACGTACTGTCTATTTGAACGTTTATGTACACAGCATCTGGTCTTGTTTTTCTGATGAGAAAATTACTCAATTAAATACAAAAGTGAGTTCTGTCTTGTTTCAACATATAATTATTGTCTGTAGGTCAGAGATTCTTGAAAGACAGTACGATCTCAACTTTTCTTTCACAAATATTTTTCTTAATATTAACTAAATTTGAAATATACAGTACCAGTCAAAAGTTTGGACACAGCTACTCATTCAAGGGTTTTTCATAATTTTTTCTATTTTCAAACTTGTAAAATAACAGGGAAGACATCTAAATGATGAAATAATAAATATGTAGTAACCAAAAAAGTGTTAAACAAATCAAAATATATGTTATATTTGAGATTCTTCAAAGTAGCCACCCTTTGCCTTGATGACAGCTTTGCACACTCTTGGCATTCTCTCAAACAGCTTCATGAAGAATGCTTTTCCTCATGAAGGTCAGCCTTGAAGGAGTTCCCACATATGCAGGCTGCTTTCCTTCACTCTGCAGTCCAACTCATCCCAAACCATCTCAATTGAGTTGATTGTCAGGTCAGGTTGTGGAGGTCAGGTCATCTGATGCAGCACCATCACTCTCCTTCTTGGTCAAATAGCCCTTACACAGCCTGGAGGTGTGTTTTGGTTATTGTCCCATTGAAAAAAAAATGATAGTCCCACTAAGCGCAAACCAGATGGGATGGTGTATCAGTGCAGAATACTGTGGTTGCCATGCTGGTTAAGTGTGCCTTGAATTCTAGATACATCACTGACATTGTCACCAGAAAAGCACCCACACACCATCACACCTCCTCCTCCATGCTTCACAGTGGGAACCACACATGTGGAGATCATCCATTCACCTACTCTGCATCTCACAAAGACAAAGACTAATCAGACCAAAGGACAGATTTACACACATGTAATGTCCATTGCTCGTGTTTCTTGGCCCAACAAGTCTCTTTTTATTATTGGTGTCTTTTAGTAGTGGTTTCTTTGCAGCAATTCGACCATGAAGGCCTGATTCATGCAGTCTCCTCTGTTGATGTTGAGATGTGTCTGTTACTTGAACTCTGTGAAGCATTTATATGGGCTGCAAATTCTGAGGCTGGTAACTCCAATGAACTTATCCTCTGCAGCAGAGGTAACTCTGGGTCTTTCTTTCCTGTGGCGGTCCGCATGAGAGCCAGTTTCATCATAGCGCTTGATGGTTTTTGCGACTGCACTTGAAGAAACTTTCAAAGTTCTTGAACTTTTCCAGATTGACTGACCTTCATGTCTTAAAGTAATGATGGACTGTCGTTTCTCTTTGCTTATTTGAGCTGTTCTTGTCATAATACGAACTTGGTATTTTACCAAATAGGGCTATTTTCTGTATACCACCCCTACCTTGTCACAACACAACTGATTGGCTCAAATGCATTAACCTCGGGGGCAGAATTTTCACTTTTGGATAAATAGCGTGTCCAATTTGAACTTCCTGCTACTCATGCCAGAATATAAGATATGCATATTATTAATATATTTAGATAGAAAACACTCTGAGGTTTATAAAACTGTTTGAATCATGTAATTGAGGTAATATGTACATGTAGGTAGAGGTAAAGTGACTATTCATGGATAATAAATAGAGTCGCAGCATCGTAAAACTGGTGGGTGGGGTGGGGACAATGCAAATAGTCCAGTTAGTCATTTCATTAGCTGTTCAGGAGTCTCATGACTTGGGGGTAGAAGCTGTTAAGAAGCTTTTTTTGACCTAGACTTGGTGCTCTGGTACCGTTTGCCGTGTGAAAATAGTAAAGATAAAGAAAAACGCTGGAATGAGTAGGTGTGTCCAAACTTTTGACGAGTATTGTACATTTTGATAGACCAAAGTATCAGCTATCACGCCATGTAAACAAACAACTTAATTTTTGTTATCTTTCATAAAATGCAATAAACTGGACTCCGCCAGACACTATAAAGGCTATTTATTTTTAACAAGTGTTTGGAGGACTTGATTGTTTCATTCTAACATCAGATTTTTCACATTTGTAATACGAATCCACACTTCTTTTTGTTTTGTTTTATAGCACTATATAATGCTTCAGGGCTAACTTCTTTAGCATTTTGGCATGTTTTTCTAGATTCAGAACATAAAACAACATTTATAAAGCAAACATTATCCCGTAGGTCAACTAGCCCAGCAAATTATTAAATAGTTGAAGCACATGTTGCAGAACAGCTTTTAAAATATTTATTTAGAATATTGACAAAATAATATATCTTACGGGGGTCAGAGATCAGTGACAGAGTTGACAAGCCTCTTATGGACTTGACAACAGATCTCAAAACAGACATAGTATTCAGACCCCTTGACTTTTTTCACATTTTGTTACGTTACAGCCTTGTTCAAAAATGTATTAAATAAAATACAAATCTCAGCAATCTACACACAGTACCTCATAATGACAAAGCGAAAACAGGTTTTATATTTTTTTTTACAAATGTATAAAAAAAATAAAAAACGTATTTACATACAGTTGAAGTCGGAAGCTTACATGGACTTAGGTTGGAGTCATCAAAACTAGTTTTTCAACCACTCCACAAATTTCTTGTTAACAAACTATAGTTTTGGCAAGTCGGTTAGGACATCTACTTTGTGCATGACACAAGACATTTTTCCAACAATTGTTTACACAAAGATTATTTCACTTATAATTCACTGTATCACAATTCCAGTGGGTCAGAAGTTTACATACACTAAGTTGACTGTGTGTCATGCCCTGACCTTAGTTATCTTTGTTTGCTTTATTATTTTGGTTAGGTCAGGGTGTGACGAGGGTGGTATGTGTGTTTTTGTCTTGTCTAGGGTTTTTTGTATATCTATGGGGTTTTGGTTTGTCTAGGTATATATAGGTCTATGGTGGCCTGAGTTGGTTCCCAATCAGAGACAGCTGTTTATCGTTGTCTCTGATTGGGGATCCTATTTAAGTTGCCATTTGCCATTTTGGTTTTGTGGGTTATTGTCTATGTGTAGTTGCCTGTCAGCACTTGTGTGATATAGCGTCAGGGTCGTTTTTGTTTATTTGTTAATTAAAAGAAGAATGTATGCTTATCACGCCTTGGTCTCATCAATATGATGAACGTGACACTGTGCCTTTAAACAGCTTGGAAAATTCCAGAAAATAATGTCATGGCTTTAGAAGCTTCTGTTAGGCTAATTGACATCATTTGAGCCAATTGGAGGTGTACCTGTGGATGTATTTCAAGGCCTACCTTCAAACTCAGTGCCTCTTTACTTGACATCATGTAAAAATCTAAAAAAATCAGCCAAGACCTCAGAAAAAAAATTGTAGACCTCCACAAGTCTGGTTCATCCTTGGGAGCAATTTCCAAACGCCTGAAGGTACCACGTTCATCTGTACAAACAATAGTACGCAAGTATAAACACCATGGGACCACGCAGCTGTCATACCGCTCAGGAAGGAGACGCGTTCTGTCTCCTAGAGATGAACGTACTTTGATGCGGAAAGTGCAAATCAATCCCAGAACAACATCAAAGGATCTTGAGAAGATGCTGGAGGAAACCAGTACAAAAGTATCTATATCCACAGTAAAAACAAGTCCTATATCAACATAACCTGAAAGGCCACTCAGCAAGGAAGAAGCTGCTGCTCCAAAACCGTCATAAAAAAGCCAGACTACGGTTTGCAACTGCACATGGGGACAAAGATCGTACTTTTTGGAGAAATGTCCTCTGGTCTGATGAAACAAAAATAGAACTGTTTGGCCATAATGGCCATCGTTATGTTTGGAGGAAAAAGGGGGATGCTTGCAAGCCGAAGAAAGCCATCCCAACCATGAAGTACGGGGTGTCAGCATCATGTTGTGGGGGTGCTTTGCTGCAGGAGGGACTGGTGCACTTCAAAAATAGATGGCATCATGAGGGAGGAGAATTGAAGCAACATCTCAAGACATCAGTCGCAAATGGGTCTTCCAAATGGACAATAAACCCAAGCATACTTCCAAAGTTGTTGCAAAATGGCTTAAGGACAACAAAGTCAAGGTATTGGAGTGACCATCACAAAGCCCTGACCTCAATCCCATAGAAAATTTGTGGTCAGAACTGAAAAATTGTGTGCTACAAACCTGATTCATTTACACCAGCTCTGTCAGGAGGAATGGGCCAAAATTCACCCAATTTATTGTGGGAAGCTTGTAGAAGGCTACCTGAAATGTTTGATCCAAGTTAAACATTTTAAAAGCAATGCTACCTAATACTAATTGAGTGTATGTAAACTTCTGACCCACTGGGAATGTGGTGAAAGAAATAAAAGCTGAAATAAATAATTCTCTCTTATTCTGACATTTCACATTCTTAAAATAAAGTGGTGATCCTAACTGACCTAAGAAAGGGAATTTTTACTCGGATTAAATGTAAGGAATTGTGAAAAACTGAGTTTAAATGTATTTGGCTAAGCTGTGTGTGTAAACTTCTGACTTCAACTGTAACCATTCAGACCCTATGCTATGAGACTCAAAATTGAGCTCAGGTGTATCCTGTTTCCATTGATCATCCATGAAATGTTTTTACAACTTGTCACCCTTTGGTAAATTCAATTGATTGGACATGATTTGGAAAGGCACACTCCTGTCTATATAAGGTCCCACAGTTGACATTGCATGTCAGAGCAAAACCCAAGCCATGAGGTTGAAGGGATTGTCCATAGAGCTCCGAGACAGGATTGTATCGAGGCACAGATCTTGGGAGGGGCACCAAAACATTTCTGCAGCATTGAAGGTCCCCAAAAACAAAGTGGCTCCATCATTCTTAAATGGAAGAAGTTTGGAACCGCCAAGACTCTTCCTAGAGCTTGCTGCCCGGCCAAACTGAGCAATCGGGGAAGAAGGGCATTGGTCAGGGAGTTGACCAAGAACCCGATGGTCACTCTGATAGAGCTCTAGAGTTCCTCGGTGGAGATGGGACAACCATCTCTGCCACACTCCACCAGCCAGGCCTTTATGGTAGAATGGCCAGACAGAAGCCACTTCTCAGTAAAAGGCACATGACAGCCCGCTTCGTGTTTGCCAAAAGGCACCTAAAGACTCTCAGACCATGAGAAACAAGATTCTCTGGTCTGATGATGCCAGGATTGAAATGCCAAGCGTCACATCTGGAGGAAACCTGGCTCCATCCCTACGGTGAAGCATGGTGGTGGCAGCATTATGCTGTGGGGACGTTTTTCAGCTGCAGGGACTGGAGACTAGTCAGGATTGAGGCAAAGATGAACAGAGTAACGTGCAGAGAGATCCTTGAAGAAAACCTACGCCAGAGCTCTCAGGACCTCGGACTAGGGTGAAGGTTCACCTTCCAACAGGACAACAACCCTAAGCACACAGTCAAGACAATGCAGGAGTGGCTTCGGGACAAGTCTCTGAATGTCCTTGAGTGGCCCAGCCAGAGCCCGGACTTTAACCCGATCTAACATCTCTGGAGAGACCTGAAAATAGCTGCGCAGCAATGCTCCCCATCCAACCTGACAGGGCTTGAGAGGATCTGCAGAGAAGAATGGGAGAAACTCCCCAAATACAGATGTGCCAAGCTTGTAGCATCAAACCCAAGAAGACTCGATGCTGTAATCGCCACCAAAGGTGCTTCAAGAAAGTAGTGAGTAAAGGGTCTGACAACTTACGTAAATGTTATATTTATGTTTTTTTATTTGAATAAAATAGCAAAAAATTGTTTTTGCTATGTCTTTATGGGGTATTGTGTGTAGATTGATGAGGGGAAAAAATAATTGAATACATTTTAGAATACGGCTGTAACATAGCAATGTGGAAAAAGTCAAGGGGTCTGAATACTTTCGAAAGCATTGTCTATTTGCCTCTAAAAATAAATGTTCTGTAGAAACATTTGTAAAATATGGAAAATTATTAATTTGAATATCTCTAATAAAAATAACCATTCTATCAGCACTCTGACGGAGTTGACGTTTGACAAAAATTTTAGAGTTGATGGTTTACGGAGTTGACATATTGCATAATTTTCTACATTATTCAAGTGGTATACTTAGTAGCAATTTAGTTTTTCCTCAGTTGCTTTATCACTCTAAAATCGAATTAAAATTAACACATTTGAACCAGAACTTAATTCTACCTTAATCTATAAGGGAGATGGAGTTGACAGGTTATGGTTGTGACCATGGTGATTTCAAAATTGTTTGTTTAAATCTATCAAAAGTAGTGGACTTTCAGGACCATGTGTTGTATTGAAGTAGGAGAAGGCCATTGCAAGACACTACATGAGACCCTTTATCAGTTAATATGAATTATTTCAAGTTTTTTAAATTAAAACACTTTTGGGGGAGCTTGAAATTGTGATCCTTTGTTCTGGACAAGGGCATTTCCTGGCACAGAGCTGACATGGAAATGAATATATCTATTCATGAAAAAATATTTTCCCTTATAAAAATCCCCTAAATGTCACTTTTAAGCTCAAATAATTCAACAATTTTTTTTTTTACTATAAAAATACAGTTTCACTGTCAGACAAGGAATGTCCTGACTTTCAAGAATCCCTTAGTTACATTTCAAAAGCAGATATGTCTTACTGCACAAAGAGGCAATCTGGGAAATCAAACAAAAAAAGAGGTCACCCGACACTTTTTTGGTAAATAGCTGAGGGATGGGGCTAGAGAGATGTAACCAGAAACAATATGACTAACCCTCTGTGCAGCAGGTTTGTTTGCATCAGCCAGGCCTTTAACCGCTCTATCAGACACTTTCCCCAGGGCTCGGAAGGTCACCGTCATGCTAATAGCTGTGAACAAAGGGTGGTGTCTCTGTTTGGGTTCCACATTAAAAGCCTTGGGTGCTCATTGGCACGATAAAGAACCCGCCTCTGTCGTCCATTACTGGTGGCGTGGCGTTCCCCTTTGTTCTGAGTGATCATCAGGCCCTCTCTGTCTCTCACCCTGTGAGGCATAGCTCGATGTGGACTAGTGGGTTGGGTTAAATGTGGAAGACACATTTCATTTGAAGGCATTCAGTTGTACAACTGACTAGGTATCCCCTATTCCCCTTGTACAGTTGCAAATACCTCCTCCAATCACAACCAGGCCACTTTTCAGTCCTTCACTCAGTCTTGTACAGCTGCTGTTGGGATTTTTTTATTTTTTTATTTTTTTAAAGACAACCCAGCTACTGGGCACAGACATCAATTCAACTTCTATTCCACATTGGTTCAACGTAATTTCATTGAACTGGCGTGGAAACAACGTTGATTCAACCAGAGTTGTGCCCAGTGAGCAGTATAATGATATGTATTCAGAAATGTGTATGGTTATCCCATTGTGAATTATTTTTGCAGTCTCATCCTGTGTGTGTGTGTGTATGCATTTGTGCCTTTGTAAGTGTGTTTGTGTGTACGTAAGCATGTGCGTGTCTGTGTATGTGTGTAAAAGTGTAAGTGTGTGTGTGGCTGTGTAAGCATGTGTGTGAGCACAGCTGCAGCTGCCTGACCCTGGTGCTGAGGACTGTCTGCTGATCCAGTGAAATGCCTGCCAGAGCTGTGCTGGTCCTCACACAGGGGAGCAAGATCACTCTCACTCTTTCCTCTCAAAGGCCAAATGCACTCCACAGGCAAAAAACACTCCGCCCAAACACACTACTACACAGCCTCAAACACTGTACACAGCTCACAACACACCCTACTACTTGTTGCTGTCTGAAATTGTACAGAGATCTTACAGTTCTTTTTCTAAACAACTGCTTCTTTAGATATGACAGAAATGCACCAACTAGACTAGTTTAAAATTGATTTGCCGTGTGTCAATTGAAAAAGATTGAAACTCTTACTCAATCTAATGAATGGCATGCACTTTCTAATCTAGACTTCATAGCTACTGTCAGTTCTATAACAGACCACACCACCTATACAACGCAAACTAAATCCTCAAACAACAACTCTCTGCCAAATACAGTCTAATTCCTCACAATGTCAGACATATAACATTTCAAGTACAGTAATGAGTGACATGTTTACAACGTAAACAAAGATGATGAGTTATATTTCTAACCTCTCTGACGTAAGTGCTTCAGATATTATTATTTTTTCTTCATTCTGGGTAGATTTGGACATTTTTCTTCTGCATATAGTACATAGCACCAAGAAAAGGGTTAATCAATCAAGTATTAATAAACTTATTATATTACTTATTATAGGCACTTTAATCCACTTTTGAGGCCCTGGTTACCCAACGCTGACTATACAGTATACCTAATAATAATAATAATAATAATAATAAGTTTTATTGTCACATACACCGGATAGGTGCAGTGAAATGTGTTGTTTTATAGTGTCAGCTAATCTCGCCCTTCAAAATTTTACCGCCCCCAAGAGGCCCATAGACGTACTTGCCAACTAAATTGAAATAACATCTGGTGATGTTGATCGTTCTTCATTGGGGAGGGAGGGGGGCTTGGCTTGGACATTGACACCCAGGTATGTAGCTTGTATTGGCCAATGGCTGACATTTTACAGGACGTTCCCCCCGGAACGTACCGATCAGAGTAAGTTCGAGTGAACCTAATAAATCCATCCCTACAATAGGCCCTTGGCTTGGGACCATTCGTTTTTCTGGCGCCACCCAAGTGGGGCGTTGTCTCTCTGTTGACGTTTTTTTGAATGCTGAAAGTATGTCGTCGTCCAACCCAAAGTCACCTCGGGCTAGGATGGTTCCTGCCAATGCACTGTCTGCCACTGCTGCCAAGACTCAAGTACACCAAAATAAGTTGCATCTAAAAAAAATGTTACATAACCATTCGCTTACGCACATCGGTACATAACATTAGCAATTTGTCCTTGTAAATGTTCATTTGAGGAATGTTTCTAAGTATTCTACGAAGTGTTTACTAAGTGAAGATGATGATCACCTTCAACAGATTCTATTTGTTAACTTACCTTAAAACACAATGACCTACCAAATCCCTGGAAATATATAAGATTAAAGTGGTAAATCAACAACATACTTCATGAGAAAATTTAGTTAACAGTGACCATAGACTGCTCACATGGTAAGGAAACCAAATGTCATTTCGGTGAGCTATCCCTTTAAGCTTGCTAGAGGCATGATACAACTAACACCAAGATGTTACCCTGTAAAAGGCGCCTGCATATACTTGACTGATAGAACATCCATTTCCCCATATTCTGAATACTAAAAACATGTTAACCCTCTTGTGCAGGCACACCTTCCCATTCTCCGTAGTGCTAGACTGCTATTTTATCACTCATTTTCTAAATCTGGCCTATGTAACCTTCAGACAGTTTAACCTTTTCCAAAAGCACCAAAATAGATTCAGAGCTTGGCACGTGTGTACAAAGTCACATCTCCCTGTTGGGAAGCCAGGAGTAACGCAGTGAATTGAGCCCGTTGTCAAGGGACTGGTGAGAGAATGAGAGAGCACTTCTACATGTGCTTCTACACCTGCATTGCTTGCTGTTTGGGGTTTTAGGCTGGGTTTCTGTATAGCACTTTGAGATTCCAGCTGATATAAGAAGGGCTATATAAATAAATTTGATTTTACTTCTACTTCTCTGCTCCTAGTAGCGTACCACAGTTTCGTGGGGCCCCGAAAGATCTGAAAAAGTTATATTTTGTAAATTGTGTAATGGTATTACTGGCAACCTAAAATGTTGTCATATAATCATAAATATTGTTTATGTGGGTTTTATGCAAAAAAAAATGTAAAAATATCCTCTAAAATATATGTAAACCAACATTAAAGTCCCCCCAAAAAATATTTGTAAAGCTGAGAGTGCTATTATATGATACAATATCAGTACTTGTTGCATTAACAATTAGTCTAAATGCATCATCTACTGACTGTGGATTAACTGCATTGTTTGAATGTAATGTTGGCATATTGGCAGTTAATTTGAAAATCCTTCCTCTAAAACTAGCTAGCTAGCTAACATACAGTGCAGATAAATTCTTAAAATTCATTATTTTACACACTATCTTATCACAGCACTGACAAACAATGATTGACCAACTCCCTGACCCAAATGACTGACCTTTGTCCCATGGCTGACCAAGTGTTGGTCCTATGTTTCATGAGATGAAATAAAAGATCCCAGAAACGTTCCATACGCACAAAAATATTATTTCTCTCAAATGTTGTGCACAAATTTGTTTACATCCCTATTAGTGAGCATTTCTCCTTTGCCAAGTTAATCCATTCACCTGACAGGTGCGGCATATCAAGAAGCTGATTAAACAGCATGATCATTACACAGGCGCACCTTGTGCTGGGGACAATAAAAGGCCACTTTAAAATGTGCCGTTTTGTCACAACACAATGCCACAGATGTCTCAAGTTTTGAGGGAGTGTGCAATTGTCATGCTGACTGCAGGAATGCCCACCAGAGCTGTTGCCAAAGAATGTAATGTTCATTTCTCTACAATAAGCCACCTTCAACATCGTTTTGGATAATTTGGCAGTACGTCCAACCGGCCTCACAACCTCAGACCACGTGTATGTTGTCGTGTGGGGGAGCGGTTTGCTGATGTCAACGTTGTGAACAGAGTGCCCCATGGTGGCTTTGGGGTTATGGTATGGGCAGGCATAATCTACAGATAACGAACATAATTGCATTTTATCGATGGCAATTTGAATGCAGACATACCGTGTCAAGATCTCGAGGCACATTGTCGTGCCATTCATCCGCCGCCATCACCTCATGTTTCAGCATGATAATGCACGGCCCCATGCCACAAGGATCTGTACACAATTCCTGGAAGCTGAAAATGTCCCAGTTCTTCCATGGCCTGCATACTCACCAGACATGTCACCCAGAGCACGTTTGGGATGCCATGGATCGACGTGTACGACAGCGTGTTCCAGTTCCGCCAAAATCCAGCAACTTCGCACAGCCATTGAAGAGGAGTGGGACATTTCACAAGCCACAATCAACAGCCTGCTCAACCCTATACGAAGTAGATGTGTCATGCTGCAGGATAATGGTGGTCACACCAGATACTGACTGGTTTTCTGATCCACCCCCCTACCTTTTTTCTGTGTCTGTGACCAACAGATGCATATCTGTACTCCCAGTCGTGCAATTCAAAAAATTAGGGCCAAAATAATTTATTTCAAGTGACTTATTTCCTTAAATTAACCATAACTCAGTATATGGGGCATACAACAATCTCAAGTTTGTAGATTTTGTTACGAAGAGACAGAATCAATAGATCATTTATTCTGGTATTTCCCATATGTAGCTTGTTTCTGGTCACAGGTTCAGGAATGGTTAAAAAAAAAGTCACAACATGCACTTACAATTAACCGTACAAATAGCAGTGTTGGGCGATTTGGAAAGCCATAGTCAGTTAATAAATAATATACTAATACTCATAGGAAAGGTTTTCATCTTTAGCTCACAATCTGTGGATAATATACGATTAGAAAGATTCCAAAAAGTTATAAAACATCATAGTACAATTTAAAAATATATGGCACATGGAAACCAAACAAGGGTGGTCTATGGTGATAGGTGGGATGGTCTGAGAGTGGCTGAGGGTTGGGATTAAAGAGCTGAGGTCTATGGTGATAGGTAGGATGGGCTGAGAGTGGCTGAGGGTTGAGATTAAGGAGTTTGTTTGGTAATGTATTGTTGTTATATGTAAAAGTACCATGTATGTCAAATGTATGTATATGTAACAAAAAAGCTGTAAAAATATATATATATATATAAATAAAAGTCAGAGATTTTATATATATAACTCAGTAAAATCTTTGAAATTGTTGCATGTTGGGTTCTATTTCCTAATTTTATTGGGGCGACCTGTGTTTGCTCCTGGAGGATCTATATTGATTTAATCTTTCGATTGGAGAGGGCTGCGCCTAACCTTTTTTGAGGCCCTAAGGGAGACTTTTTAAGTAAATAAAAAAATTGAAAGCTAATTTCCAGCAATTTTACCCATTTTGCCATGTTGATGAACTTGCACCTGGTGTATTCTACTATTGTAACTCTCAACAGTAAATTGAGACCCTGACTGAGTTCCTAAAAAAAACCTGACTGTTTATGTTGCTTATGCCTGGAGATGTTAGTTTAAAAAATATGTATATATTTAATTAGGCAAGTCAGTTAAGAACAAATTCTTATTTACAATGGCAGCCTAGGAACAGTGGGTTAACTGCCTTGTTCAGGGGCAGAAAGGCTGATAAGTCTCCCTTATCAGCTCCGGGATTTGATCCAGCAACCTTTTGGTTACTGGCCCAACACTCTAACCACTAGGCTACCTGCCACCCAGCAGCTGCATGAGTTCCTCTGAACTGGGTCATGCTCATTGCAACTGCGCAGGCCCCCTCAGTTTTATCCAATTGTGCGCTCCACATTTAGAAAGATATTGTTTCTTTTATGAATAATCAATTCAAATACATCACATTTGGCAATGAGTGCAACATTTTTTGCATGTCATGCATCTGCCTCTGAACCCATTACTTTCCTGAAATGCCTAAAGTCGGTGTGTTGTGCTAGGAGGCCAAAAGGTCAATTTCACAGCACTCTCTCTCCAAGCAGGATGTCACACCATTGAAGCTCTTTTGATAAATGCAACAATTATTTTGAGTCATACAGTACGGTCTCTTTTGGCATAAAAAATGAGGACCTGAATCTAGGCCGTCCTGAACCCATACCGCAATTGGTGCCATATAAAAATGGTAAAATAATTGCCCAACTCCTGGATAATACTTAACCATTGTAAATAAGTAACAAGCTGAATACCACGGCACAATGGGTAAATGGGTCAGGATGTTTTGAGAAGTCAAAAGTTGGGATGGGAGGAAACTGTCCATGGGTCAACAATATCCCAGTTACTACACAAGTGGGCCATACAAATCAAAGTTTATTTGTCACGTGCGCTGAATACAACAGGTGTAGACCTTACAGTGAAATGCTTACTTACAGGCTCTAACCAATAGTGCGGAGAGAAAAAAAAGTATGTGTGCGTGTGTAGGTAAGTAAGTAAAGAATTAAAACAACAGTAAAAAGACATTTGAAAATAAGAGTTGCAAGACTATATACAGACACCGGTTAGTCTGTACATGTGGGTATGGTTAAATTGACTATGTATATATGATGAACAGAGAGTAGCAGTAGCGTAAAAAAGAGGGGTTGGCGGATGGTGGGACGCAATGCAGATAGCCCTGTTAGCCAATGTGCAGGAGCACTGGTTGGTCGGGCCAATTGAGGTAGTATGTACATGAATGTATAGTTAAACTGACTATGCATATAAGATAAACAGAGAGTAAACAGAGAGTAGCATCAGTGTAAAAGGAGGGTTGGGGGGGCACACAATGCAAATAGTCTGGGTAACCATTTGGTTACCTGTTCAGGAGTCTTATGGCTTGGGGGTAAAAACTGTTGAGAAGCCTTTTTGTCCTAGACTTGGCACTCTGGTACCGCTTGCCATGCGGTAGTAGAGAGAACAGTCTATGACTGGGGTGGCTGGGGTCTTTGACAATTTTCAGGGCCTTCCTCTGATACCACCTGGTGTAGAGGTCCTGGATGGCAGGCAGCTTTGCCCCAGTGATGTACTGGGCCGTACGCACTACCCTCTGAAGTGCCTTGCGGTCGGAGGCCGAGCAATGCCGTACCAGGCAGTGATGCAACCGGTCAGGATGCTCTCGATGTTGCAGCTGTAGAACCTTTTGAGGATCTCAGGACCCATGCCAAATCTTTTTAATTTCCTGAGGGGGAATAGGCTTTGTCGTGCCCTCTTCACGACTGTCTTGGTGTGTTTGGACCATTCTAGTTTGTTGTTGATGTGGACACCAAGGAATTTGAAGCTCGCAACCTGCTCTACTACAGCCCCGTCGATGAGAATGGGGACGTGCTCGGTGCTCCTTTTCCTGTAGTCCACAATCATCTCCTTGGTCTTGGTTACGTTGAGGGATAGGTTGTTATTCTGGCACCACCTGGCCAGGTCCCTGAACTCCTCCCTATAGGCCTACCACTGTTGTGTCGTAAGCAAACTTAATGATGGTGTTGGAGTCGTGCCTGGCCATGCAGTCGTGGGTGAACAGGGAGTACAGGAGGGGACTGAGCATGCACCCCTGGGGAGCTCCAGTGTTGAGGATCAGCGTGGCAGATGTGTTGCTACCTACCCTTACCACCTGGGGGCAGCCCGTCAGGAAGTCCAGGATCCAGTTGCAGAGGGAGGTGTTTAGTCCCAGGTTCCTTAGCTTAGTGATGAGCTTTGAGGGTACTATGGTGTTGAACACTGAGCTGTAGTCAATGAATAGTATTCTCACATAGGTGCTCCTTTTGTCCAGGTGGGAAAGGGCAGTGTGGAGTAAAATAGAGATTGCATCATCTGTTGATCTGTTAGGGCGGTATGCAAATTGGAGTGGGTCTAGGGTTTCTGGGATAATGGTGTTGATGTGAGCCATTACCAGCCTTTTAAAGCACTTCATGGCTATGGACGTGAGTGCCACGGGTCTGTAATCATTTAGGCAGGCTGCCTTTGTGTTCTTGGGCACAGGGACTATGGTGGTCTGCTTGAGGCATGTTGGTATTACAGACTGAATCAGGGACATGTTGAAAATGTCAGTGAAGACACCTGGCAGTTGGTCAGCACATGCCCGGAGAACATGTCCTGGTAATCCGTCTGGCCCTGCAGCCTTGTGTATGTTGACCTGTTTAAACGTCCTAGTCACGTCGACTACGGAGAGCATGATCACACAGTCGTCCGGGACAGCTGATGCTCTCATGCATGCCTCGGTGTTGCTTGCCTCGAAGTGAGCATAGAAGTGATTTAGCTCGTCTGGTAGGCTCGTGTCACTGGGCAGCTCACGGCTGTGCTTCCCTTTGTAGTCTGTAATAGTTTGCAAGCCCTGCCACATCCGACGAGTGTCGGAGCCGGTGTAGTCAATCTTAGCCCTGCATTGACGCTTTGCCTGTTTGATGGTTCGTCGCAGGGCATAGCGGGATTTCTTGTAAGCTTCTGGGTTAGAGTCCCGCACCTTGAAAGCGGCAGCTCTACCCTTTAGCTCAGTGCGAATGTTGCCTGTAATCTATGGCTTCTGGTTGGGGTATGTACGTATGTACAGGGATATGGGGTATGTACGTACGTGTATGTACGTACAGTCACTGTGGGGACTGATGTGGTGTATTCCTCAATGTCATCGGAATATCCCAACAATATCCCAGTTACTACACAACTGGACCATACATGACAGAGTGGAACGAAGCCAGAACTGAATAGAAATAAAAACATCTCAAATACGGAATTGGGTTTCCAACAAACTATTTAAACTACAGTATTAGTGCTGTACTGGGACATAAACTATTTGTAAGGGCCCTAACCATTCTCCTCCCATTGACAGTAAAGGCAAACCATCTGTAAGAGGTATGTAAGGGCCCTAAGCATTCATCTCCAATTGACAGTAAAGACAAACTATCTGTAAGGGCCCTAAACATTCCTCCCATTGACAGTAAAGGCAAACAATCTGCAAGGGCCCTAAGCATTCTCCTCCAACTGACAGTAAAGGCAAATTATCTGTAAGGACCCTAAGCATTCTCCTCCCATTGATAGTAAAGGCAAAGAGTAAAGATCATTCTCAGCAATGAAAACACTATTAACCTACTGCCATCTTGTGGGGGAAGGGAAATATTACAGTTATGCATAAAATCTATTTTTATTGCATGACGGAAATTACATCCCTGAATTAGAAGGTAATTGTACAAATGGAAAGTTATTTGTGTTCTGTCATCAACAATGTTGATGTGCCACTTTCTTTCTAAAAAAAAAAACCCAAACATTTCAAGGTGTTGCTTGTCTAGCAGGGTGACCAATACGCTTTGCTTCTTTCACCAAATGGTTTCCACCCATGTCTGATGTTAAGGCAATTTTACCAATCTGGACAGGAAGTGGGAAGGAAGTGGCTCCACTTTCCTTCCTCCCATAGGGAACCCAGTGTGCCAGGACACTTTGCTGCACAGCCCCAATGGAGCCAGTTCAGAGAGCTTTATCCAACAGAAATAAACAGGCAGATGGTTGAGCGGATGGGTTTGGTCATGGCTACACAATACCTTCCTTATCCAATGATGGCAGCTGTTGGCATCAGAACCATTATGGGGTCACTGTTGATAATGGGTAGCCATTTAAACCCTATTCAGAGGTGTGCAGGCATTTAACTGACCTTTATTGAGAATCAACTGTCCCCTTCCCTCTTATAAAACGGGCAGGGTATGTGTCTAGGACAATGGTGCTTTACTGCATTACAAAGGAAGGAATGCTTGAATTATTGATTGTTGGAGAGTGCATGAGAAACTTTAGGTATCTCTAGTATACCATAGCTTCAATCATCTTAACAAACACTGAACAAAAATATAAAAGAAACATGTACAGTGTTGTACATGTTTCGTGAGCTGAAATAAAAGATCCCAGAAATGTTCCTTATGCACACAAATCTTATTTCTCTGAAATGCTGTGCACAAATTCTTTACATCCCTGTTAGTGAGCACTTCTCATTTTCCAAGATAATCTATCCACCTGACAGGTGTGGGATATTAAAAGCTGTGTAGTATTTATGGCTGTAACAAAGCCCTTTTTTGTGGAAAAACTCATTCTGATAGGCTGGACCTGGCTCCCCAGTGGGTTGGCCTATGCCCTCCCAGGCCCACGCCCTCCCAGGCCCACGCCCACCCAGATTAAATCCATAGATTAAGGCCTAATGAATATCAAAATCATCAAAATTGTTACATGTTGCTTTTATATTTTTGTTCAGCATATTTTAAGCTTAGCTCCTAACACTATTTTAACCCCAAACCCTATATATAACTTGACAATGGTATAGTTGTTCATAGAAAGGAAGGGCACTTTAATAAACATTGCCTTTATTGTAGATATGCATTGTTCGGAGAGTTTGTATCTAAATGAGATGGATATCCAGCACTCTGTAGACTTTTTTGTTATCCTCTCAGTAGGCCTATTTCAGTTTGTGAATTGTAATCAATCATGTTTTTTTTCCTCAAGAAATCAATTGATTTTTCAACTGATGTTTCATAAAGACATTTTTTACACTGGTTGATTATTAATAAGATATATTTTTGGGCTATTTCATTTCAATAAAACTGTTAGGTCCACACATAGCATAAACAGAAGTTATGTTATTCTCTGCTATAAAGTCTGCTAAATAAATTGAGAATAAAATAGAAACTACTTTATCCAACATGCAATGAGAAATTACGTGTCAAATTCCCGCACAGTGAGCACTTTTACAGTGTGATTGGCTAAGAGCCATGGCCCAAAAAATTATTCGAGAGTTGATTGGCTGGCTTCTTCCATGCAAAGTCCCGGATCAAGGTCCTCTCAATAAATACATGGCAATCTAAGGCGGGACTACTTGTTCAAACTAGACAAATAGTCGTGTAAGATCTGTGCAACTGCAAATAGCAGGGACATCTTAATTATACAATGGTATTTTTAATTATTATTTTTTAAATTATTCTTCGTTGCTAAATCTATCACTTTATTGAACGAGTGCAACGTGAGGATTAGCCTGTATTCGAGAAACATGTATTCGCTGAAGTTATTCTGTAGCTAATGTTAGCTAGTTTACGTTAGGTAACTAACCTTAGCAATGTGAGTCGCCTGGCTATCAACCATAGTACGCGCTGCCGAATAAACTGGCTAATTAAAAATACATGTATATTGGATCAATTTCTCAATACATAAATATACTTCATCAATGTCTCTAATATTATAGGCTGGTGGCAAGGCTGGAAAAGACTCCGGGAAAACTAAGACGAAGGCCATTTCGCGCTCACAGAGAGCCGGTTTGCAGGTGAATACATCAGTCATTCATTACATGCTAACAATGCTAGCGCCAACAATTCTGGTAAACGTGTGGCAAGGTAGCGCAGTTACTTGTTAATTTGGAACTTATGTAGCGAACGTATACATGTTGGCAAACCGATACTATTTAGTTGAGTTACTTGGTGGTGGTTGTTTCGTAAAATAATTTTGTTGACTTGGCTCTTGACTTTTTTTGACTTACTGATGGCTAACTAGCTGGCTAAGTAGCTACTTGATTGAACACATGGCAGTGTTATTCGGGTTCCTTGGGATGACAATCCTTACCTAACGATTTTACATTTCAACTTCAGTGGGGTAGGGACGTATCAAGGATCACGGATAGCACGAACGGGTACAGGCTTGGCCTTAACGTTTCCCGCTCTGCTTTCCAGTTCCCAGTGGGCCGTATTCACAGACATCTGAAATCCAGAACAACAAGCCATGGCAGAGTTGGGGCGACTGCAGCTGTGTACAGCGCGGCTATTCTTGAGTACCTGACTGCTGAGGTAACGTTGTGATGTACATCGCGACTGTGATTGTATGTTTACAACACTTTGTGGTGGTTCATGACACTAAAACCATACAGTACTGTGCATGCAATCGAAGTTAATTGATGTGCTCGTGCGAGAGTCGGTAACCAAATATTTACCCACGCGCTCCTCAACTTCAGGTTCTGGAGCTGGCTGGAAACGCGTCAAAGGATCTGAAGGTCAAACGTATCACCCCACGTCACTTGCAACTGGCCATTAGAGGCGATGAAGAGTTGGATTCTCTCATTAAAGCTACGATTGCTGGTGGTGGTAAGTGCAGAAGTTATTTTGTAGTCTTTGCCACTGGGATTGCCTTTGTACCAATTTCTGTTTTTTATTTATTTGCATCCACTAATTACTTTTGTTTCAGGTGTCATCCCTCATATCCATAAGTCACTGATTGGAAAGAAGGGACAGCAGAAGACCGTATAACCCTGGAAACAGTGGCATTGGGTCATGTCATCTCAGGACATTCTGCTTCAATTGTTTTAAATCATTTTCTTAGTAGTGTTTTAGGACCTTTTTTTTTATGTATGAACTTGTATCTACTCATCTGTGGTATTTTTAAAGTGGCTTCAGAGAAGCTGTTTTATTTTGTGCTTGTATGTTTTTGGTACAACTGTGGTTTGGTTTGTATTGTGTACATTTTTGCATACCTGTGGCATTTCCATGTTTTGAAGTTGTCTTTGAATAAAGCTCCAAGGTATTGTGCACCTATGGTTCCTTACTTGCATTAATCTTTTAGCGGGTGTTGTGCCCTATAAATCCATTATGCAGCATTCTGGGTTATTTTTCACAAGGTGAGTGCACATTAATCAATGTTTTAGCCAGCTGGCTAATTTTCAATCTTAGTCCCTGGGCAGGTTATTAAAAACAATTACAATAGATAATGAGCACACAGCACAACAGGACATGTAGAACCCCCCCCCCAAAAAAAATGTAGTATGCAGACTAACAAAACAAAATCCATAGAAGCAAGTGTTTGTATACCTCATGCTGTAATACAGAACTAGGGATTATGTTCAAAGGCTGCTTGCCCTTCAGCCATGTGTTTTTTTTGTGATAGGTGGTGCAGTGTTCCAGACATGGGAAGCTCTTATGGGAACTGAATTTCCCTCATGGCAGACCTTGTGGATCTGCTGAACAAAAGTACTGAGTGGAGGGAGGATGCCAGGCCATTTAGGATCTTGAATACAAGATGTCTATTGCACAATTTTTCCAACTCGGGAGGTTATGCTTTGAGGGTGTAACAGTGATGCTTTTGGGCTTCCTATCAAGCATTTTGAGAGCGTTAATGTACAGCAAGCTTGGACCCAATTAAGTGGGGGAGTATCATAGATTTGAAGTACAGTTTTGCTACCTCTGTAGTCAACCAATTTTGCACATCTGGAATTAGCTAGAATGAGTTACACTTCACCTGCTTTAAGAGGTTGGAATAAAGTATGATGCCAGGGTACTTAATCAGATACCACCTGGAGACTCTCCCCTGACACATCTGGCTCCGTAGCATCAGTTGCCCTCTTTGTGAAGGAGTTTTTTTTTCACATTGAGATACAAACATGAGTCAGAGACACTGTAACCGGGACCATTACAGTAGTGAGATCCTGTGCAGCTTGTTTGCAGTTACATGCCCATATCACAGTATCATCTGCATACAATTGAATTTCAGAACCAGTACAGACAAGGCAGATCATTAATGTACAAGCTGAACAAGAGGGGGGCCCCAGTATTAACCATTGGGGCACACCCACATCATAGCTAAATGGGCAACAGCTCAAGGCATCAGAGGGAAAAGTTGAAATGAAACAATTTTGTGATAACCTCATGGTTAACCGTATTGAAAGCCTTCCTTAGGTCCAGAAACACAGTCCCAACAATGCCCCTTTCTCCTTCTTGGACTTTACATCATCCAGAAGAAAGCAGTTGAATCTTTCAGTGGAGTGTTTTGCTCTGAAGGCAAGATGCATGGAGAGTATATATATTTTTTAAATATTTATTTATCTGTTATTTTACCAGGCAAGTTGATTGAGAACACGTTCTCATTTGCAGCAACGACCTGGGGAATAGTTACAGGGGAGAGGGGGATTAATGAGCCAATTGTAAACTGGGGATTATTTAGGTGACCGTGATGGTTTGAGGGCCAGATTGGGAATTTAGCCAGGACACCGGGGTTAACACCCTTACTCTTACGATAAGTGCCATGGGATCTTTAATGACCTCAGAGAGTCAGGACTTCCTTTTAACGTCCTATCCAAAAGACAGCACCCTACACAGGGCAGTGTCCCCAATCACTGCCCTGGGGCATTGGGATAATTTTTAGACCAGAGGAAAGAGTGCCTCCTTACTGGCCCTCCAACACCACTTCCAGCAGCATCTGGTCTCCCATCCAGGAACTGACCAGGACCAACCCTACTTAGCTTCAGAAGCAAGCCAGCAGTGGTATGCTGCTGGCTGTTGTTGAGGTGGGCAATCAGTTGCTCTACTACACACTTTTCAACAACCTTCAACACCACAGGTAGTATACTAATGGGCCTGTAGTTACTCACTTCAGTAGGGTCACCCGATTTAAAGATGGCTGTTATTCTGGCCGACTTCCAGACCCTTGGAAACACCCCCTCGCCAACAGATATGTTGGTGACCTTTGTAATGGGGCCAATAAGTGACTCTTTGTAGTTTTTAAGAAAGGTAGAGTACAGCCCAAACACATCTTTTGCTTTAGAGTTCTTTAGTGAGCTAATCACCTTGTTCACCTCTGACTCAGAAACCTCCCTTATGATTAAGGCAGGTTGAGTGTCATTCACTAGCACTGAGTCCAAGAAACCAGTGGAGGGGTTCTGTGACTGAGTCAACAAAGTAGGAATTGAAGGCTATTGCTATTTCAACTGCATCCTGTGTTAGATTGTCATTCACCATGATTTCTAATCTTTTTGAAGTGTTTCTGTTAACTTTTTTAGATTCTCCCAGATCAATTTAGAATTTCCCTTTGCTTCACCAATTATGTTAATAAAAAACTTGCTATCAGCATGTCACTAAACATTTTAATTGATAACTGTCACAAACTATTCTCGTTCTATTGTGAGTTGAAGACATCAATAGATTCCTGTGACTGATGCATACCTGCCTGGAACAAGACAATGATGCGCTATAACGTTGAAATATATTGGCCACTTTTATCCAAAATGTACACTTAGTGCAGATGTGGGGGGGGGCTTTTTGCTTACGACAACCCCCTAGTTAGAAGTGTTACCTCTTTATCCAGGCATACATATACACAGGGGAGAAATCATATGGGTGCACAGTGACAAAATGCTTCAGCCAGTATGGGGTGCCTGTCAGTCTGACACCAAAATTGAGGTCTTCAGCATTCCATTACTGTGTACCAGGTGAGTCGTGTTAGTCAGGCTATTGTCACTGTATCAGAAATGAAATCCTAAAACTCTCTCATATGCAGGGAAGGCTTTATCTCAGTGAGCCTGTATTGCACAGGAGAAATTGCTGCAGTGAGTGTGACGAATGCTACAGCCAGAGAGAACCTGAGGAAAGCAAACTTTCATATCTATAAAATGTTTGTGGGAATTTTCTGCTCTCGCATTTCCTCAACACATTTCCAGCTCAGACTGACAGCACGTCTTGGCTATTATTGTCTTCTATCTACAAAAAGCCCAAGTTTGATCTGAGTGGTACATTGACACAATGTATCAAACTACATCAGATTTTTTTAAATGGATGTCAGTAGATGTACAGTGCCTCTTTTCTATCTTGTTAGATAACTATGATGGACATGTTCAGGTATATAAATTATTGTAAATGATCTATTTTATAATGGCCACTAGGCGTCACTATTGCATCACTGTGTATGTTGGTCTTTTGATACTAGCAACAAAGACCATCTCTGGCAAAAATGAAGATTATAGCAGTTACCACAGGTTGGATCTTTGCATCTATTTAATGTATGCTTGTTTGAAGAAAGGGATCACTTCTTGACGTGCTGCTGAAGATCAATACCATCTACCAACATCTAGATCTTATTTAACCGTGTGTCTTTTTAGCCACAGCCACCCAAGTTGTGGGAAAAGTCTGAATTCCTTTTGAGGAGTAACACTTCATGAATGACAATAGAGATCTACAGCTGTTGTGACTGGGCCGGGAGTGAACTAACTATACAGGTGTGCGGTACGACAAAGGCAGGCCCTGGCTTGAGTGTTGACATTATTCCTCATCAAGTAACTTGTCTGACATATTTAGGGAGATATCTTAATGGGGTAATATGGTGATGAATAATTGTTATAAGTTTGTTATAAAAATGATGCACAATATCAATGTTTTCGCCCCACAATTTCAAGTTTCAATTTAGCTTTTTCATAATGATTATACATTTTGTAGATTTAAATGTGGTGGCACATTGCCATACACTATGTCAAGAACTATATAAACTAAACCATACACAGATTGTAAAAAACATTAACCTCTCTAGGGTATGTGGGACGCTAGCGTCTCACCTGGCCAACGTCCAGTGAGATTGCAGAGCGCCAAATTCAAATACAGAAATACTCATTATAAAAATTCAGAAAAGATACAACTATTTTAACTAGGTTTAAAGATGAACTTCTTGTGAATCCAACCACGGTGTCAGATTTAGAAAAATGCTTTACGGCGAAAGCATACCTTACGATTATTTGAGAACATCGCCCAGCAGACAAATCATTACAAACAGTAACCAGCCAAGTAGAAGAGTTACACAAGTCAGAAATAGAGATAAAATGAATCATTTACCTTTGATGATCTTCATATGGTTGCACTCAGAAGACATTCATTTATTCAATAAATGTTCCTTTTGTTCAATAAAGTCTCTTTATATTCGAAAACCTCTGTTTTGTTCACACGTTTTATTCAGTAATCCACAGGCTCAAATGCAGTCACAACAGGCAGACAAAAAAATCCTAATTGTATCCGTAAAGTACTTAACATGTCAAACGATGTTTATATTCAAACCTCAGATTGTTTTTAGCCTAAATAATCGATAATATTTCAACCGGACAATAACGTTGTCAATATAAAAAGGTAAACAAGAAAGGCACTCTCTCGGTCGCGCGCATGAAAAAGCACTGTGACACGGCAGGATCCACTCATTCAGACTGCTCTTACTCCCTCATTTTTCAGAATACAAGCCTGAAACAATTTCTAAAGACTGTTGACATCTAGTGGAAGGCATAGGAACTGCAATTTGAGTCCTAAGTCAATGGATACTGTAATGGCATTGAATAGAAAACTACAAACAAACAAAGAATCCTACTTCCTGAATGTATTTTTCTCAGGTTTTCGCCTGCCAAATCAGTTCTGTTATACCCACATACACTATTTTAACAGTTTTGGAAACTTTAGAGTGTTTTCTATCCATATCTACCAATTATATGCATATCCTATCTTCTGGGCCTGAGTAGAAGGCAGTTTAATTTGGGCACGCTTTTCATCCAAAATTCCAAATGCTGCCTCCTACCCTAGAGAAGTTTTAAGAATACCTGCTCTTGCAACTCAATATTAGGAAGATGTTGTTCATGTTTTGTACATTCAGTGTATATTGGCTACCTCTTTCACAAACCATGGGTGTATTCACTAGGAACCAAATGGGGAGGGACCTACCTGAATTTATCCACATTTTCGATGTAAAACATTTTGCTACGGTGTGCACTAATGAATACACCCCAGATAACTTGCTAGTGGTTACAGTAATGTCCATTGACTTTTTATTGTTCTTGATTCATGAGAGAACTCGGTCATTAGAATGAACATTGATAATTGACAGTGCTTGATAATGTAAGAGATGCATGAAGATATGCCAGGTGTGTATTCACTAGGATGCATGAAGATATGCCAGGTGTGTATTCACTAGCAAACAAACGGAAGCAAATGGAACAAAACAGGAGGGCCCTAACTGAATTTGTCTAATAGAAACACTTTTTCATTGCAAAATGTTTACCTTCTAGAGGAAACAGTTTTCGTTGCAAAGATTTTGCTATGGTGAAAAATGTTTTGCTACACTGTGCGACTAATGAATACACCAATGTATTTTCTCCCACACTGTCTGGAAGGTATCACAGCGGACATTTGAAGCCACATAACATGCTGAGTGACATATTGCCAAGATATGCTTCAGTAGATCTCCATGCAGTAATTAACAGCTGGGCTATAGTTTCCCCATTCATTGGAAAAAGGAAACAACTCCTTATCCTTTGTGTCCTGAAAATCTAAATTTGACACAACTTTGTCAACAGAAAGCAAATTAAAAGGCATGCAGTGGGATATATGCTCATTACCAGATTGACTCACAATAATCATTATATTCTTGGTAATGTGGCATTCAACTACATTTTATTGACAAACATGACTTGGGCCTAGATTCAATCAGATCAGTGCTAACCGACGATAGCTGGCTCCCGCATAGCGGATGGAACTGCATTGGAGTGTCAAATCGGTGAGCAGTTTGCTCTTGCGTCCACTGTCATGAAGCCACACCTGCCCCACTCGCATTAGAAGTTCAGAGCAAGAAAGTGTAGGCTATATAGAAATAATTACACTCAAATTGAAAAATCATTAAAGGAAATAATGTGTTTCTGTCATCATAATGGAGGTGTAGATTCCATCTCACATTCCAGTGTTCCAACTTGTAAACTACGCTGCATTGGAATTCTGTTAATGACTCTGCACGTCAGTTACGAACAAATTCTTATTTACAATGACGGCCTACACCGGCCAAACCCGGACAACACTGGGCCAATTGTGCACCGCCCTATGGGACTCTCAATCAAGGCCGGTTGTGATACAGCCTGGATTCGACCCAGGGTCTCTGTAGTGAAGCCTCTAGCACTGAGATGCAGTGCCCCCAATTCTAAAGGTTCCAGAATTTCAACTGATTCATTACCATGAATGAGCACAGACAGGCGCCCTCATTTCTTTAAGGGCGAGCCAGCCAGCCTAGAAACTGTCGGGATCATCAGTGATATGATCCTCTCTTTTCTTCTGTCAGGGCAGGAAGACTGCAAGTTGTCAGCCTGTCTGTCAGCCTGTGGGCAGGTTGGATGAGGGGTTGATTCTCTTGTCCTGCCAGTGGAACCTGGTAGGAGAAATGGGGAGGACGGGCTAATTGGCTTCACATATTTGCTGTTGAATAAAATGGCCAGCTCATAAGGTTAGCTCACAATCTCATTGGATGATGGAAGACCAAGTCCCATACTACCCATACACTGAGTGTGAAGCATTTTACTGTGGCAAGTCAATGTTTGGTCATTCTAATATCCACTGTAAGAACATCAAGGTAATATGTACTCCTTTAAATAGCTGTTCTTCAATTAATCCTATTTTGCGAAGGCAGTCGATTTATTGGCCTATTGATTTGTTTTTGTATCCATGATGAAAAGCAGTTGGTTAATGAGCCCTTTTCCCCGATCAAGACCATTTCAGTCTACACAGTTCCCAAACTGAGAACCGGGCCAACAAAGCACCACAGCATTGAACTATTAAAAGGGCCAATCTGTAGATGCTACATCCATTTTTCGGACATATACATTGATATGTACCCATTGATGCTTGTAGAATATAACTTATAAATGCCACATAAGCTTAATTCCACTGTCATACCCCATCAGAACCCAAAATATAAGCTTGTTTAACACAAATGTTTGTAAACAAAGTAGATCTAAACAAACACAGAATGGAGCCTGAAAACATGGTTCAAACTATAATTGCGATATTATGGATGGTCAGTCCAATCCATAACTCAGTTTATGAGTGGTTACATTTCTCCAGCCCCATTCTTTAGCTTTTTACCAAAACAGGGGTAGCGCTTAGCAATTGTTTCAACTGCTGATTGCCGCTTTAAGTTAATTAAGATGAGAAAGAAAAGGGTCATTTGTTTTCAATTACATTGCAGGAAATAAGCGGTGCACACCTTGAGGCTGTACAGTTGTTGTGCATCCCAAATGGCACTCTATTCCCTACATAGTGCACTACTTTTGACCAGGGCCCATAGGGCTCTGTTTAAAAAAAAATAGTGCACTATATAGGGAATAGGGTGCCATTGGGAAGCATACATGGAGTTCCCCTACATCCTGCTGGAAACTATCCTCCACATCTGGGGCCTTCAGAGAGAGGCACAGGGAGTATTTAAGCTTTATGAAGTTTTAATGGAACGTGCATATCAGCGTGTCATCACGAGATTATGGGAATTTACTACTGTCACTGGATGAAAACGCTGCCGTGCAAGACAGGGATTTCCTTTGGACTATTATTATGAACCTTGGAATCCAGTGTTACAGAACTGAGATCATTACTAACAGGAGTAGGCCTAACTATATATTTAGATAGATAAATATCTAAATATACAGTATATTACTATATGGCTCTGGAGTAACTGAATAGGTTAACTTCTTTATGCTATTACAGTTGTTACTACTCATCCTGGTGTTAAAGCTCATTGTTAATTTTATTATTGTATGTTATTACTCCCCACAGAACATTTTTGTCTTCACATGATAGTAATGCAATATTATAAAATGGGTGGTAAGAGCCCTGAATACTGATTGGCTGAAGCCATGGTGTATCAGACCGTATACAACGGGTATGACAAAACATTTATTTTTACTGCTCTAATTACGTTGGTAACCAGTTTATAATAGCAATAAGGCCCAAGGGGGTTTGTGGTGTATGGCCAATATACCACGGCTAAGAGCTGTATCCAGGCACTCCACATTGCGTCGTGCCTAAGAACAGTCCTTAGCTGTGATATATTGGCCATATACCACACCTCCTCGTGCCATATTGCTAAAGTATAATATCTTCCCAGTACAATATATCTTGAAGGAGGATATGCTTACTGATTAGTAAAAAGAAACGTGTGGTTTGACAAGACAGTAGGGAAGAGAAAGATGGTCAACAAGCATAGTGACTGAATTCGAGATGTTTTCTCTTCCTCTTTCAAGTTCAACACTTTGGTCAGTTTGGTGGCAGGTGGCTGGCTGGTCGCATTTGAATGCTGAGCAGGTCAGGCTAGGTGCTGCTGGTTTCAGCTTTCCTAATATCATCAGCACACGACGCATGGCCAAGTCACCAGAATAGACAGACAGCAGTATGAGAGAACAGGTCTGGAATCTGTCTTCAGTGGATGAGATTCCATTGAAAGTTGGGGTTCCAACAGATTTGTCTACTTTTCTCCCTTGTGTTCCCCCTCTCTCCCTTTCTGTGGGTTTTGTGGCGGGCATTGTGTGTGTGTGCGCGCGTTTGTGAGGGAGTGTCTGCGGGCTCACACAGACTGGGGTGGGGTGGGGGGGGCCCACTGCCACTGAAATCAAAAACCAGATCTAGGAGTAACTCATTCCAAAAAAGCTGGTCTCATTTGAAGGGATGGCACAAGGTTTGGGGGTGGAAAGAGGAGGGTGTGGGCAGGGGGCTGGATAAATAATCAAATCCAGGGCGTTCTGGGGACCCGGCCGTTTGGGAACCTTTTATGCAGCCCTCGTCTGGTCCCCCTGTCTGTACGGAGAGCTAGGGGGATCCCCCACCCCCTGCAGCGCTCCCCTCCCCACCCCTGCAGCGCTCCCCTCCCCACCCCTGCAGCCCTCCCCCAGCGCTCCCCCACCCCTGCAACGCTCCCCTCCCCAACCCTGCAGCGCTCCCTCCCCCAGCGCTCCCCTCCCCCTGCAGCGCTCCCCTCCCCCCCCCTGCAGCGCTCCCCTCCCCACCCCCTGCAGCGCTCCCTCCCCACCCCTGCAGCGCTCCCCTCCCCACCCCCTGCAGCGCTCCCTCCCCACCCCTGCAGCCCCTCCCCACCCCCTGCAGCGCCCCTCCCCACCCCCTGCAGCGCTCCCTCCCCACCCCTGCAGCGCTCCCTCCCCTCCCCCTGCAGCGCTCCCCTGCAGCGCTCCCCTCCCCACCCCCTGCAGCCCGCCCCTCCCCACCCCCTGCAGCCCTCGTCTGGTCCCTGTCTGTATGGAGAGCTAGGGGGATCCCCCCACCCCCTGCAGCGCTCCCCTCCCCATCCTCTTTGATGTCTGCTTGCTTTTGTTCTTTACATAACTCGATCTGATTTTTAAAAAGCTAATTTGTATGCCGCTTTCAGGGCAACAGAGCTGCCACCCATAATTCTACAGGAGAGCTGACAGCAAGGTCAACGCGATTGGCCACACAGAAAAAAGAGCCGGGACACAACTAAGCTAAAGCATATGATAAATGCCTTTGAATTATTGTCACTGGGGGCAAATTTAATGACAATGGCAGATTAGTCTGGGAGGATGAAATCTCTTGGCAAATGGGAGGCGGGGATGCTTCGGTGGTCGCCATTCACCATCATTTTCCTCCCTGAAAATAGATGGTACACTGGAATTACATTTGACATGGCTTATTCACACATTAGGTTCAGTTTAGGTGAACAGTAGGCCTATTGCAACTTGAATATTGAGTCGATTTTAGCAGATGTTAATTCATTTGTCTACAGATGATATCCAACTGTTAAATGTATAATGCAATCGATAAAATGGATTTCATGCCCAAAGCACACAATGCATAATTCAGACAACCTATTGTAAGTCACTTTGTCAAACTGAAAACACAAATTAGCCTTCTCATTGGACACCTACAGGTGGTCATCCTAAAAACAGTTAGTCATGTTTCTTGCCTGCTGAACAACACTGGAGCCAGTGTAAACCTGTGGATGCAAAGGAACACTTTTCTTTGTGATGTCAGCATTTAGGGGGCCTTTGTCGCAAACAGTCTGGAGCATGCCTTTAGGGAGGGAAGGAGGGGGGTTTAGAGGGGAGGGGAGACTTTTCATCAACCTTCAGCTTTAATTACTTCCTTTAGGTGCTTTTTGACTGCCTTCCAGAGGGGTGGCGGAAGGGAGGGAGAGATATCTCTCCATGTCTCTTCTGTGGGAGCTTATTTCAGAGGTCTCTCCCCATCCTGCTCTCTTTGTTGTTGTTGAGGAAATTGTATTTGGTAGCCCAAACAGGATGTCCCGCTGCTGGCCATGACTGTGAACTGCTTCCACTGACCCTGCTCTGTGGCTGAACACGGTGCAATGGCTTATAGTCATCCAGGATCCCCAAGGCAGACACTAATGGAAAACACATCGCTTCATCCTCCTCCTCCTCCTCCTCCTCTCGTCCCCACCGTCTCTCTCAGGATTATGATCTCGTCGTCAGATGGTGTTGTTGCTGCGGGAGTGTGTCTGCTGCAGCGAATCCCAATGAGTGTCGAGTTGAGAAGAAGCACGGCTGGGGAAAAAACTAACTTGTGGACAATATAAACACACTGTCATGAAGAAAGGAGGGGGAAAACGATTGAAGGATCCAGCCATGTCAAATCCATAATTATCAAGTGACAAAAAGCAGCTGGTTAAGCTCTGAAGCTCAGCCCTGTTGCCTCGTAGCCTGCACTATCATGTGTATATGTACACGATACAGAAACCAGGCCATTGAAAATAAGCTTACGTGAATATCTTTGAAGTGATGCAATTGCCAGCACTCAGCATTGCTCAGACAGACCACAATCAAACAAGATCCTCTTCTTAAATGGTGTGACAGAGTATAATGCTCTCAGATATTACTGAAACAGTTGTCAGCAAAACAAGTGAAGTGTATGCAAGCCCCTTCTTTCCAGTTCCACACAGAGTGAGAGACACAAAATTGCTTGTGTGAAATTGTCTTTAAAAAATGTGACAAAAGGAAATACATAGTCAGTAGATGTTCTGGTTATTTAAACCTTCTCAGTCTCATTCTTGGCATTAAGTAACTTCCCAAAGGCAAAAAAACAGCAACAATAGTGATATTAGTAAATTATTTCTGTAACGAGTAATGTCTTTAAGATTCCTGCTGGGAATGACTTTTTTCCGCTCCTGCAAATAGTGTGATAATTGAATGGCCAATTGGGAATAGCCTCGGGCTCTTAACACAAATCAGAATTGCGGCGTATGATGGAGCCATGTTAACACGATTAGAGGTGTATCACATTCTCAAAATACCTTGGCACCACCATCATTCCCACTGTCCAGCTGCTACAAATGTTGTGTTAAGTTGGCTGGCTTAGCACATCCGTTAGCGGCCATGGCGTAACGCGTCCGTTAGTGGCCATGGCGTAACGCGTCCGTTAGCGGCCATGACGTAACGCGTCCGTTAGTGGCCATGACGTAACGCGTCCGTTAGTGGCCATGACGTAACGCGTCCGTTAGTGGCCATGACGTAACGCGTCCGTTAGTGGCCATGACGTAACGCGTCCGTTAGTGGCCATGGCGTAACGCGTCCGTTAGTGGCCATGGCGTAACGCGTCCGTTAGTGGCCATGGCGTAACGCGTCCGTTAGTGGCCATGACGTAACGCGTCCGTTAGTGGCCATGGCGTAACGTGTCCGTTAGTGGCCATGGCGTAACGCGTCCGTTAGTGGCCATGGCGTAACGCGTCCGTTAGTGGCCATGGCGTAATGCGTCCGTTAGTGGCCATGGCGTAACGCGTCAGCACCCCTTACTACCATTATAGTGCAGGGCTCTGGTCAAAAGCAGTGCACTACACAAGGAATAGGGCGTCATTTTGGACGAAACCCTGATTCCAGAGAGAACAGGAAGGAAGGTTGTTAGGGGGTGCATCTCAATAGTCTAAAGTGGTATCCCCTTTCACTTTTCCTCTCATCCACATCGATTGAAATCAACATGTTTATATTGTGTGTTGCAGATAGAAATATAGGCTAATGAATAGAGCTGATGTGATTCCATATTCTACATGTCAGAATAATGTTTGAAACAATACATTTCTATCTTAACGTTCTGTGACGTTACATACTCCTGGACAGGGCCCAGTACAACGAATCTTGGCAGCGAGACCTGGAAGGCTTTCGATTTGGCGAGCAACCAGTTTGATCCATGTTTGATGGAGACAAATGCCATCCTCCTTCATGAAAGGCCTGAGCATGATACTTCCTTCACCTTCCCATCACCAAAAATGGGGAGTTTGGATGCCTTCCAAACGTTTAGGTCCGTCCAACCACCACATTATCAAACCAAAAAAAAAAAAAAAAAGCTACACAATTCCTGTCATCTTCTGGAAGAAGGGATTGACATTCTGACCTGAGACCGGTTATCATTAAACTGTGTTTGTGAACTTTTCCCCTTGTACAATTGCTCTTATGTCTCAGCGATAGACCAGCATCCGGTCAAGGGGGTGTACTTGTAGACTACAGAAACAGGAGATGGAGTCCTGCACTAACGGGCCATTCTGGCTCAGACAAGGCTACCTATCTACTTTAGGTCTCCAAGAATCTAAATATAATGAATCACTGGGAATCAACACCCACTCAGAATTCATCTACACTTGGTTTAAAAGAATAGTGACATTTATATTCAGTGGCTAGTTGAAGAAAACTGGGGTTGTCATCAAATTACCAAGTTGTCCTTGGAATTCAGTGACTAGAAGGAAACATCACAAATGCGAAACCTTGGATCACACAAAACCAGTGTCCTCAAAGAAATTACAACTGTGCATTTGGAATTGCAACTCTGCAAGGTGTCTGAGAAACCACACAGTAAATGGGTCTGATCAAGTAGAACTGACAGAGACTGAGGAAAATAATGTCCACATTCAACCCAACAAGACTGCAAATTGCTCTAATAACCTCACCATGTTCATCTTAATAGGTAAGAGATAGGAGACTGATGGAGATGACTGCTAGATGCAGAGGGTAACTGGGGTGTATTTAGTAGAGCAAAACATTATGAATGTTGCCGATAGGAATGCAATGTATATGGAGCTGAACTGACTCCCTATACTTGAGGACCGATATCTGTTTTGCCTAATATATTTACATCTTAATGTTCTGTAACATTTTACCCTCCTGAACAGACCCAGGCATTAAATAGCCCTTTGAAAAGGTTGGCGTTTATGTCCATTCCTAACACCCCCTTCTCACCAAATGGAGGTATTTTACAGGATACTCCTTAAGTAGTCTTGTTTCTCTCCCAAATAAAGCAACAACCAGAATTTGGGCCACATGTAACTGGACAAGTGTTAGTGGGGTCTGCATTTGAACTGTATTACTTTATCTAAGAAAGAAAGTGAAGTGTTTTGATGAAATTAACTGGTAGGAAATAATTAGCTGCATGATGTGGATGCACCAGAAGGCAGTTTGACTAAAGCACACATTTGTTGGGATTTTAAAACGATGGTATACTTTCAAACCTTCCAAAAAATGAAGGATGACATTGTTATCACATATACAGTTTATATGCAAATAAAGACTACATCATGACATCCCAACCAAAACAAACATCTTTGGGCTTAGAAATTAAACTGGAGAAATTAGGGACAAAATGCGAGTTAATCAACAGGACTTTGCAACAACATACAAAAAGACAAATTTAAAAATCACACCGTGCCAATAACTGCTTTCACCACAGGTTGCACATGTCCTCATCTGTACAAAATACACATTTTATTGTATGTCCTAAGAATACACAAGAACTTAAGGCAGACATGGGTCAAGCAAAACACAACATACTGCCTTTGTGTGGCCCAGTGAGTAGCTACGACCACTGGTATTCCCATTGAGGCGTCGCTCGGCAGACTAAACCAAATCAACATGAATTCCTCAGATTAGCAAAAGGAAAATGTCCTCCAGAACAACGTGAACAAAAACATGTCGTTTTCTCAGTTCTATTTTTTCTCAATTCTAATGCGCAACTTTGATTTGGCAACCAAGGACCCCGTGAAATAAATAAGATTCAATGTCTGAGTACATTTCTTCCATCAAAATTCCAGGATTCAAAATGGTTCATTTTTAGCACAGGCCTGCTGACAATAGATTGGTCAAACACACACACACACACACACACACACACACACACACACACACACTTGGTTTTAACTTGTGGACAGCAAGAGCTGCGGAATACAAGCGAGAGCTTGTAAAAACAACATGCAGCACACTTCTGAAATTTGCCTAGTCATCATCCTAAATCAATTCAAGTTTAGGTACCAAGAATGGAATATAAATTGATGCAATTAATACAATTGTGAGTCCACGATTGGTCTCAGCTTGTACAATTGGGCACTGATAACATATCGTTTGAGAAGGCAGAATTCCTCATAGAGAGAGAGGGACGATTGACTGATCCGTCACATGAGATAATTGAAATCTCAACGTTGCTCCACCATCCTTCCAGAGCCAGAGAGATGCATATTGTGAAGTGCTTGCACAAGACTAATTCTGTGTTGCTACTATTAACACGCACACCTGAAACTCAAACTCAATAAATAAAGACTGACAAATGTGGTAAGGCAGTGTTGAACATGCATCATTCATCACAAAGAACAAAAAATTCGACACACATACATGATAATAATATGCACATTCCTTTTAAGAGCAAGGTCTCCGTTTCTTTCCTCTGGTTTGTTTTGTTAACTGTGGAATTCTTTCAAGGCTTTCTGGGTGATATTCCTGGTCGACAGGACTCATCTCAAGGGTGATCCGACACGCCGTTCAGGTCTGTGTCGCTCGCGGGCTACCCTGGTCGTGTGGAGAGCCAGGTTCCAACGAGTAGAGTGGCGCGACCATAACCGCCAGGCACAAGGACCCAGGGCAGGGGCCGGTCGGTAGTCTTTTTTGCAACGCAGAGAAAGTTCAAGTAAAAAAAACAAATAAGAGGAAGAATCCAAAGTTCTTCACCGTGGCAGCTTGCTGCTTCCAGACCTCATGACGTCCCAGACGTTTCCAGGTAACTCTGGAGCTTCCGTACCGTGATTTTGTCCAGGGAACAGAGGTCAAAGTCAAAAGTTGTGTTTGTGATGTGGAAGTGTCCAGTCTCCTCGATGAGGTTCACAATCTGGGAGGCAAGAGAAGGCACAACAAGAAAAGCTGTCAGTTAACACTCAGACTACAGTATGTAAACCCAAATCCCAGCAAGAATGGAGAAAGTGTACACATTTCTTTTCTTTTTTCTTTGAATCTTCCACATTCAACATAAACAGACCAATTATATTCCATGCATGTCCTCCTCTTCCTAAAACAAAAGAGGAATGTTGCTTGGATAATATAGTATGTCTAAGCAGCTGGTATTAAACTATATTGACCAGCAGCTGAGTTAGTTTGTATGTGCACTACTGTCTTAGAGAGCAGCCTAGTCATAGACAAATGTTGGACCTCACACAATACTTATTAAAAACACATTTGTGGGAAATGTCATTGAGCGGTTGGTGGGCTAGTGTCGGTTGAACTTGGAATGGGGACCCCCCCTAATTCACTCCATCCCATCCCTCACATGCAGAACCCTGTATTAGAGAGGGAGAGACCCAAATGGGAATTATACTTTTTCCTTGGCTGGTGTCTTATTGGTTCTAGTTCTACTCCGATAGGACTGTGTGTGTGTGTGTACATGCATCTTCCTCGTGGTAATTACAGGCACTCGTGTGTATTTGTTGATGAAGCAACAGCAGTGTTGTAACGTAATGGGGACCCAAACCTGATCCGTTTCACACTATCGGATGGAACACATTTCTCCTTCTCCCTCGGAGCGCAGACCGGATTCAGGAGTGCAGGGAGACTCCACCCATTGTTATGACACAGCAGATAGATGCTTGCAAGTCAAGTCGCAACAACCCCCTCCCCCCGCTTGTATCCGCAGAGATGGAACCACACCAAGATCTTCAGACCTGGTTTTGGTCATGTAGGACAGCATTTTGGCTGATACTTCCATTTTCCATTTGCCATGACAGATTAATTTCTATTGGATATAAACACAGTCCCCATTTTCGGTTTTCATCACAATGACAACAACAACAAAAAATCTCCCATGGGCAGACAGACAATCTACTTTAAAAAGACTCAACAATGACATAAGCCCATTTTTACATGTGTGGTTTTTCCTAAACAGAGAGACTGGGGAGGAAAAATAGTGTTGGGAGGTTGGAAAGTTAATCATTCCCATGTCTCGTTTTCTGAGGACGTGGAACGCCGCTCCGAACTCTAAACGCTCTAAACGCTCAGAGGATTAGTTTGATTACGCCACGAGTCAGCGCGCCACTTGCTAATTTTGTTTGGGGATGAGTTTTTCCACCGATGCTCGGAGCCAAACTTTTCTTTAGGAGAACGAGGAAGAGCGAGACCGCTCCTTGGCAACTGCGGCTGGGAATCGCCATTAATGCGGTCATATGATAGGCCTTGTGAACATAAACAAGAGGACGTTTGCTCTTAGGCGGAGTGGAAAAAAGGTTAACCAAATAATCTATCGTTTCCAGACACACATAGATGAAGTCCTTGACTATAATGTGGCGAGTAACATACAGTATGAAGTTGTTGGACATACAAGCCCAAACAAAACCACCCTAGCAAGTAACATCTATGCAAACATGAACTGCAAACAGGTTGTTTTCTGAAAACACACACACACACACACACACACACACACACACACACACACACACAGTATTAAACCTCACCTGTTGTAGTATGTGCCTCTCTCTCAGTGTCATCAGTCGTCTGTGTAGCTCCACCAGCTCATCCAGGTAAGCCTGAGTGAGTGAGATACCAATTGAATAGTTCCAAAAGTGCAAACTCAAGCTACATCAAGCAAACCTTCAAGTATGTATTTGACCCAGGCCTGTTAACTAGTCACACCATCTGGGACTATGACAAAGAGAGTAAAGGTTGGATGGCCAAGGAAGAGTGTCTGTCTCCTGTCCATTTACATGAGCCTTGGTGAACATGAAGACTTCTTCAGTGTAAGATTACACCCAATGTAACTCCCCTGGTATGACCTAACCTACGTAAGACCCAACTGCAAGGAAGCTACTCACCTTGTCACAGTCAATGTTTTTATTCTTATCCTGCTTCGTTTGCTTCACCTCCAGTATCTGCGAGACATCAGGGTTGTATTCATTAGTACACAACGTAGCAAAACATTTCGCAATGCCAAATAAGTGTTTCTTTTGGACTAGTCCAAGAAGGACCATTCCAGTTTCAACCTGTTTGCTTCCGTTTTGTTCATAAGGAATACAACCCAGATAAGGAATTACCATACGTGCCCGCTGGAAAACCGCTGATTTGTTCACACAACTGTCATTATTTACATAACAGTGTGGTTGGCGTATGAGGGAAATGAATCGTGGGAATTACGGGATCCTAATACGACAGATGTTTCCCTACGAGCAGCATTGGATAACAATAACAGCCGTGTTCACTTTCATAATGAGGAGCAAAATGGCAAACTACACATTAGAAGGTTTCCTCCCAGCAGTGTTTATGCTAATACAGTATTTACATAAAAAATATTTACATAAAAAGGGGGGGGGGGCGTATTCGGTCAATTTCGTTGGACTAATTGTGGTTGGGAACTATTGTTTGGCTACTCTAGGATGTGAAACTATTCAACATCAGGGATACCAGTTGACTGATATCAGTTTACTGATAACATGTAAGAAACAATCCTCTGACAACTGCTTATCATTTCCCCTGGTCTTACCTGGTTATTACTGGTCTTTAGTAAAGGCGGGGGCTCGTGTCGAGAGTGGGGAGAGGGGGCTGAGCTGTTCTCGCTCTCACTGCCGTCACTCAAGCTGACCCTGCAGACAAAGAGGATGACAAGAATTAGAATACAAAATAGAAATTAGTCTGAGGTTGTTCTTCATCCAATCGTACAACCACACACACCTAGGAGCAGCACAAGGTCAGAGCAGTGTCCCTGAAACTATATTTTAGATAAAGAGCCTTGCTCCAAGGGCACAACGATAGCAGGTGGTACCCGAGTTGCCAGTTCATTACAGCCCTATTGAACACGACAACGGGAGGGGCCAGAAGGGCCATGACAATGGCCAGGCGCTAACTACCGGCGATGGCGGTGTGTCATGTGCGTGTGCACCGGACGCTCCAGGTCAGAGTCCATGTCGTCGTCGTCCTCCGAGTCATCCTCATTGTCTTCCGACTGCAGGTCATGGATTATCGAACGAAGGGGACCTAACACTGTGTGTGAGAGAGAGAGAGTCAGTGAAGAGGAGCTCACAACTTTATATACACATTTCACTGTCAACTCATCATGCTTAGTCTTGTGATTCCATCCAAGGACTGTAGTTAAGTGAGAGTATACCTGTGTGGGCTGTGCCAGGGACGGCCCCTACCTTCCTGCGGACGAACTCGGCCACTGTGTCCATGGAACAAAAAACACATGCATGGAAGTGATTCAAAATGTAATACCCCCTTTTGTCGTGACCAATCCCCCCAAAAATGTATAGTTATTTCTGGGTGATCTGGGGAAAAGTGTGTATTTATAGGTTCTGGTGTTACCTTGCCGTTTGTGGCTGGCTGCAAAGCCTGAGCTGGAGCTGGAACTGGAGCTGGCCGGACTGGGCTGCTCCGACTGGGAAAAGGAGAGAGGGATAAGATACCCATAATCTATTAGAGATATACTACATGGTAACACCAGCGATCGCAGAGTGAACAAAGCCCATTGCGTAGGGTGCAAACACAGTGTGCACAAAACACTAAGAGGACAGTGATGCCATCAGCAGCCAATGAGTCCAGTTACTAGAGCATACAATTACCACAAAGGTGTAGAGGGAGAGAATCTGAAGTCAAATGTCTACTGATGGCATAGAAGGAGCTTCTATGCCATCAAAAAGAACATTCAATTCAACATACCAATTAGGATCTGGCAAAAAATACTTGAATCAGTTATAGAACCCATTGCCCTTTATGGTTGTGAGGTCTGGGGTCCGCTTACCAACCAAGAATTCACCAAATGTGAAATGTGAATTCTGCAAAAAATATCCTCCGTGTACAGCGTAAAACATCAAATAATCCATGCAAAGCAGAATTAGGCCGATACCGCTAATTATCAAAATCCAGAAAACCTTCCATAACAAAGCCATCACCTACAGAGAGATGAACCTGGAGAAGAGCCCCCTAAGCAAGCTGGTCCTGGGGCTCTGTTCACAAACAGACCCCACAGAGCCCCAGGACAGCAACACAATTAAACCCAACCAAATCAAGAGAACTCAAATAATTACTTGACACATTGTAAAGAATTAACAAAAAAACAGAGCAAACTAGAATGCTATTTGGCCCTAAACAGAGAGTACACAGTGGCAGAATACCTAACCACTGTGACTGACCCAAAATTAAGGAAAGCTTTGACTATGTACAGACTCAGTGAGCATAGCCTTGCTATTGAGAAAGGCCACCAAAGGCAGACCTGGCTCTCAAGAGAAGACAGGCTGTGTGCACACTGCCCACAAAATGAGGTGGAAACTGAGCTGCACTTCCTAACCTCCTGCCAAATGTATGACCATAGAGATAGATATTTCCCTTAGATTACACAGATCCACAAAGAACTAGAAAACAAATCCAATTTTGATAAACTCCCATATCTACTGGGTGAAATACCAGTGTGCCATAACAGCAGCAAGATTTGTGACCTGTTGCCACAAGAAAAGGGCAACCAGTGAAGAACAAACACCATTGTAAATACAACCTATTTTTATGTTGATTGTTTTCCCTTTTGTACTTTTAAATATTTGTACATCATTACAACACTGTATATAGACAATGACATTTGACATGTCTTTATTCTTTAAGTGTAATGTTTCCTGTAAATGTTGTTTATTTCACTTTTGTTTATTATCCAATTTCACTTGCTTTGGCAATGTAAACATTTTTCCCAGGCCAATAAAGCCCTTTAAATTGAATTGAAATTGAATTGACTGAGTAAGTGTCACTTCACACCGTGAGGCGATTTGAGATAATAAAGTTAGTCCCTGATGGGCTTAACAGTCTTTCCCCCCCGTAAATCTGGGCTTGTCACACACACACAACCATAATGACGATAGATTTACAATGCTTTCGGCTGAGAACAGTATTCACACCTCACAAACACAGTTGGGCAGGAAGGCAGCCAACAACAGGTAAACTGTGCAGCAGGCTCACAATAAAAAGGGGATTCTGTTCCATTCCCACATGCAAAGGCAATACGTTTCTGGGGCCAGACAAGTACAGAGTCTAAACAAATCCCAATGGAGATGCCGCAGACACATTACGTTAATCAACAACTCAAGTTCTCTGTGACCATCGTCCATCAGACTAAATGTCATCATGCTACCAGAGTTTAATACAAACCAATTCAAATATATTGATCACTAGTCTCCACTAGGAAAGATGACTTTTGATCCCACGCCCCACAGCTTGAGAACCTCTGTTACAGTTGAAGTCGGAAATTAACACACACTTAGGTTGGAATCATTAAAACTCATTTTTCAACCACTCCACATATTTCTTGTTAACAAACTATAGTTTTGGAAAGTCGGTTAGGACGTCTACTTTATGCATGACACAAGTCATTTTTCCAACAATTGTTTACAGATTATGTAATTTACTGTATCACAATTCCAGTGGGTCAGAAGTTACACTAAGTTGACTGTGCCTTTAAACAGCTTGGAAAATTCCAGAAAATGTCGTTATGGCTTTAGAAGCTTCCGATAGGCTAATTGACATCATTTGAGTCAATTTGAGTTGACATCATGGGGAAATCAAAAGAAATCAGCCAAGACCTCAGAAAAACAATTGTAGACCTCAAGAAGTCTGGTTCATCCTTGGGAGAAATTTCCAAACGCCTGAAGGTACCACGTTTATCTGTACAAACAATAGTACGTAAGTATAAACATCATGGGACCACGCAGCCATCATACCTCTCAGGAAGGAGACACGTTCTGTCTTCTAGAGATGTAGAACAACAGCAAAGGACCTTGTGAAGATGCTGGAGGAAACCGGTACAAAAGTATCTATATCCACAGTAAAACAAGTCCTATATCGACATAACCTGAAAAGCCGCTCAGCAAGGAAGAAGCCACTGCTCCAAAACCTCCATAAAAAGCCAGACTACGGTTAGCAACTGCACATGGGGACAAAGATTGTACTTTTTGGAGAAATATCCTCTGGTAAGATGAAACAAAAATAGAACTGTTTGGCCATAATGACCATCGTTATGTTTGGAGGAAAAAAGGGGGGGCTTGTAAGCCGAAGAACACCATCCCGAAGGGAAATTATGTGGGTATATTGAAGCAACATCTCAAGATATCAGTCAGGAAGTTAAAGCTTAGTCGCAAATGAGTTTTCCAAATGGACATACTTCCAAAGTTGTGGCAAAATGGCTTAAGGACAACAAAGTCAAGGTATTGGAGTGGCCATCACAAAGCCCTGACCTCAATCCTATAGAAATTTGTTGGCAGAACTGAAGTGTGTGCGAGCAAGGAGGCCTACAAACCAGATTCAGTTACACCAGCTCTATCAGGAGGAATTGGATCAAAATTCACCCAGCTTATTGTGGGAAGCTTGTGGAAGGCTACCCCAAACGTTTGACCTAAGTTAAACAATTTAAAAGCAATGCTTCCAAATACCAATGAGTGTATGTAAACTTATGACCCACTGGGAATGTGATGAAAGAAATAAACGCTGAAAAAAACTCTATTATTCTGACATTTCATATTCTTAAAATGAAAGTGGGGATCCTAACTGACCTAAAACAGGGAATTTTTACTAGGATTAAATGCCAGGAATTGTGAAAAAAATCAGTTTAAATGTATTTGGCTAAGGTGTATGTAAACATCTGACTTCAACTATATATAGATCATCATGAGAGCACACCTTGTCATATCCTGACTGACACTCATTTTAGTACAGGGAGGAAGATGTGTGCATAGAGTACTGCACTCCAAATGTCACCAGAAGTTCACTGAATACACCAACTTCTATATCCAAGTCGCTCTACAACAAATAGTTGTTCGCCGGCTAAAGCTGATGGTTCCTTTCAGGAGAAAGAGAAAATAATTAACCATTAAGTTAATCCTCTTTGGAGGGTGGCCCAAAAGGACATTTGAAGGAGCCATTAAAGTTAATCTGAATTAATTTGTTTACATTCCACTCAGATGACCCCTTGGAAAAACCAAGCCAAGGCAGCACAAAGCAGTGATTTACAGCCAGGACATGGCTAGTGCAAAATGTTTGCAGCTGATAAGGGCTTGATAGGCCCGTCTCTCTCTCACACACACACACACACACACACACACACACACACACACACACACCAGCTGAAACAAAGAAAATGTGGATTTAGAGCCTGAATGGAGAGGAAAAACTATTTTCCAGAGGACACAAATGGAAGTAATTAATTTGATTGGACTTTTTCCAGGTGTTGATCACTGCATGGCTTCCGTTTCCTGTCTGGCTTGTGAGGTGTGCAGCAAGGCATCTCCATTCCAATTGTGGAAGTGTCAACAAATGTCCATTACCACACACACACACACACTACACCCCCCCGAAGTTGCCAAGTGTCAGGCTGGCAAGTGGGGTGCACTAAAACCGAGCCCCTGTGTGGTCCTGGGGGGTCATGCGAGAATCTTTGATTCTCTCCCTCCCTCCCTCTGGAGCGTTTTACAGCCTGTTTGTCTGTCTGGGTGTCTCATCGACATCAAATGCATGGTCAGAGGCCTCTGTTGTAAATCAAGAGGCTTTTCTCTCTGCCTGTCGTTGTCCGGCTAAAAAGTAGACACTTGTAAAGAGAGAAAGAGAGGAGAGCGACAGAGGAGAGCCCAAGAGAGAGAGAGAGCGAGAGAGAGTAGAGCCCAAGTGAGAGAGAGTCCGAGAGAGAAGAGTCCAAGAGAGAGAGAGAGTCCAGAGAGAGAGAGAGAGAGAGAGAGAGAGAAGAGGGCGAGCCGAGAGAGAGAGAGAGAGCCGAGAGAGAGAGAGAGAGAGAGAGAGAGGAGGGCGAGCCGGGAGAGCGCGCGCGAGAACAGGGTGAGCGAGCAAGGAGAGCGTGAGGGAGGAGAGAGCAAGCAAGCGAGAGAGGAGAGCAGAGCGAGAGAGGAGAGCAGAGCGAGAGAGGAGAGCAGAGCGAGAGAGGAGAGCGCGAGAGAGCGGAGAGCAAGGAGCGAGAGAGGAGAGCGCGCGAGCGAGAGAGGAGAGCAGAGCGAGAGAGGAGAGCGCGAGAGAGCGGAGAGCAAGGAGCGAGCGAGGAGAGCGCGCGAGAGGAGAGCGAGCGAGCGTGGAGAGCGCGCGAGAGGAGAGCGAGCGAGAGGAGAGCGAGCGAGCGGAGAGCGAGCGAGCGAGGAGAGCGAGCGAGAGAGAGCGGAGAGCGCGCGAGAGGAGAGCGAGCGAGCGCGGAGAGCGCGCGAGAGGAGAGCGAGCGAGCGCGGAGAGCGCGCGAGAGGAGAGCGAGCGAGCGCGGAGAGCGCGCGAGCGAGAGCGGAGAGCGAGCGAGCGCGAGAGGAGAGCGAGCGAGCGCGAGGGGAGAGCGAGCGAGCGCGAGGGGAGAGCGAGCGAGCGCGAGGGGAGAGCGAGAGAGGAAAGCGAGCGAGAGGAGAGAGCGAGCGCGAGCGAGGAGAGGAGAGCGCGCGAGAGAGCGAGCAGAGAGGAGAGCGAGCGAGCGAGCGCGAGGGGAGAGCGAGCGAGCGCGAGGGGAGAGCGAGCGAGCGCGAGGGGAGAGCGAGCGAGCGCGAGGGGAGAGCGAGCGAGCGCGAGGGGAGAGCGAGCGAGCGCGAGGGGAGAGCGAGCGAGCGCGAGGGGAGAGCGAGCGAGCGCGAGGGGAGAGCGAGCGAGCGCGAGAGGAGAGCGCGCGATGAGAGAGCGCGCGAGAGGAGAGCGCGCGAGAGGAGAGCGCGCGAGAGGAGAGCGCGCGAGAGGAGAGCGCGCGAGAGGAGAGCGCGCGAGAGGAGAGCGCGCGAGAGGAGAGCGCGCGAGAGGAGAGCGCGCGAGGAGAGCGCGCGAGGAGAGCGCGCGAGGAGAGCGCGCGAGGAGAGCAAGAGAGAGGAGAGCAAGAGAGAGGAGAGCAAGGAGCGAGAGAGGAGAGCAAGAGAGAGGAGAGCAAGAGAGAGGAGAGCAAGAGAGAGGAGAGCAAGAGAGAGGAGAGCAAGAGAGAGGAGAGCAAGAGAGAGGAGAGCAAGGAGCGAGAGAGAGAGAGGAGAGCAAGGAGCGAGAGAGAGAGAGGAGAGCAAGGAGCGAGAGAGAGAGAGAGAGCAAGGAGCGAGAGAGAGGAGAGGAGAGCAAGGAGCGAGAGAGAGGAGAGGAGAGCAAGGAGCGAGAGAGAGGAGAGGAGAGCAAGGAGCGAGAGAGAGGAGAGGAGAGCAAGGAGCGAGAGAGAGGAGAGGAGAGCAAGGAGCGAGAGAGAGGAGAGGAGAGCAAGGAGCGAGAGAGAGGAGAGGAGAGCAAGGAGCGAGAGAGAGGAGAGGAGAGCAAGGAGCGAGAGAGAGGAGAGGAGAGCAAGGAGCGAGAGAGAGGAGAGGGAGAGCAAGGAGGAGAGGAGAGCAAGGAGCGAGAGAGAGGAGAGGAGAGCAAGGAGAGAGAGAGGAGAGGAGAGCAAGGAGCGAGAGAGAGGAGAGGAGAGCAAGGAGCGAGAGAGAGGAGAGGAGAGCAAGGAGCGAGAGAGAGGAGAGGAGAGCAAGGAGCGAGGAGAGGAGAGAGAGAGAGAGAGGAGAGCAAGGAGAAACTTCCACAATTCCTTCCTAGGAGAGAGAGGTCAAAAGGCATTGAGAGCAAGGAGCGAGACAACAAACATGCAGCTGGTCTATTGGTTTATTGGTCCAGGCTTCTTCAGAGCCACTCTGCTTTAGGTCTTGCCTTGCTCAAAGCAGCCCTCTTAAAGGACAATAAACATGACTTTAGTATTAGGTTGAGAGCTTCTCTTTCAGAGGAGCGAGAGAGATGGAGAGGAGAGCAAGGAGCGATTCAGCAGGAGGAGAGCAATGAGTTCTGTGAGAGAGTAGGACTCTGAGCAAAAGCCACAAACTACTAGTTTCTCTGAGAGGGAGGAGAGGAGAGCAAGGAGCGAGAGAGAGGAGAGGAGAGCAAGGAACAGACACATCCATGAGAGGAGAGGAGAGCAAGGAGAGAGAGAGGAGAGGAGAGCAAGGAGCGAGAGAGAGAGAGGAGAGAGAGCAAGGAGCGAGAGAGAGAGGAGAGGAGAGCAAGGAGCGAGAGAGAGAGGAGAGGAGAGCAAGGAGAGAGAGAGAGGAGAGAGAGCAAGAGAGAGGAGAGGAGAGCAAGAGAGGAGGAGAGCAAGAGAGGAGGAGAGGAGAGCAAGAGAGGAGGAGAGCAAGAGAGAGGAGGAGAGCAGGGAGAGAGAGAGAGGAGAGCAGGGAGCGAGAGAGGAGAGCAAGCACCAGCGAGAGAGGAGAGCAAGGAGCGAGGAGCGCAAGGAGCGAGGAGAGCGAGAGAGAGGAGAGCGAGAGCAAGGAGCGAGAGGAGAGGAGAGCAAGGAGCGAGAGGAGAGGAGAGCAAGGAGCGGAGAGGAGAGGAGAGCAAGGAGCGAGAGGAGAGGAGAGCAAGGCCAGCGAGAGGAGAGGAGAGCAAGGAGCGAGAGAGAGAGGAGAGCAAGCCCAGCGAGAGGAGAGGAGAGCAAGGAGCGAGAGGAGAGGAGAGCAAGGAGGAGAGGAGAGAGAGAGCAAGGAGCGAGAGGAGGAGAGAGAGAGCAAGGAGCGAGAGGAGAGGAGAGCAGGAGCGAGCGAGAGGAGAGGAGAGGAGAGCAAGGAGCGAGAGGAGAGAGAGAGCAAGGAGCGAGAGAGAGGAGAGGAGAGCGCGAGGAGAGGAGAGCGAGAGAGGAGAGGAGAGGAGAGGAGGAGCGCCAGGAGAGAGGAGAGCAAGGAGCGAGAGAGAGGAGAGCAAGGAGCGAGAGAGAGAGGAGAGGAGAGCAAGGAGCGAGAGAGAGAGAGGAGAGGAGAGCAAGCGAGAGAGAGAGAGGAGAGCAAGGAGCGAGAGAGAGGAGAGGAGAGCAAGGAGCGAGAGAGAGGAGAGGAGAGCAAGCGAGCGAGAGAGAGGAGAGGAGAGCAAGCGCCAGCGAGAGAGAGAGAGGAGAGCAAGGAGCGAGAGAGAGGAGAGGAGAGCGGCGCCAGCGAGAGAGAGGAGAGGAGAGCAAGGAGCCGAGAGAGAGAGAGAGGAGAGCGGCGAGCGAGAGAGAGAGAGCGAGGCGCCAGAGAGAGAGCAAGGAGCGAGAGAGAGGAGAGGAGAGAGAGAGAGGAGAGGAGAGCAAGGAGCGAGAGAGAGAGAGGAGAGCGAGAGAGAGAGAGAGGGAGAGCAAGAGAGAGAGAGAGGAGAGCAAGGAGCGAGAGAGAGGAGAGGAGAGCAAGAGAGAGCGAGAGAGAGCAGAGCAAGAGAGAGGAGAGGAGAGCAAGAGAGGAGGAGAGCAAGAGAGGAGGAGAGCAAGAGAGGAGGAGAGCAAGAGAGGAGGAGAGCAAGAGAGGAGGAGAGGAGAGCAAGAGAGGAGGAGAGCAAGAGAGCGGCGAGGAGAGCAAGGAGCGAGAGAGGAGAGCAAGGAGCGAGAGAGAGAGAGAGCAAGGAGCGAGAGAGAGAGAGCAAGGAGAGAGAGGGAGAGCAAGGAGCGAGAGAGGAGAGCAAGGAGCGAGGAGCGCAAGAGAGAGGAGAGAGAGAGAGAGAGAGGAGAGCAAGGAGCGAGAGAGAGGAGAGGAGAGCAAGGAGCAGAGAGAGAGAGAGAGCAAGGAGCGAGAGGAGAGGAGAGCAAGGAGCGAGAGGAGAGAGAGCAAGAGAGAGAGGAGAGGAGAGCAAGAGAGCGAGAGAGGAGAGGAGAGCAAGGAGCGAGAGAGAGAGAGAGGCAAGGAGCGAGAGAGAGAGGAGAGGAGAGCAAGGAGCGGAGAGCAAGGAGCGAGAGGAGAGGAGAGCAAGGAGCGAGAGGAGAGGAGAGCAAGGAGCGAGAGGAGAGGAGAGCAAGGAGCGAGAGGAGAGGAGAGCAAGGAGCGAGAGGAGAGCAAGAGGAGAGGAGAGCAAGAGGAGAGGAGAGCAAGGAGCGAGAGAAGAGGAGAGGAGAGGAGAGCAAGGAGTGATGGAGAGGAGAGCAAGAGAGAGAGAGCGAGCCTTCCAATAGACAGTTGGCCCCTTAGAAACTTCCACAATTCCTTCCTAGGTACAGAGACACAGAGCGAGGTCAAAAGGCATTGAAACTTCAATGGCCGTCAACTTAGACAACAAACATGCAGCTGGTCTTTTGGTTTATTGGTCCAGGCTTCTTCAGTAAGTTGTAAATCTCACCGCCACTCTGCTTTAGGGGCTTTTGTCTTGCCTTGCTCAAAGCAGCCCTCTTAAAGGACAATAAACATGACTTTAGTATTAGGTTGCTCCAATCAATCTATCCTCGCTTCTCTTTCAGAGGGTCCCAAAGTGCGAGACAGGCACAAGATGAACGTCACTGGACTTAGCCAAAACGTCTGTTAATTTGCTCTCGATTCAGCAGGAGGTTGAGCAAACAAGTTAGTTTCGCTGTGAATTAAGGTTCTGTGAGCTCTCAGTTGGTCGCATAGTAGGTCAATTTAATACAAACTACATTTAACTCTGACATATAGCACTCCAAAAACACAAAACCAGCCACAAACTACTACTGTTTCTCTGAGAAAGGGTCAGGACAGCATGGAAGGTGACATGCACACAGCCTACACATTTCATATAGATGAGGGACCAGCTTGTTTACTGTTGAGCAAAATTAGGCAAATACAAACAGACACATCCATGATGCGAGAGAGCGAGCGCAGCGCCAGCGAGAGAGAAAGCGAGCGCGGCGAGAGCGAGAAAGCGAGCGCGGCACCAGCGCGAGAGAGAGAGCGAGCGCGGCGAGAGAAAGCGAGCGAGCGCGGCGCCAGCGAGAGCGAGAGAGAAAGCGAGCGAGCGGCACCAGCGCGAGAGAGAGAGAGCGAGCGCGGCGAGAGAAAGCGAGCGAGCGCGGCGCCAGCGAGAGCGAGAGAGAAAGCGAGCGAGCGGCACCAGCGAGAGAGAGAGAGAGAGAAAGCGAGCGGCGCCAGCGAGAGAGAGAGAAAGAGCGAGCGCGGCGCCAGCGAGAGAGAGCGAGAAAGCGAGCGCGGCGCCAGCGAGAGAGAGCGAGAAAGCGAGCGCGGCGCCAGCGAGAGAGAGAAAGCGAGCGCGGCGCCAGCGAGAGAGAGAAAGCGAGCGCGGCGCCAGCGAGAGAGAGAGAGAGCGAGAGAGAAGAGCGGCGCCAGCGAGAGAGAGAGAAAGCGAGAGAGAGCGAGAGCACCAGCGAGAGAGAGAGAGAGAAAGAGAGCGAGAGAAAGAGAAGAGCGAGAGCGGCGCCAGCGAGAGCGAGAGAGAAAGCGAGCGCGGCGCCAGCGAGAGAGAGAGAGAGAGAAAGCGAGCGCGGCGCCAGCGAGAGAGAGAGAGAGAGCGGCGAGCGAGAGAGAAGCGAGCGAGAGCCAGCGAGAGAGAGCGCGAGAGCGAGCGGCGCCAGCGAGAGAGAGCGAGAGCGAGAGAGCGCGGCGCAGCGAGAGAGCGAGAGAGAGAGAGAAAGCGAGCGCGGCGCCAGCGAGAGAGAGAAAGCGAGCGCGGCGCCAGCGAGAGAGAGAAAGCGAGCGCGGCGCCAGCGAGAGAGAGAAAGCGAGCGCGGCGCCAGCGAGAGAGAGAAAGCGAGCGCGGCGCCAGCGAGAGAGAGAAAGCGAGCGCGGCGCCAGCGAGAGAGAGAAAGCGAGCGAGCGGCGCCAGCGAGAGAGAGAGAAAGCGAGCGAGCGGCACCAGCGCGAGAGAGAGAGCGAGCGAGTGGCACCAGCGAGAGAGAGAGAGAAAGCGAGCGCGGCGCCAGCGAGAGAGAGCGAGAAAGCGAGCGCGGCGCCAGCGAGAGAGAGCGAGAGCGAGCGCGGCGCCAGCGAGAGAGAGAGAGCGAGCGCGGCGCCAGCGAGAGAGAGCGAGAAAGCGGCGCCAGCGCGCGAGAGAGAGAGAGAGAGAGCGGCGCCAGCGCGAGAGAGAGCGCGGCGCCAGCGCGAGAGAGAGAGGCGCCAGCGAGAGAGCGCGGCGCGAGAGAGAGAGAGAGAGAGAGCGCGCCAGCGAGAGAGAGAGCGCGGCGCCAGCGAGAGAGAGAGCGGCGCCAGCAAGAGAGAGAGAGAGCGGCGCCAGCGAGAGAGAGAAAGCGAGCGCGGCGCCAGCGAGAGAGAGAGAGCGAGCGCGGCGCCAGCGAGAGAGAGCGAGAAAGCGGCGCCAGCGCGCGAGAGAGAGAGAGAGAGAGCGGCGCCAGCGCGAGAGAGAGCGCGGCGCCAGCGCGAGAGAGAGAGAGCGCGGCGCCAGCGCTAGAGAGAGAGAGCGCGGCGCCAGCGAGAGAGAGAGCGCGGCGCCAGCGAGAGAGAGAGAGAGCGCGGCGCCAGCGAGAGAGAGAGCGCGGCGCCAGCGAGAGAGAGAGCGCGGCGCCAGCGAGAGAGCGAGCGCGGCGCCAGCGAGAGAGCGAGCGCGGCGCCAGCGAGAGAGAGAGCGAGCGCGGCGCCAGCGAGAGAGAGCGGGCGCCAGCGAGAGAGCGAGCGCGGCGCCAGCGAGAAAGCGAGAGCGAGAGCGAGAAAGCGAGAGCGCGGCGCCAGAGAGCGAGAGAAAGCAAGCGAGAGCGGCGCCAGAGAGCGAGAGAAAGCAAGCGAGAGCGAGAGAGAGAGCGGCGCCAGCGAGAGAAACGCGGCGCCAGAGAGAGAAACGGCGCCAGTGAGAGAAAACACGGCTCCAGCGAGAGAGAACGCGGCGAGAGCGGGAGAACGCGGCGAGAGCGAGAGAGAGCGAGAACGAGAGAGAGCGAGAGAGAGAGAGAGAACGCGAGCGAGAGCGAGAGCGAGAGCGAGAGCGAGCGCGGCGCCAGCGAGAGAGAGAGAGAGAGCGCGAGCGCCAGCGAGAGCGAGCGCGGCGCCAGCGAGAGAGAGCGAGAGAGAGAGAGCGAGAGAGAACGCGGCGCCAGCGAGAGAGAGCGAGAGAGCGAGAGAGAAGCGAGCGAGAGAGAACGCAGCGAGAGAGCGAGAGAGCGCCAGAGAGAAAGCGAGAGCGAGAGCGGCGCCAGAGAGCGAGAGAAAGCAAGCGAGAGCGGCGCCAGAGAGCGAGAGAAAGCAAGCGAGCGAGCGAGAGCGGCGCCAGCGAGAAAACGCGGCGCCAGAGAGAGAGAAACGGCGCCAGTGAGAGAAAACACGGCTCCAGCGAGAGAGAACGCGGCGAGAGCGGGAGAACGCGGCGAGAGCGAGAGAGAGAGCGAGAACGCGGCGAGAGCGAGAACGCGGCGAGAGCGAGAGAGAGAGCGAGAGCGAGCGCGTGGCGCCAGCGAGAGAGAGAGAGAGCGCGGCGCCAGCGAGAGCGAGCGCGGCGCCAGCGAGAGCGAGAGAGCGAGAGAGCGAGCGCGGCGCCAGCGAGAGCGAGAGAGCCAGAGAGCGAGCGCGGCGCCAGCGAGAGAGAGAGAGAGCGCGGCGCCAGCGAGAGAGAGAGAGCGAGAGAGAGCGCGGCGCCAGCGAGAGAGAGAGAGCGCGGCGCCAGCGAGAGAGAGAGAGAACGCGGCGCCAGCGAGAGAGAGAGAGAAGGCGAGCGCGGCGCCAGCGAGAGAGAGAAGGCGAGCGCGGCGCCAGCGAGAGAGCGAGAGAGAAGGCGAGCGCGGCGCCAGCGAGAGAGCGAGAGAGAGAAGGCGAGCGCGGCGCCAGCGAGAGAGCGAGAGAGAGAGAGCGAGCGCGGCGCCAGCGAGAGAGCGAGAGAGCGAGAGAGAAGGCGAGCGCGGCGCCAGCGAGAGAGCGAGAGAGCGAGAGAGAAGGCGAGCGCGGCGCCAGCGAGAGAGAGAGCGAGCGAGAGAGAAGGCGAGCGCGGCGCCAGCGAGAGAGCGAGAGAGAGAGAGAGAGAAGGCGAGCGCGGCGCCAGCGAGAGAGAGAGAGAGAAGGCGAGCGCGGCGCCAGCGAGAGAGCGAGAGAAGGCGAGCGCGGCGCCAGCGAGAGAGCGAGAGAGAGAGAAGGCGAGCGCGGCGCCAGCGAGAGAGCGAGAGCGAGCGAGAGAGAGAGAAGGCGAGCGCGGCGCCAGCGAGAGAGCGAGAGAGAAGGCGCCAGAGAGAGCGGCGCCAGAGAGAGAGAGAGAAGGCGAGCGAGAGCGAGAGAGAGAGCGAGAGCGCGCCAGAGAGCGAGAGAAAGCGAGCGAGAGAAAGCAGAGAGCGAGAGAAAGCGAGCGAGAGAAAGAGAAAGAGCGAGAGAAAGAGCGAGAGAAAGCGAGCGAGAGAAAGCGAGCGAGAGCGAGAGCGGCGCCAGTGAGCGAGAGCGAGAGAGAACGCGGCGCCAGCGAGAGCGGCGCCAGAGAGCGAGAGAGCGAGAGAGCGAGCGCGGCGCCAGCGAGAGAGAGCGCGGCGCCAGCGAGAGAGAGCGGCGCCAGCGAGAGAGAGAGAGCGAGCGGCGAGAGAGAGAGAGAGGCGAGCGCGGCGAGAGAGAGAGCGAGAGAGAGAGAGAGAGAGAGAGAGAGAGAGAGAGGCGAGAGCGGCGCCAGCGAGAGAGCGAGAGAGAGAGAGAGCGCGGCGCCAGCGAGAGAGCGAGAGAGAGAGAGAGGCGAGAGCGGCGCCAGCGAGAGAGAGAGAGCGAGAGAGAGCGAGCGAGAGAGAGAGAGAGAGCGCGGCGCCAGCGAGAGAGAGAGAGCGAGAGAAAGCGAGAGAGAGCGGCGCCAGAGAGCGAGAGAGAGAGCGAGCGCGCGGCGCCCAGAGAGCGAGAGAGAGAGAGAGAGAGAGAGAGAGCGAGCGAGAGAGAAAGCGAGAGAGAGAAAGAGAGAGAGAGAAAGCGAGAGAGCGAGAGAGCCTCAGAGAGAGAGAGCGAGAGAGCGAGAGAGAGAGAGAGAGCGAGAGCGAGAGAAAGAGAGAGCGAGAGAGAGAGAGAGAGCCAGCGAGAGAGCGGCGCCGAGAGAGCGAGAGAAAGCAAGCGAGAGCGAGCGCCAGAGAGCGAGAGAGAGCGGCGCAGAGAGCGAGAGAGAGCGGCGCCAGAGAGCGAGAGAAAGCGAGCGGCGCCAGAGAGAGAGAGAGAGAGAGAGAGCAAGCGAGAGCGGCGCCAGAGAGCGAGAAAACGCGGCGCCAGAGAGAAAACGAGAGCGCCAGAGAGAGAAACGCGGCGCCAGAGAGAAAACGCGGCGCCAGAGAGAAAACGCGGCGCCAGAGAGAGAGAAAACGCGAGCTCCAGCGAGAGAGAACGAGAGAGAGAGAGAGAACGCGGCGAGAGAGAACGCGGCAAGAGAGAACGCGGCGAGAGCGAGAGAGAACGCGGCGAGAGCGAGAGAGAACGCGGCGAGAGCGAGAGAGAACGCGGCGAGAGCGAGAGAGAACGCGGCGAGAGCGAGAGAGAACGCGGCGAGAGCGAGAGAACGCGGCGAGAGCGAGAGAGAACGCGGCGAGAGCGAGAGAACGCGGCGAGAGCGAGAGAACGCGGCGAGAGCGAGAGAGAACGCGGCGAGAGCGAGAGAGAACGCGGCGAGAGCGAGAGAGAACGCGGCGAGAGCGAGAGAGAACGCGGCGAGAGCGAGAGAGAACGCCAGCGAGAGCGAGAGAGAACGCGGCGAGAGCGAGAGAGAACGCGGCGAGAGCGAGAGAGAACGCGGCGAGAGCGAGAGAGAACGCGGCGAGAGCGAGAGAGAACGCGGCGAGAGCGAGAGAGAACGCGGCGCCAGCGAGAGAGAGAGCGAGCGCGGCGCCAGAGAGAGAGCGAGCGAGCGCGGCGCCAGCGAGAGAGAGAGCGAGCGCGGCGCCAGAGAGAGAGCGAGTGAGCGCGGCGAGAGCGAGAGAGAACGCGGCGCCAGCGAGAGAGAGAGCGAGCGCGGCGCCAGCGAGAGAGAGAGAGAGAGAGCGAGCGAGCGCGGCGCCAGCGAGAGAGAGAGCGAGCGCGGCGCCAGCGAGAGAGAGAGCGAGCGCGGCGCCAGCGAGAGAGAGAGCGAGCGCGGCGCCAGCGAGAGAGAGAGCGAGAGAGAAGAGCGCGGCGCCAGAGAGAGAGAACGCGAGCGCGGCGAGAGAGAGAGAGAGAACGAGAGCGCGCGAGCGAGAGAGAGAGAGAGAGAGAGCGCGGCGCCAGCGAGAGAGAGAGAGAGAACGCGGCGCCAGCGAGAGAGAAGAGAGAGAGAGAGAGAGAGCGCGGCGCCAGCGAGAGAGAGAGAGAGAGCGGCGCCAGAGAGAGAGAGAGCGCGAGAGCGAGAGCGAGAGAGAAGAGAGCGGCGCCAGCGAGAGAGAGAGAGCGCGGCGCCAGAGAGAGAGAGAGCGAGAGAGAGAGCGAGCGCAGAGAGCGCAGAGAGAGCGAGAGCGCGGCGCCAGCGAGAGAGAGAGCGGCGCCAGCGAGAGAGAGAGAGAGAGAGAGCGCGGCGCCAGCGAGAGAGAGAGAGAGAGCGAGCGCCAGCGAGAGAGAGGCGCCAGCGAGAGAGAGAGAGAGAGCGGCGCCAGCGAGAGAGAGAGCGGCGCCAGCGAGAGAGAGAGAGAGAGAACGCGAGCGCGGCGCCAGAGAGAGAGAACGCGAGCGCGGCGAGAGAGAGAGAGAGAGAACGCGAGCGCGGCGCGAGAGAGAGAGAGAGAGAGAGAGCGAGAGAGCGCGGCGCCAGCGAGAGAGAGAGAGCGAGAGAGAGCGGCGCCAGCGAGAGAGAGAGAGAGAGAGAGAGCGAGCGCGGCGCCAGCGAGAGAGAGAGCGAGCGCGGCGCCAGAGAGAGAGCGCGGCGCCAGCGAGAGAGAGAGCGCGGCGCCAGCGAGAGAGCGAGCGCGGCGCCAGCGAGAGAGAGAGCGCGCGCCAGCGAGAGAGAGAGCGCGGCGCCAGCGAGAGAGCGAGCGCGGCGCCAGCGAGAGAGCGAGCGCGGCGCCAGCGAGAGAGCGAGCGCGGCGCCAGCGAGAGAGCGAGCGCGGCGCCAGCGAGAGAGAGCGCGGCGCCAGCGAGAGAGCGAGCGCGGCGCCAGCGAGAGAGAGCGGCGCCAGCGAGAGAGAGAGAGCGAGCGCGGCGCCAGCGAGAGAGAGCGGCGCCAGCGAGAGAGAGAGCGCGGCGCCAGCGAGAGAGCGAGCGGCGCCAGCGAGAGAGCGAGCGCGGCGCCAGCGAGAGAGAGAGAGCGAGCGAGAGAGCGAGCGCGGCGCCAGCGAGAGAGAGCGCGGCGCCAGCGAGAGAGAGCGCGGCGCCAGCGAGAGAGAGCGCGGCGCCAGCGAGAGAGAGCGCGGCGCCAGAGAGAGAGAGCGCGGCGCCAGCGAGAGAGAGAGAGCGCGGCGCCAGCGAGAGAGAGCGCGGCGCCAGCGAGAGAGAGCGCGGCGCCAGCGAGAGAGAGCGCGGCGCCAGCGAGAGAGAGCGCGGCGCCAGCGAGAGAGAGCGCGGCGCCAGCGAGAGAGAGCGCGGCGCCAGCGAGAGAGAGCGCGCCAGCGAGAGAGAGCGCGGCGCGCAGCGAGAGAGAGAGAGAGAGCGCCAGCGAGAGAGAGAGCGGCGCCAGCGAGAGAGAGAGAGAGAGAGCGGCGCCAGCGAGAGAGAGAGCGGCGCCAGCGAGAGAGAGAGCGGCGCCAGCGAGAGAGAGAGCCAGCGAGAGAGAGAGCGCGGCGCCAGCGAGAGAGAGAGCGAGAGAGAACGCGAGCGCGGCGCCAGAGAGAGAGAACGCGAGCGCGAGCGAGAGAGAGAGAGAGAGAACGCGAGCGCGGCGCGAGAGAGAGAGAGAGAGAGAGAGAGAGAACGCGAGCGCGGCGCCAGCGAGAGAGAGAGAGAAGCGCGGCGCGCGAGAGAGAGAGAGAGAACGCAGCGAGAGAGAGAGAGAGAGAACGCGCGCCCAGCGAGAGAGAGAGAGAGAGAGAGAGAGAGAGAGAGAACGAGCACGGCGCCAGCGAGAGACAGAGAGAACGGGAGCACGGCGCCAGAGAGAGAGAGAACGCGAGCGTGGCGCCAGAGAGAGAGAGAGAGAGAGAAGAGAGAGCGCGGCGCCAGCGAGAGAGAGAGAGAGAGAGAGAGCGCGGCGCCAGCGAGAGAGAGAGAGAACGGGAGCGCGGCGCCAGCGAGAGAGAGAGAGAACGCGAGCGCGGCACCAGCGAGAGACAGAGAGAACGCGAGCACGGCGCCAGCGAGAGAGAGAGAGAACGCGAGCGCGGCGCCAGAGAGAGAGAGAGAGAACGCGAGCACGGCGCCAGAGAGAGAGAGAACGCGAGCGTGGCGCCAGAGAGAGAGAGAGAAAGAGAAAGCGAGCGCGGCGCCAGCGAGAGAGAGAGAGAGAAAGCGAGCGCGGGGCCAGCGATGGAAGCCCAGATCAAAAGGACGCGAGTAGGGCTAGCCAGGACTGGGCCACCAGGTTCGTCACGGCAGCCTGTGGAGAGGACTGAGCACCTGGCATTTGTCTCCACTCACCCTGCACCCACCCAACTTGCCATTTAAGACCAGTACACTGTAGGGTAAATCCCCACCATCACACACAGCTCCTACATCTCCCACCAACACCACCCCGTGGACACGTTTGGCTTGGGGTTGCAATGCCTCTGCTGGTTCTGGCAGGGAAATGGTTAAGGGAGATTAGTGCGCGTGTGTGTGTGTGTGTGTGTGTGTGTGTGTGTGTGTGTGTGTGTGTGTGTGTGTGTGTAGTAATGTACTTGGAGTGGGGCCAGTGAACACGCCATGTGCATGAAAGAGAACAGTTGAAAGCAAACAGAGAAAGACAATGAGATGCTTTCTGCCATAAATGCAGAATGTTTGACCCCTTTTCCCTCCTTTCTAAAGGCAAAAGATTAAAGAGGAACTCTTGGCTATTCATGGAGTCCTTTTCCCATTCTCCTTGGGTGTCGTAAAACCCAGTTTGCTTTTCTGCTAATAAAACAGTCCCAGCTTTGTGTTGAGTTTCTTCACGGAACACGTGAGGAGCTGGCAACCCTCTGAAAGACCTACGGATTCATTTCAAGTTTAAAATTTAGAGGCAGGAGTCGTGTCCGAAATCTGGGCTTGCCTACTACTTGAACTGCATACTGTGTAGTAAATCATACTACATACTGTTTAGAACGTACTGTTAAGTAAAAACAAATGCAGTAAGCAACAAATATCAGCATACTAGTATCATCCTACTGAGAATGTGTAATTAATTCACAATTGCATTGATTGCCGCCATTCATTCCTTTTGGTAGAGTTGATTATCAGCAGTTGTCCAACACGTCGGTCTCCAAAAACTATTCTCCTTCTCAAATAGTGTGCAGCGAATTCTACTAGATGAAAAGCCGAAATGAATATGACATCCTGGCATTTAGAAGCAAACCTTTTCAAAATGTCACATACTATATAAAACTATGTGCATACCCAAAATGCCTGCAGTTTAGAATGCAAGTACAGGTATTGGGACATGGCCAATGTGAGAGAGAGAGGGGGGGGTATTTCAGATTTGTTTCCCATCTTGACTCCATCAGCAACATGATGTTTCCAAAGGAACTAGAATGCAGTACAAAAAAAGAGCATTCCCAGAACTCTAATTCTTTGCGTAGAGTAGCAAATTGTCAACATTATAGTCGCTTGGCATGGACAGCTTTTTGGGCTTTGTCAAAATGGAGCACCGGGTGAGAAATTCATGGAGATGGGGTGGTGGTTTAGGAGGCATCCATTTATTGTTACCATCATCCAAACAAAAGCAGCCCATATGCAGCTGAATACCCACCATGTTTACGATTGCCTCCTCTCTGTTGTTCCTGCATGTGAAGCCGTAACAGTAGCAGAAATCCATGGAACAATTCATCGATCCATTAATGTCATGGATTGCTCAAAAAGGTACACCTGGTTTCCAAGATCTACATCTGGTTTTCACCACTCACTGATTCGAAGGAAGAGATGAAAACCATCAGACACTGGCCACGAGGACAGGAATTACTCATCCCTGAATCAATCCTTTTTTTAAACTAAAATAATTGTAGGAGCTACAGAGTAGAGCCCAGAAGACATGAAACTATAATTCAACACTTACTTCCAATGTGGTCAAGAGAGACCACACCAACCAACAAAAACACCAAGTACAAAAATCCTTCACTCACCACTGCTTTGGTGGACATATTGTCCTCCATGTCAGAGTAGTTGGCGTCCATCAGCTCCGGAAACGCCTTTCTGCGCTCCCCTAGCACCTCGCGGCCGTCCACCCGCAGTTTAGCGGGGTGCACCTGGGATTTGTCCTTCAGCAGTTTCTTATCCGAGTGGTGGGACTGGGCGTGCGACAGGGACGAGCCCCCTGTCGGTTTTAACGACAATTCCGCTAAGTTTTTCTTTTTCTTTTTGGTCACGTGGTCCTCGCAGTCAGTGACAGACAGTCGCTTGTTAGTCCCCGCCCCAGACCCGGCCCCGTGCAAGTAGCTCCCATCCTGCCGGTGCTCCTTGGACATGGTCTTGGGCTCCTTGAAGCCCATCTTGGGGATGGGGGGGTTGTCACGAAGAAGAGGCTGGTTCTCTTTGGGTTTCTTGGAGAAATCTTTGGAGGCTTTGCTGGGTTCCCTGCCACAGTCTCGGAAGGCACTTTTGGTCTCTTTTGAAGGCTTGTCTTTGTGGTCCTTTGAGGGTTTGTGTAGCTTGGATGAGCTGCTACTATTAGTAGTGGTGGTGGTGGTGGTGGTGAGGAGGGCACCAGTTCCTTTGGAACTGTCCTGCGGCAAAAAGCACAGGCCAAAGATTAGGTCTCAATTTATTTAGATAGATGGTCTATCATCAAGTTATAGGATCCTATCAACTTTGACTCTTGATTTGCAACAACTTGCTTGAGTTCGGTTTTGCGCTACCTTTAAGTTTAGTAGATAGTTTATCATTTTATTGATAGTTAGTGAAACATCTTAAACCATTTGGATTACATATAACATTACATAAGCTTTGTAAATAACAAAAGGTCAGTTCAGCCCTAACTAATGCTCCAAGGATTACGCACAGGCAAGAGGGAAGTTGATGAATGGAGAAATCCCACTTCAGGGTCAGTGGACACGACAGGGCAAACACCTAATTAGTCTGTTGGACACGCTGGCGATTAGCAACAACATGGGTCAAAAAGCTTGGCTAATAGTAACTCCCGGGATCCTAAGCAGATGGTAGGGGCCAAAAACTAACTTCTTGACCTCAAGGCCTTCTGTACATACAGTGCCTTCAGAAAGTATTCACACCCCTTGACTTTGTGTTGTTACAGCCTGAATTTAAAATGGATTCAATTAAGATGTCAATGGCCAACACACAATAACCCCACAATGTCAAATTGGAATTGTTAATACATTTTTACTTAATGAATAAAAAGCTGAAATGTCTTGAGTCAATAAGTATTCAACCCCTGTGTTATGGCAAGCCTAAATAAGTTCAGGAGTAAAACTCTGCATTATTAACAAGTCACATAATAAGTTGTGTGGACTTACTGTGTGCAATAGGTGTTTAACATGATTTCTGAACAACTACCTCATCTTTGTACCCCACTCACAGATAATTGTAATGTCCCTCTGTCAATCAGTGAATTTCAAACCCAGAATCAACCACAAAGACCAAGTTTTCCAATGCCTAATAAAAGAAGGGCCCCTATTGGTAATGGATAACATTTTTAAAGCAGACATTGAATATCCATTTGAGCATGATGAAGTTATTAACTACACTTTGGATGGTATATGAATACACCCAATCACTGCTAAGATACAGGCGTCCTTCCTAACTCAGTTGCCGGAGAGGAAAGAAACCACTCAGGGATTTCACCATGAAGCCAAGTGACTTTAAAACAGTTAGAGTTTAATGGCTATGAGGGGAGAAAAATTAGGATGGATCAACAACATTGTAGTTACTCCACAAAAACAACCTAATTGACAAATGTGAAGAGGAAGCCTGTGCAGAATGACAATATTTCAAAACATGCATCCTGTTTGCAATAAGGCACTAAAGTAAAACTGAAAACAAATGTGGCAAAGAAATTAACTGTGTCCTAGATACAAATGGTCGTGTTTGGGGTGGTGGCTGCATCATTTTATGTGTATTCTTGTCAATGTCAAGGACTACAGATTTATTTTAGCATAAAAATAAACTGAATAGCGCTAAACAGGCAAATCCTAGAGGAAAACCTAGTTCAATCTGCTTTCCCACAGACACTTTGAGTATTGTACAATCCAGGTGTGGAATGCCTTCACATTTACCCAGAAAGACTAACAGCTGTAAAATGGCTGCCAAAGGGGATTCTAACATGTATGGACTCGTGGATACACATGTAAATTAGATATCTGTATTTCATTTTCAATAAATGTGCAAACATTTCTAAAAACATGGTTTTCCCTGTCATTATGTGTGTGTAGATGGGAGAGATTATTTTTTTAAATTAATTTTGAATTCAGGATGTAACAACAAAATGTGGAATAAGTCAAGGGGTATGAATACTTTGAAGGCACTGTACGTACGTACCACTGAAATTAGTCTAGAGTCTAGACTGGTGACTAGATATTCCAGGGAAATGTGTAGGGATAATGAAATTAGAGGTTTGCCACGTCACAGTGAGATTTGTTGGGGTCAAAATCAAAACAAAAGCACTCTACTGGGGACAATTTACTTGCCTCCTACATGGGGGGGGCCTGATTACAATGCTCAAATCTATACACCCCTGACAACTAAATGAGCAAAGACAATGTTAAGTCTGGCCATAGCATATCAAAGGAATCCTAATAATCAGTGTTCATTCATTTTAGAGAAAGCCCTTGTGCCACCCTGGGGCTCTTGTACTGCTGTGTCAATGAAGAGTCTATTCTAGAACGACAAGATAAAAGTTTAAAAAAGGGATTCCAGTTTGCTTGTGAAGAGACCTGGGAACTTATTTTGTCAAGAATGTGGGGGAAGGGAGAGAAGACTCAGCAGCTGTAAGCGCGACCTTAAAAATTTGCGCAGACGGTGAAAAAAAACCTGGAGGTGGAAGCGGAGTGCATTTCCTTTTCTCCAACTAAACGACGTGACCCGTGTGTCCCGGGGTCACACCTTCTGGCCCCCAGTCAATATTTCATAGATGTCTTAAAGCCATTAAGCACGTCTAGACGGTAGGGGTGTGTTACGACCTGCCCAAACCCTTTGATTTTGTCTATCTGCTCCTGACCCCTTGACCTTTTGGACATCTAGCTGCTAACCCGCTCACACAAAACTGTTTAAGACCAGTAAAAGGTGGAGATAAAGTGATGCTCTATCAATAACAGCCCCCCCCCGATACCAAAAGACTGGCACGTTAGTAGATGCTCCCAAAACATGTAAACCTATAATAGAGGCCATGAAAGTGAATGAACTGAGCAAAATCTAAGGTACCCCGTAAATACACAAGTCAACATTTGCTGAATGTCAAACGGCTAAACTCCTAAGAGTATCACAGGATTCTTTGCAAGTTAATACGATCTTCAGGCATTTCACTGTTCTAAAGAACTTTTCATGCCAAGCACCAGCAAATACATTCCATGTTACTTTAAGATGGTAACATTTTAAATTGAGTATATAGATGTGTGCATTATGTACTTTCACTACTCTCCTTGTAATAATGACCTGCCACTCAGCAGTATGTACAGAGAATATTACAATGCTGTACATAACAGTTCTGCTTAGATGAATAAAACATACTTGTTGAGCTGTTTTGGAGTTATGTGCAATAACGGCATTTCAGCAGTTTTGTTTAGCATATAAAAATGCACTTACAGTCAGGCATAAAAAGGCAGACTGCCATAGCATTCAGTAACACTTAAAAAAGCCATGTGGGGTACAAGTGAACCGGAAGGAGAGGAGACAACAGTAGGTGGGTTGCCATTGGACGTTAGTGGAAGTGTGTGTGTGACCCCTCTGCTCCATCAGTAATCCATCACACAGTCTGTTTGGATTGGAAACCGTTTGCATGTGCACTGGGCCTCTCGTAACCCAGCCCTGCCAGAGTGGGCTCTGACGGGCCGTGGTAAATGATACCATTTAAACGGGACTAAAAATAACTCTTAATGGAAGCAACATGCCAGTTAGACCCCATACACATGTCATTTCCATCCATGATTCTAAAAATGGTTCTCTGAGACTGCTAGAGAACAATTGCATCACACTGATACGTACCAAATTTCAACAGGCTTTAAAACTAGTGACTTCTTTATACTGCCTAATGGATACATTATGGCCGTTGCTATAACCGCTATCAGTAGCATACCTTGCATAAGCCCAAGTCGAGCGTCTCTTGTAAATCCAGACTTCAGATACCCTCAGCATCTTTGAACCTAGCCAACTATGCAGAGATTAAGCTGGGGGAGACTTCTAAGAAGTGGGAATTTCTGGGGAAGAGAGGGAGGACAGGGAGACTGTCTAGCCCTGGGCTGTACCTGGAGACCGCCACTGACCTTTGACCCCGGGAAGACCTTGCTCTTCTTAGCATCAGACAATGTCAATGTCAGGGAGCTGCTGGGGAGTGTAGGCAGCTTGAGATGCTGGCCGAATAGAGATGTGGAGCCCTCCTGCATTACCATCACCTGGAAGTAAAATGGGGTCATTAAAACAGATGCCTTCATCCAAAGTGACTCATAGATCACAGGTGACACCCATTTTAATATATACATGTAGCGCATATGGGAATCAAACCAACAACAGAAGCAACATAACAGTAAAGACAATAAACCACTACAATAAAAAAAGACATTAACAGAATTATATTGTCCTGATCAGCATGTGCAAAACTGAGTTTTGTATCATATTGTGCGCTCAGTCTGGGAGTGAAGAGCTTTATGAATCTATTTGAATTGAAAGTACTGCATCAATTGGACAGTTTCTTAATTCCTGCTTATAATAGTGGATTCTGTGTGAAACTTAAAACTGCTTTTGTTTGGACAAAAACTTAAGCAAGGCTCACGTATTATCGTAGTGGTCTTTTCGATGCCAAGAGCAGCAAACTTAACATTCGAGCACTTAACACTGCACGTTATTCCTGGAATCCCTCACAGACAGTCATTGCTTTGCATGGAATGACAGTGAGCACGCGAAGAAAAGACAACACAGCTGCTTCACTGTGGGTCTAAATTTGAGGGTGCATTTGTTTGTGGTGTCACTTCAACATAGCCGCCGAGGGAAGAATGAATGTTTCATGTCTTGCCTAGCAGCAAGAGGTTTTAACAAAGGGTTAAAACGCCACTGAGAACACGCGGCCTGTTTCTCAGAAGCTCCAGTGCCCTGCTGTTGAAATGAGCTGCTGTGAGTCAGCACCAAAACAACTTAGTAAGCATTTCCTTTCATACAACATTCCCCACCTTCCGGTCTTTCCATTACCCTTTCTCCAATAGAAGAGGGGGACAATAGAGCAAGGCACGGGGGTGGGTTCCGCCTTCACAATGGCAGAGGATACACACTGGGTCAACAACATGCGGAAAGTCTCAGAAATAATAGATGCTCATCCAACTGTGCGTATTGGACACAGGTCCCAAATTTGACTGTGGGTCATGCTTAGAAGTCTATATTGCCATCGTGAGAGAGTCATAGCATTGGGGAAGCTACAATATCAACACATTCCTAATAAGTAAATGTTTCAATTTGAAGAGAACACTAGTTCACATAAGTCTTACTTTAGAGTCTTCCAAACTTCTTTTGCTAGGATCCCGTTGCTGTGGACACACAAAAAGCATTTCAGTATACACACAGCAATCAGCTGTATTGGAGAAGGCCTCAAAACATCCAGTGGGCTGAAGAAATGTGACTGACAAACCAGTCTCTCAATTAAATCACATCACATTCAGTGTACATCTGTTGCCAATCTTATTCATTTCCTCTGAAAAGGCATCCAATCTACGTTAAGGTGCACGGTGTTGTGCGCCCAGCCATAAAGCATTGGTGTGTTACTGGAATGAGCATGGCAGGAGGGCCTGCTAAAATAAACACACACCCCTGATCTTGTAAATTCCTGAAGATATTGTCCACTGAAATAATTAAGAAATCTATTCCAAAATGGACATTCCTATGTGGGCACACAAGGCTTTCTGGAGGGCACAGGGAAGAAAGAATAAACGTGTGTATGAACAAAAAAGTACTTCATTCCAGTCATAAAACATGACAGAGTGGTTTGCCTGCCAACGGCTGACCTGATAAGCCCAGTTTCCTGCCAATGGCAGGTCTGATGTGACTGACATGGATGATACCTAGTTGCCAGCAAGGTCAAGGATGTTTTTTTAAAAGAGCTACTCATTGGTCTAAGTTCCATTCGACTTCTGAATTGACATTTAAATCGTTTACCTTTCCAGGTGGCGTTTAGCTCAATAGCGTTAAGCATGGATGGCCATACTGGATGTTCAGGGCTTTGCTCCAGCCCGGGTCCTGATGATTACCTCAATCAGGTGTTCAAGCAGGGATGGAGCAAGCCTGTATATCCAGTATGGCTACCCATAGGACAAACACCTGCCATTGAGATGTGTGTGTGTGTGTGTGTGTGTGTGTGTGTGTGTGTGTCCCTCCAGTCTTGTCGTACCCCGCCGGCTTTGAGCAGCTTCCTGCGGAACTCCTCCGTGGGGTTGTTGAAGGTGAGCTTCTCGCAGCGCAGGTGATTGACAGGCGGGTGGCCGTCCAGGTGTAGGAACAGGTCGTAGTCGAAGCGCACTTTCTTAGGTTCTTCCTGAGAAGAGCAGTGGGACATCCGTAGGAACAAAAGAAAGGAGAGAAGTCAGTTACGTACTAAAGTCCAAAATGGTAAACATTCATACAAAAAGGCAAAGTTGTTACCCATATGGAATTCATAAAGATCAACATCTGCACTGACCACATTAGAATGTGTGACATTTTTCAAATGCTCAACAGAGATTATTTAAAAACTACCAATGTGGGATGATCATAGTCACCAATGGCACATAAATCTGGTTAAGCCATATGTTCACAGCTTGGGATCTTTAGTAAGCAAATGCACGTCGAAACCTTGTTAAAAATGTACCTTATTTCTGAAGTAAACTTCAATGGGCAAGATGAAGCCTGCGTATCCAGACTCCTCCACTTTATAGGGTGGATCCTTACACACTGAAACGAAGGGGAGAAAAATCAGCTTTTCACTCAGCGCAGGCGTCACTTGTAAAGGTGTGACGTGCCCTATGTAACAAATGCCAGTTTGAGCACAGAGTCCCTCAAGGATATAGAAAATATCTGGGGAGCCGTGTCCCCCCGTGTGCTTCTCACCGATCTTCCACTGTTTCTAATGCGTCTGTCAATAAAGCCTTGAATAGGAAAGGGAGTGATTCTCCCCTCTAATAAAAAAAAGGTAATGTGAATGTGACAACAGCACCAAGTCTCAAGGTAGCAGTTCATTTGCTAGCATGGCTCTAATATAATAGGTATTTTACCATACATATTCATCAAGGCTACCTTAAGATTACAAACAGAAAGCCCTTTGTGTGGGTGTGTGTTTAAGACATTGGCACTAATGGGAATTGGAACTTGAATATAACTCAACACTGCCAGTGCCAAGACACCACATGAAATGCAGCGCTCTCTCATGGGATCTCATTATAAAACATGAAGACAATTTCCACCAATAATCTGACACAACGTCGATACCAGAAACCCTGGACTTATATTAGATACAAATACACATCCCAAAGACTTGGATCCACCCAGCAGCACACCACGACACACTTAGGTCCCATCAGGCTGATCAGGACAAACAACCTGCGCTTAAGGTCAGGTGACCCCCTCAGACACCTGTTTGAGGGGGTCTCAGGGGGCTTTGCAGCAAGACTGCCAGCTAGTCTGCATGTGCAGTCAATATGTATTTACTGATATTGGTTTCTCTTCAATTCGCCTTTCAGCTGCCTTACTAACGCCATTTACATTTTTAGCTTTTGTTAGTCTTCACGGATTAGTATGAGCAGCATAACCATAGCCAGTACAGATTGGACATTTACTTAGTGCTTTATCAATGTACAATGGGCTCCATTGCCCATTTCATCTCTTTTGGAGGGGTAAGTACACTATTTTATTTAACTAGGCTAGTCAGTTAAGAACAAATTCTTATTTACAATGTCCAGCCTACCAAAAGGTCTCCTGCGGGGACATCAAAAATAATAAAAAAAATAATAAAGGACAACACGACGAGACAACACTACATAAAGAGAGAGACCGAAGACAACACAGCAAGATAGCAACACAGCATGGTAGCAACACAAAATGACAACATGATACAAACATTATTGGGCACAGACAACAGCAAAGGGCAAGAAGGTCGAGATAATGATAAATCCCGCAAAGCAGCCACTGTCAGTAAGAGTGTCCATGATTGAGTCTGAATGAAGAGATTGAGATAAAACTGTCCAGTTTGTAGTTGCAGCTCGTTCCAGTCGCTAGCTGTAGCGAACTGAAAAGAGGAGTGACCCAGGGATGTGTGCGCTTTGGACACCTTTAACAGAATGTGACTGGTAGAACAGGTGCTGTAAGTGGAGGATGAGGGATGCAGTAGATATCTCAGATAAGGGGGAGTGAAGCCTAAGAGGGTTTTTATAAATAAGCATCAACCAGTGGGTCTTGCGACAGGTATACAGAGATGACCAGTTTACAGAGTGCGATGATGTGTCCTATAAGGATCATTGGTGGCAAGTCTAATGGCCGAATGGTAAAGAACATCTAACCGCTCGAGAGCACCCTTACCTGCCAATCTATAAATTACATCTCCATAATCTAGCATGGGTAGGATGGTCATGCTAATCAGGGTTAGTTTGGCAGCTGGGGTGGAAGAGGAGCGATTACAATAGAGGAAACCTACTCTAGATTTAACTTCAGCCTGCAGCTTTGATATGTGCTGAGAGAAGGACAGTGTACCGTCTAGCCAGACTCCCAAGTACTTGTATAAGGTGACTACCTCAAGCTCTAAACCCTCAGAGGTAGTAAATAACACCTGTGGGGAGAGGGACATTCTTATAACCAAACCACATGACCTTTGTTTTGGAGGTGTTCAGAACAAGGTTAAGGGTAGAGAAAGCTTGTTGGACACTAGGAAAGATTTGTTGTAGAGCGTTTAATCATCCGGGGAAGGACCAGCTGAATATAAGACTATCATCTGCATATAAATGGATTCCTACTGCCTGAGCAATGTTGAAGTAAATTGACAAGAGCGTGGGGCCTAGGATCGAGCCTTGGGGTACGCCCTTGGTGACAGGCAGTGGCTGAAACAGCAGATGTTCTGACTTCATACACTGCACTCGTTGAGAGCGATAGTTATCAAACCAGGCCAATGAGACAGAGACATCACTACTCCTTAGCCTGCCCACAAGAATGGAATGGAAGATTGAAGCTAAATTCCAATAATAATGTTAATTGACTAAAACTCGCAAAGAACGTGGCACAACTTCGGCTACTATGAATGTTCGGAACTAAACACTCATTCTCTTCTCGTTGGCGTGAGCAATACTCATCCTCTGAATTTGAATGACTGGTGACGCCTCCTCGTACTGCGCCTATGAACCTGAACAGCGTGGACCGTCTCAAAAGCTTTGGCCAAGTAAATAAAAATAGCAGCACAACATTGCTTAGAATCAAGGGCAATGGTGACATCATTGAGGACCATTAAGGTTGCAGTGACATCCATAACCTGAGCGGAAACCAGACTGCATACCAGAGAGAGTACTATAGACATCAAGAAAACCAGTCCGTTGATTATATTTTCAACACGTTTGATAAACTGGGCAAAAATAAAAAATAAGCCTATAACAGTTAGGATCAGCTTGATCTCCCCTTAAATACACTGCTCAAAAAAATAAAGGGAACACTTAAACACAATGTAACTCCAAGTCAAATCACACTTCTGTGAAATCAAACTGTCCACTTAGGAAGCAACACTGATTGACAATAAATTTCACATGCTGTTGTGCAAATGGAATAGACAACAGGTGGAAATTAGTCAATTAGCAAGACACCCCAAATAAAGGAGTGGTTCTGCAGAAAAGGTTGATAAATTTGATTTCCATTGATCATTTTTGTGCGATTTTGTTGTCAGCACATTCCACTATGTAAAGAAAAAAGTATTTAATAAGAATATTTCATTCAGATCTAGGATGTGTTATTTTAGTGTTCCCTTTATTTTTTTGAGCAGTGTATAAAGGATGAACCATGGCTGCCTTCCAAGCAATGGGAACCTCCCCAAAGAGGAGAGACAGGTTAAAAACGGTCAGAGATAGGCTTGGTGATGATAGGGGCAGCAACCTTAATCTCTTGAAGCTAGGGGGAACTATTTTTATGTTTGGAAAAATAACGTTCGCAAAGTAAATGGCCTATTTCTCAGGCCCAGATGCTAGAATGTGCATATAATTGACAGATTAGGATAGAAAACACTAAAGTTTCCAAATTGTCAATTTTGTCTGTGAGTTAAACAGAACTGATATTGCAGGCTAAAACCTGAGGAAAATCCAATCAGGAAGTGCCCCTGTTTTTGAAACCTCTGTTGTTATGCATCCCTATTGCCCATTTAAACGGGATATCAACCTGATTCCTTTTTCTATGGCTTCCTTAACGTGTCAGCCTTTAGACAGTTTCAGGCTTTTATTTTGAAAAATGAGCGTGAACGACCACATTGCGTAAGTGGATAGGTGGGGGCTCTCAGAGTGAGTTGTGCGCAAAAGAGAAAGACGGCCCTTGTTACTCCCGGTCCTAGTGAAAAGCTAACTGCCCCGGTTGATATATTATCGAATAGATATTTGAAAAATACCCTGAGGATTGATTATGAAAACCGTTTGACATTTTTCTGTGGACATTATGGATATAATTTGGAATTTGTGTCTGCATTGTCATGACCGCTCTTTCCGGTGGATTCCTGGGCATAACGCACCAAACTAACGGAGGTATTTGGATATAAAAAATATCTTTATGGAACAAAAGGAACATTTGTTGTCTAACTGGGAGTCTTGTGAGTGAAAACATCCGAAGATCAAAGGTAAACGATTAATTTGATTGCTTTTCTGATTTGTGACCAAATTACCTGATGCTAAGTGTACTTATTGTTTTGTCGAGCGATCGATAAACTTACAAACGCTTGTATTGCTTTCGCTGTAAAGCATCATTTCAAAATCTGAGACGACAGGTGGATTAACAAAAGGCTAAGCGGTGTTTCGCAATATTGCACTTGTGATTTCATGAATATGAATATTTTCTAGTAATATTATTTGACTGTGGCACTATGCTATTCAGCGTTGCTGATGACAGTTATACCGGCTCCGGGATGGGTGGTTCAGAGAGGTTAAGAGCCTAAACCCAGATGTTTTTTAGGGTTAAAGTTTAAGGAGCTCCTTTAGCACCTCGGACTCAGTGACCGCCTGCAAGGCGAAACTTTGTAGCCTGGCAGGGGAAAAAGAGAAGAATTGGAGCTAGTTGCATTAGAAGGGGTGGGAGATGAGGAAATGTTGGACAGGCAAGGCTGAGTCAAATAGGAATCCTGACTTAATGAAGTTGTGATTAAAGAGCTCAGCCATGTGCTTATTGTAAGTGACAATCACATCATCAACATAAAGGGACATGGGCAGCTGTGAGGGTTTATTCTCCAGGTCTTTAAGTGTTTTCCAGAACTTCTTGGGGTTAGACCCACAGAAAGAGAACTGCTCCTAAAAGTAACGGATAGCCTGAGTGCACTTATTTCTTATTTACATCTTTGGTTGTGCGTCAAGAATTCGGCATACAGTAGCACGTTTGTATGAAGGTGTGGTTATTCACAGGCAAATTGTTATATGCTATGGAGGTACATATGTGTCTTTTTATCGAGAGCAAAAGCTTTTTTGTCAATCAAAAATAATTGTTCTGAAAGCAACTGTTTTCTGACAAAGGAAGTCATAGCAGACACCTACGAAGAAGGACTCTGGTAAGCAGCACTGGGCTGTACTGACGTATCCTGAAAATGACATCTGCTGCTTTAGATTGTACGGTCATCTCTCAGTTATTGTTTTCAAATCTATAGAAAAATAATCTGTTTCCTTTACTTTCAGAGAGCGAGCTGACCAAGGGGTCGAAAATGTAGACATTGCCAGATGTTCACTGTCCGAGGAACAGGCCGTGGAAACTTTATTGCTAGCAAGTGTCCATAAGCAGAGGTAACTTTTGTGTTATTTTTCTCCATCTCTGCCTCTCTTGTTGTACATGGAACCTGTCTCACATGCATTAATTTTTAAAAAATTTTAAAATGTCAGCTGCTAATTTTCAGATTTCCACCACATAAACACAGCCATTTTCACTGGACTATCTGTTGCTGCCAAGTCATGATTTCCCTAGGGGTTAGCCTTGCAATAACCAAGTGGTGAGAAACATAGCCCTCTATATTTAAGTGTTTCAGGTACACTCCGATAGGTGTCTGCGTCACATACAGTATCTTCTATTGTTTGTCCTCAAGTGTCTTTTTTTCAGCATAAATGACTAAGTAGCCACTTTATGTGTGGTCTCACCTGGTGTCCACACTCAGTATCTCTTCACTTCATCCCTCTCCCCCTTCTCCCTAAATCCTCTAGGTTTTATCAGCTGTTTTGGTGAACTCAACTTCTTTGGGATCGGGGGCAGCATTTTCACTTTTGGATGAATAGCGTGCCCAGAGTGAACTGCCTCCTACTCAGTCCCCGATGCTAATATATGCATGTTATTATTAGTATTGGATAGAAAACATTGAAGTTTCTAAAACTGTTTGATTGATGTCTGAGTATAACAGAACTCATATGGCAGGCAAAAACCTGAGAAAAAAATCCAAACAGGAAGTGGGAAATCTGATGTTTGTCGTTTTTGAACTCACCCCTATCGAATACACAGTGGGATATGGGATATTTTGCACTTGTTAATGCTTCCACTAGATGTCAGCAGTCTTTAGAACTTTGTTTCAGGCTGCTTCTGTGAAGGAGAGCCAGATGGGAGCTGTTTGACTAAGGGGTCTGCCTGCAGCCTCGTTCTTAGTCACGCGCTTTCACATGAGAGGTATCTCTCGTTCCATTGCTTTTCTCCAGACAATGGAATTCTCCGGTTGGAATATTATTGAACATTTATGATAAAAACATCCTAAAGATTGATTCTATACTTAGACAAGTTTCTTTGACCTGTAATACAACTTTTTGTCCAACCGGACCTGAACACAATTTTGGATTTGTTCAGCAAACGCCCTAACAAAAGAAGCTATTGGACATAAATGGACATTATCGAACAAAATAAGCATTTATTGTGGAACTGCGATTCCTGGGAGTGCATTCTGATGATCATCAAAGGTAAGTGAATATTTATAATGCTATTTATGAATAATGTTGACTACCCAACATGGCGGATATTTCTCTGGCTGGTTTGGCCTCGGAGCGCTGTTTCTCAGATGATGCTTTTTCCGTAAAGTTTTTAAAAAATCTGACACAGCGGTTGTATTAAGGAGAAGTGTACCGTAATTGCTGGACTATAAGCCGCTACTTTATTCCCACGCTTTGAACCTCGCGGTTTATACAATGACGCGGCTAATTTATGGATTTTTCCCGCTTTCACAAGATTCATGCCGCCAAAAAACTGAGCACCGTCACATACTGTGATGTAAAATCGAGCGCGCTCAAACTTCCCATCATTCTGATTACGGTAGTAATTTTGTCACCCTCATCATGGCAAAGACACGGAGAAATGCATATGATGCAGCTTTCAAGTTAAAGGCGATCGATCTGGCTGTTGGAAAAGGAAAGAGCTGCTGCACGGGAGCTTGGCCTTAATGAGTCGATAAGACGTTGGAAACAGCAGCGTGAGGAACTGACTCAGTGCAAAAAGACAACAAAGGCTTTCAGAGGGAAGAAAAGCAGATGGCCCAAAGTATTTGCAGCCACTTGACATCAGTGTAAATCGTGCATTTAAGGTGGCGCTCCTTGTTCAGTGGGAGTCTTGGATGACAAGTGGGGAGAAATCCTTCACTAAAACAGGCTGCATGCGAAGAGCAACTTATGGTCAAGTCTGCCAGTGGGTCCTGACAGCGTGGAGCATTGTCAAAAAATCCACTATCATCAACGGGTTTCAAAAGGCTGGACTGCTGCGTGTTGAAGGGGCAACATGAGCTCAGCGGGGTATTTGCCTCCGGTTGAAAGTGACGAGAGCGACAATGAAAACGATCCAACATCGAATGAAGCAATTCATCTCCGACACCGAAGGAGATGATTTCAGTGGTTTCAGTGCACAGGAGGAGGAAGATAGTGACCAATTTCATTTGTTTCAATGTACCGGTAGGCACCTGCGGCTTATAGACATGTGCGGCGTATTTATGTACAAAATACATATTTTTTTATAATTCAGTGGGTGCGGTTTATAGTCAGGTGCGCTTAATAGTCCAGCAATTACGGTATCTAAAGTTCCATGCATAACACTTGAATTTCCATCAACATGTATAATGTGTATTTCTGTGAATTCATGTGGCTCTGCAATATCACTGCATGTTTTGGAACTACTGAAAGTAACACGCCAATGTAAAATAAGATTTTGGATATAAATATGAACTTTACTGAACAAAACATACATGTATTGTGTAACATGAAGTCCTATGAGTGTCATCTGATGAAGATCAAAGGTTAGTGATACATTTTATCTCCATTTGTGCTTTTTGTGACTCCTTTGGCTGGAAAAATGGCAGGGTTTTTCTGTGAGTTGGTGGTGACCTAACAATCGTTTGTGGAGCTTTCGCTGTAAAACATTTTTGAAATCAGACACTGTGGCTGGATTAACGAGAATTTTATCTTTAAAACGGTGCCTAATACGTTTGAGAAAGTTGATTTATGATTTCTGTTGATTTGTATTTGGCGCCCTGCAATTTCATTGGCTGTTGGCGAGGGGTTCCGCTAGCGGAACGGGGTTCTCAGTTGGCCCGAAGGTTAGGAGACACCGTAATTGTGATGAACTGAGAGAATATTAGGGTAGCACTAATTCATGAACCATATGCTGTCTGTCGCTGTTCTTACCTCTTTCCTACCCCTCACTCCCCACCTTGTCTTTCTTCCTCGTTTTATAATGTACAACATAGAGGTCGGCCGATTAATCAGAATGGCCGATTAATTAGGGCCGATTTCATGTTTTCATAACAGTCGGAAATCTGTATTTTGAACACCGATTTGGCAGATTGTTTTTTTCTTTTTTTAAACACCTTTATTTAACTAGGCAAGTCAGTTAAGAACACTTATTTTCAATGACAGCCTAGGAACCGTGGGTTAACTGCCTTGTTCAGGGACAGAACAGATTTTTACCTTGTCAGCTCGGGGATTCAATCTTGCAACCTTACAGTTAACTAGTCCAACGCTCTAACCACCTGCCTCATTGCAATCCACAAGGAGCCTGCCTGTTACGCGAATGCAGTAAGAAGCCAAGGTAAGTTGCTAGCTAGCATTAAACTTATCGTATAAAAACAATCAATAATAATCACTAGTTATAACTACACATGGTTGATGATATTACTAGTTTATCTAGCGTGTCCTGCGTTGCATATAAATCGATGCAGTGTGCATTCGCGAAAAAGGACTCGTTGCTCCAACGTGTACCTAACCATAATCAATGCATTTCTTACTTCTCTTGCGTTCATTGCATTGCACGCAGAGTCAGGGTATATGCAACAGTTTGGGCCGCCTGGCTCATTGCGAACTAATTTGCCCGAATTTTACGTAATTATGACATAACATTGAAGGTTGTGCAATTTAAACAGCAATATTTAGACTTAGGGATGCCACCCGTTGGATAAAATACGGAACGGTTCCGTATTTCACTGAAATAAACGTTTTTATTTATAAAGGCTCGTATGTGTGTGTTATGTCATAATTAAGTCTATGATTTGATAGAGCAGTCTGAGCGGTGGTAGGCAGCCGCAGGGTCGTAAGCATTCATTCAAACAGCACTGTCATGTGTTTTGCCAGCAGCTCTTCGCAATGCTTCAAGCATTGAGCTGTTTATGACTTCAAGCCTATCAACTCCCGAGACCAGGCTGGTGTAACCGATGTGAAATGGCTAGCTAGTTAGCGGGATATGCACTAATAGCGTTTCAAACGTCACTTGCTCAGAGACTTGGAGTAGCTGTTCCCCTTGCTCTGCAAGGGTCACGGATTATGTGGAGGAATCGTTAATTCGAGGGTGGCTGTTGTCGGTCTGTTCCTGGTTCGAGCCCAGGTAGGGGTGAGGAGAGGGACGGAAGCTATACAGTTACACTGGCAATACTAAAGTGCCTATAAGAACATCCAATAGTCAAAGGTATATGAAATACAAATGGTATAGTGAGAAATAGTCCTATAAATCCACTTCTCAAAAAATCAAAGGGAACACTAAAATAACACATCCTAGATCTGAATGAATGAAATATTCTTAAATACTTTTTTCTTTACATAGTTGAATGTGCTGACAACAAAATCACTAAAAAATTATGGAAATCAAATTTATCAACCCATGGAGGTCTGGATTTGGAGTCACAATCAAAATTAAAGTGGAAAACCACACTACAGGCGGATCCAACTTTGATGTAATGTCCTTAAAACAAGTCAAAATGAGGCTCAGTAGTGTGTGTGGCCTCCACGTGCCTGTATGACCTCCCTACAATGCCTGGGCATGCTCCTGATGAGGTGGCGGATGGTCTCCTGAGGGATCTCCTCCCAGACCTGGACTAAAGCATCCGCCAACTCCTGGACAGTCTGTGGGGCAACGTGGCGTTGGTGGATGGAGCGAGACATGATATCCCAGATGTGCTCAATTGGATTCAGGTATGGGGAACGGACGGGCCAGTCCATAGCATCAACGCCTTCCTCTTGCAGGAACTGCTGACACACTCCAGCCACATGAGGTCTAGCATTGTCTTGCATTAGGAGGAACCCAGGGCCAACCGCACCAGCATATGGTCTCACAAGGGGTCTGAGGATCTCATCTCGGTACCTAATGGCAGTCAGGCTACCTCTGGTGAGCACATGGAGAGCTGTGCAGCCCCCCAAAGAAATGCCACCCCACACCATGACTGACCCACCGCCAAACCGGTCATGCTGGAGGATGTTGCAGGCAGCAGAACGTTCTCCACGGCGTCTCCAGACTCTGTCACGTCTGTCACATGTGCTCAGTGTGAACCTGCTTTCATCTGTGAAGAGCACAGGGCGCCAGTGGCGAATTTGCCAATCTTGGTGTTCTCTGGCAAATGCCAAACGTCCTGCACGGTGTTGGGCTGTAAGCACAACCCCCACCTGTGGACGGCGGGCCCTCATACCACCATCATGGAGTCTGTTTCTGACCTTTTGAGCAGACACATTCACATTTGTGGCCTGCTGGAGGTCATTTTGCAGGGCTCTGGCAGTGCTCCTCCTTGCACAAAGGCGGAGGTAGCGGTCCTGCTGCTGGGTTGTTGCCTGCCTACGGCCTCCTCCACGTCTCCTGATGTACTGGCCTGTCTCCTGGTAGCGCCTCCATGCTCCGGACACTACGCTGACAGACACAGCAAACCTTCTTGCCACAGCTCGCATTGATGTGCCATCCTGGATGAGCTGCACTACCTGAGCCACTTGTGTGGGTTGTAGACTCAGTCTCATGCTACCACTAGAGTGAAAGCACCGCCAGCATTCAAAAGTGACCAAAACATCAGCCAGGAAGCATAGGAACTGAGAAGGGGTCTGTGTTCACCCCCTATAGAACAACTCCTTTATTGGGGGTGTCTTGCTAATTGCCTATAATTTCCACCTATTGTCTATTCCATTTGCACAACAGCATGTGAAATTTATTGTCAGTGTTGCTTCCTAAGTGGACAGTTTGATTTCACAGAAGTGTGATTGACTTGGAGTTACATTGTGTTGTTTAAGTGTTCCCTTTATTTTTTTGAGCAGTGTACTATATTAACTACAACCTAAAACTTCTTACCTGGGAATATTGAAGATTCATGTTAAAAGGAACCACCAGCTTTCATATGTTCTCATGTTCTGAGCAAGGAACTTAAACGTTAGCTTTCTTACATGGCACATATTGCACTTCTACTTTCTTCTCCAACACTTTGTTTTTGCATTATTTAAACCAAATTGAACACGTTTCATTATGTATTTGAGGCTAAATTGATTGATGTATTATATTAAAATAAGTGTTCATTCAGTATTGTAATTGTCATTATTACAAATAAAATATATATATATTTTCATCGGTATAAACGTTGGAAAATCATAATCGGTCGACCTCTAGTTCACCATATGTGCATTGAAGTACAGATTGAACTTGTATTTATAATATTACAATCATAATGCATGTATAACACCTGGATAATGAACTTCTTTCAATACATATATATATAAATAAACAATTTGGGGCTTGCCATTGTCATTTCAGTCAAACTGTCAAGGTCAGACAGTCTACTAAAGGCAGTAAAATGGCAGGGCACAGCATGACATGGACAACCAACAAGGATAAACAAAACAGGGGTTTTAAAAATGACTGCATTCTCCACCAGTGTATGCCAACCATTCAAATGTGCCAAATCCCATAGAAAACCAGACAAAATGTAAATATAAAAACATTGTCATAATGGTCAAAACAGCACTCGTCCCCTAAAGAGTCTTGGCTGGAAGTAGCCTAGAAACAGAAAGCTAAGGAGCCAAACTGCAGTGACAGACAGGAAGCCAGTTGCTCACATTACACCAGCTCCGAATGACTGACTGCTCGGATGGCTAGACAGAGGTCGACCTCACCGCTGGGGTACGGGGGTCGACCTCACCGCTGGGGTACGTGCTGCCCAAGAACTAAATAACACTAAGCAAATATTGTGGGTTATGATTAATTGTGCGGTCAGGTCAGATTCAATTACATGCGGCCAAAAGATTCCATTCACAGTAACCAACTGGCCTTATTTATGTAGAACCTGGGTTGACAAGATGAGCTACACCACCCAGACACACTGTAGGATAGTGTTGAGCAATTCTCTTCTTTTAGCCTCTAGCTCCTTTTCCTGTGTGGGTGTGAAGCAAGTGAAGAAGCAGGTGTGTGGACCTGTGAGACCGTCTGGAGGGTGGTTCCTCGGTGGGTTAGCTAGCGTCAAACACCTGGTGTCTCCCTCCTCATTGCCCAAGCAGGTTCTCCCCAATCATTTAACACAGCACAACTCAACAATCCATCCACCAGTCTTGAAATCCCCTAGAGCCATTGGAAGCTGTAATTTACATTTTATGGATCAATCAACCAATGAACAGCCTGCCTATTGTATTGCAGCAGTTGGGGTTTCTAACATTTCAAATCAAACCACTCACTCTGTAGGCTTTGTTAAATCACCACAACCCCAATGTTTTGAAACCATTTCATCAACTCATTTATCACCCACTAAAAAAGTATTACGGCACCAACACACGACGACGAACCGCTAAAAGCAGCAGGTGGCCGTCCTATCGCTTGATGTACTTGGCCTTCCGTTATGGTGTACTTGGCCTTCCGTTATGGTGTACTTGGCCTTCCGTTATGGTGTACTTGGCCTTCCGTTATGGTGTACTTGGCCTTCCGTTATGGTGTACTTGGCCTTCCGTTATGGTGTACTTGGCCTTCCGTTATGGTGTACTTGGCCTTCCGTTATGGTGTACTTGGCCTTCCGTTATGGTGTACTTGGCCTTCCGTTATGGTGTACTTGCTCTCGAAGTCTAAATCAGTAGACATCAGTATTTCAATGCAGGATCCCTGTTGCATGGTAAGTCTCATGTGGCAACTAAACTGGACAGCAACCTGTGCAATGTAGAGCACCATTATAAGCAGTGTGCTCCTACAACATACTAGAAACAAGTGACCCTAGAAGGAACTCATCAATTTCATGAGAAAGCCGATGTATTGGCTCTTACCCTCTCTGTGTGCGTCACATCAGACAGGAAAGGCTGGGGGGAGTTGGCTTTGCGGTACCATCTTGGCTACGTTTCCCTAGTCAAAGTTGAAAAGGTCACTGTACATGCAAAGGAGCGACTGGAAGAGCGAGGTGCACAATACACTCATTGACCTGTAACAGGAACGTTGCCAACGATTACAGCAAAGTTTTGGAAGGGAGAGCCTTTTTATTGAGCAAGCCCGAGGCACTCACTTTTTCCCTCTGCAGATCAAGCTGAGATGCCAATCAAAGAACAATGCATTTGTCCTTTCCCCAGAGACGGAGTTGTAATGAGCCAGAGTTGGATGACACACAACTGAACCGTAAAAGAAAAAGGTTGGAAAAATAAAAGCGTCAAGAAAATGTCTTGCGTCTACTTCGCCAACAGCTCCTTCCGCCCATGAAATCTTTGATTTCCCTATAAACCCCTGCCCTCCCCTATTTGCGCCCCTTCACCTTGAATGGTGAGCGTTTATTAACTTAACGTGCCCTTACTGTATTGTACTTGGGATTAGAATCTGCATGCAATTGAGTTCTAACAGATGCACTTAACATCTTAAGATCAACTGTATTCTAATAGTTATCCACTTAAACTATGCAAGACTTTACCCTAAGGCTCTTTCAAGAGAAAATATATTTTTAAAATCTGTCAAGTCGATCGGTCAAAGCAGCTGAATAAAACACTGTCATAAACATGCTGTCAAACTCCATATGGTACATAATACGGTAAAGGGGAGCTTCTAGCTCAGACAGGACCTCTGTCTACCTAAGGAACAATAGAAAAGGGAGTAGCCTCCATTGATGGAACAGGTACATGCTGGTAAAATTCAATTTCAAGCTTTATTCAACAATAATAAAGCTAACAGTTTAAAAACCCAAGTCGTTTTACAGCTAGTCTTCAGTATGACCCTTTCATGTTGACGACATTTGGTCTGTGACTCAGCTGAAACACTGCATTATCCATGACTCAGCAGCGTCGCCTTTAAACAAACATAATAGGTGCACTAACTGTGTGCTGCGTCGTTTAAGTAGAACATCTAGACTCTAGTGTCTGAAAAAGGCCATCAAGCCACAGTGAACAATGTCCATTTTTTTTAATTGAAAAGACCCAGCCGCGAGGTCTTGAATGACAGACCGTGCAGTACTTATTTGGATCGCCATTGGCAGCATCTACTCTTCCTGGGGTCCAAACAAGATGTAAACAATTACATCACTACACATTTACAATACAAAAGTGTATAATACCACAATATTACATTGCAAGGTATGTATGCTTTAAGGTCAAGCGTCTTCCCAACTGGAAGGGGTAGCACAGAATATTTGTTTTAGATGCCTCCAAGGCAACTTTCAGGTTGTCATTCCAATAGGTCTTTTTGAACTTGCTACAATAAACAATACTCACAACAAGTGTTGACAAAAGCTTTGTTTCACGTGGCTACAAGTTATGTTTTGCTCAAAGAGTCCAAATGGTTGTATGCCAAATGGTGAACTCCCACGACAGAGACAAGTTGTGAAAAGGAACACCGCTTATCTCCTAAAAACAAACTTCAGTGGCGGAACAGCGAGTCTGCTTCCATCGAGACGATTTAGTAGGGGTGTGAGTTGCTCAACCTATGGAGAGTAATGATTAGACGCTCTGCAGGGGTGAGACCTCAATCCGCTAATGAACACAGGGGTCATGGTGCCCCACACAGGATCCAGTGGGGCCCCCCCGAGGAGAGGTCACCTGCTCCTCTTTGGACTAATCGAGTTAGCAAGGGAATCAATACGCAGGGGGCCATACGCTAAGCGCTTAGGATCAGCACACACTGCAAAAAAGGTGTCATCCAGGATATCCCCCTCATCAAGCAAGGGCCACGGGGCCAAACATCAGAAGGTGGAAGGTTATGGCCTCAAAGGAGTTGACTGAAGAGTGCAGACAGAATTGTACAACGCTCAAGTGCATCGGGGGAGTGTGGTCAGGCCTTCAAATCTGCTCATTCATTTTCATTTGGCCGATCTGTGGCCAACCTGAAATAACAAGCCATTTACAAAATCGGTTTGCCGATAATTGGTCCCAGGCATGGACTACTTAATTACCACAGCCCCAACGCTCTCGCTCCAGCCTTTTTTCTTTTGCACTATTGACCTATATGACTGGCTGCACTGCAGCCTGCTGTACAAGCCCACGAGCAGCCCAAGACTGATTACAGGAAAATCTAAGCATTTTCAATAGGACTTCATGGCCACAACCTATTTGTCTGTCCAATCAAAAAAGACGAGGGAAGTAGAATATCGCTATTGTGATCTGAAAAGAATAGGCATTAACATTCATCTAGGACTATATCTATCATCATCATCTATGCTTGGATCAAACACCAGTGTAATTCCTCATGCAGGTGGCTACACAAATATCTGACAGTCATCAGCAGCATGCCAACCCTTGTCAAAGTTTACCTTTTAGTTTAAGCCAGAACTGTTTGTAGTTTTGTCCACTCTTTCAACCACTTGATTGACTACTACTTGTAGTTTTGACCTCTACTACCAAGTGACTTTGGGATTCTAGTTTGTAATGAAAAGCGCTGTATACAAATACTACCACCACCAATCCTGACCTGGCAACTCATGCGCTAATCAAAGCAATTTCAGCCAGTCATCCCAGTTTCCTTCCTGACTCCGGTCGGTGCCCAACTCTTTCTATAGGCAATTTGCTCCTATTTGCCAATGTGGATGTTTGGATTAGTGGAGAGACACTCAAATGGCACACTCCTCAGACAAACAAGCAATGAGGAGAGGGAAAACAAGAAAGAGGGGGAGATCCAGGGATGAGAGCACTTCCTTCCACAAAGCACACCTCACCATATGGGGGGTGGGAACTCTAACACAAAGGTGTAAATCTGCCTACCACATGGGAAGACACCAAAGACAGGGAGGGGGTGGTGTCCCTGAAGCTTCAGGATGTCATGGCAGCAGCTCTCAGGGGGAGTACATGAACAATACAAACCTCGTAACCAAATCATAAACATCTGCCACTCAGATTCACTGGACGACTTCCCCAAGCATCCCTTACAGCATCAGAGTTGGTTGATTTGGACAAAAATCCATATCGCGATAAAAATAAAAATCGCCTGAATTGATGCGATAATGATAAGTTTACCATTAATGTGCACCGCCATTGTTTTTAAAATGAGCCTTTAAACTACTACTTTGATAGTTGTACCCATCAATTGTCCCATTAACAATCACCCATATTAGAAAACCCATTAATTTAAAATGTCTAATTTCTGTAGTAGACCTATAGGCTACTCATCGTAATGAGCGAAATCAGCAATATGCCTGCGATAAGTGATCAATGTCGATCATTTTTCGGTTTACAGCCCGAGCGCTACAAAATCACAAGTCACTATTCTACCTGATTATAGTAAGGGCACGGTGTGAGGAGAGTATTTTAGGGGCATGATGGTTGGAGCTCTCATGAGAATAGGCTGGCCTACTCCATGACTACAGCATTAAAAAAAGTTCCCCCTCCTGCCTTTGTTTCCCCATGGTTCCTTCACCTATACCCGACCCCCCGGTTCAGAAATAGACCACTGATCTCTAGCCTAGATCTTGAAGGTGCAACTTCTAGTCCCATACACCCCTCTACTGATCCAAAACCGCTGAATGGGAGCGTACTGAATGACGATTCAGCGGCCAGGCCAACGCTGATGTAGAGGGGTGAACAGTGAACACATATCCTCATCCACCAACCACAGCCGAGCACTGGGCAAAAATGCTCTCCTAACAATAAGCTTCAAATCAAATCAAATTTTATTTGTCACATACACATGGTTAGCAGATGTTAATGCGAGTGTAGCGAAATGCTTGTGCTTCTAGTTCCGACAATGCAGTAATAACGAGCAAGTAATCTAACTAACAATTCCAAAAAAACTACGGTCATACACAGTGTAAGGGGATAAAAAATATGTACATAAGGATATATGAATGAGTGATGGTACAGAGCAGCATAGGCTAGATACAGTAGATGATATCGAGTACAGTATATACATATGAGATAAGTATGTAAACCAAGTGTCATAGTTAAAGTGGCTAGTGATACATGTATTACATAAGGATGCAGTCTGATATAGAGTACAGTATCAACGTATGCATATGAGATGAACAATGTAGGGTAAGTAACATTATATAAGGTAGCATTGTTTAAAGTGGCTAGTGATATATTTACATCATTTCCCATCGATTCCCATGATTAAAGTGGCTGATGTAGAGTCAGTGTCATTGACAGTGTGTTGGCAGTAGCCACTCAATGTTAGTGGTGGCTGTTTAACAGTCTGATGGCCTTGAGATAGAAGCTGTTTTTCAGTCTCTCGGTCCCAGCTTTGATGCACCTGTACTGACCTCGCCTTCTGGATGGCAGCGGGGTGAACAGGCAGTGGCTCGGGTGGTTGATGTCCTTGATGATCTTTATGGCCTTCCTGTAGCATCGGGTGGTGTAGGTGTCCTGGAGGGCAGGTAGTTTGCCCCCGGTGATGCGTTGTGCAGACCTCACTACCCTCTGGAGAGCCTTACGGTTGAGGGCGGTGCAGTTGCCATACCAGGCGGTGATACAGCCCGCCAGGATGCTCTCGATTGTGCATCTGTAGAAGTTTGTGAGTGCTTTTGGTGACAAGCCGAATTTCTTCAGCCTCCTGAGGTTGAAGAGGCGCTGCTGCGCCTTCCTCACGATGCTGTCTGTGTGAGTGGACCAATTCAGTTTGTCTGTGATGTGTATGCCGAGGAACTTAAAACTTGCTACCCTCTCCACTACTGTTCCATCGATGTGGATGGGGGTGTTCCCTCTGCTGTTTCCTGAAGTCCACAATCATCTCCTTAGTTTTGTTGACGTTGAGTGTGAGGTTATTTTCCTGACACCACACTCCGAGGGCCCTCACCTCCTCCCTGTAGGCCGTCTCGTCGTTGTTGGTAATCAAGCCTACCACTGTTGTGTCGTCCGCAAACTTGATGATTGAGTTGGAGGCGTGCATGGCCACGCAGTCGTGGGTGAACAGGGAGTACAGGAGAGGGCTCAGAACGCACCCTTGTGGGGCCCCAGTGTTGAGGATCAGCGGGGAGGAGATGTTGTTGCCTACCCTCACCACCTGGGGGCGGCCCGTCAGGAAGTCCAGTACCCAGTTGCACAGGGCGGGGTCGAGACCCAGGGTCTCGAGCTTGATGACGAGCTTGGAGGGTACTATGGTGTTGAATGCCGAGCTGTAGTCGATGAACAGCATTCTCACATAGGTATTCCTCTTGTCCAGATGGGTTAGGGCAGTGTGCAGTGTGGTTGAGATTGCTTAACAGTCCATGGCTGACCTTATCAAAGTAAGCCCCCCAAAAAATAGCTTTTTTTTTGTTTTCTATCAATATTGGAAAGACTACAATCATTAAAAACAACAATTATTATTTCTCAAATGTTTTCAAAATCACTTAAATGCATTGTCTTACTGTGAATGGAAGTTTGTGTGCAACACCACCAGCATGTCGTTGCGCTAACAATGGCATGTTACTGGGCAAACAGATTGGGTTAGTCAGTCTGCATGGGACCTGGACTGAACTAGGTATAGCCCCACCAAGCACCTCTTCGATTTGTGATCTCTCCGATGCCAGCAGCCATCCCAGGTCACTGGGACCATTAGGAGCGGAGATGGTAAGGAGACACATTCCTTTTTCGCAAAACCCCCACATTCCTTTTTCGCAAAACCCCCAACATCGACCCCATCCCCAATCAACAAATTACAGCAAGATATTTATTAGGAACAGGGCACTCACATCCTGTAATTGGCACCATACTAGGGTGATCAGTTGCTGGGTAGAATTCCATTATGGTTCTAATTAAAGCCCATTCATGGTGGCCTCGCTGACCATTCTCACTTCCTTGCAAGGTGATTTAATTTCCTGTACAGGATTGTTTTCAGTGCAACTCACTGAGCTCCCCAGCTTGTAAAAGGTTTAAGAACACAAAATCCCCCCTCTGCCATATTTTACCCAGGGTGCTATGCTGTCAGCGCACCAGCTGGCCATCAGTCAGCAAGGCTGTTGGTGGTTGCTCCATCACTCTCCAAGTTCAATCTGCTCCCCCAGCCTTCAAAGCACTCTCAGACAAGGATGTTTCTTTCTTCAACCTCTGGCCCTCTGTTTCACCATCCCATTGACTTCCACATGTGTTCAGTTTCTTCAAATGCAGTGGGTTTTATACAACCACTGACCTTGGTCCTGTATGGTCCCACTGGAATAGCCAAGGTATGATGGGAGATTTCATAAATATCTTCAATTTTTGGGGGATTCTCGTAAAATCTGCTTTTGAATGTTACAATTTTCCTCTAAAATAGCCATCCATTCTGCAACTTCTTTGAAGGCTAAATTGTCATCGAGGTTAAAGGTATAGTTCACCCAAATTACAAAATGACACATCAGTTTCTTTACACTGACAGCAATACATGCTTTGGTTTTATTTCTCTGGCACAGTTTCCAAATGCTTACATTTTAGCATTTGTCATTGGACCGATATTAGCATTTTTTGCACACCATGTCCGAATCATCCGGATGTATCTAAAATTGATTGTGAAGCTCAAAGTCACTTAGATGACTTGAACATGATAATAACAGGGAAACTAAAGCTAAGCATGGATTGCTGTTATACCCTGTCCATAGACTTCTTACAGGGTAAGGAAACCAATACATAATTCTGTAATTAGGGTGAACTGTCCTTTAAAAAGACATTACATGGAAGGACAACAAAGCTATTAGGAAACGTTGACAATCGCCATCGTGTGAAATGGAACAAAGCCGGTGTTGCATCACCTGTTTAGCATTGCTGCCTCCATTCAGGCCTGCTCTCTGGGGGACCCTGCCTTAGGATTACCCCCAAACTTCTCTGGACCAGGAAGTATTTCCCACTCACCTTCAACTCCCTGGCCTTTCCTCATTTGGATAAAAGTCCATCCTCCACCCGCTCTCCTCCTCAGTGACCCAGAAACCGATAAGTGGTCGCGGAGATGACAATTGGTTAGTAGGCGAACGGAAGTGTCATCCCCACCTCAACAGTCACCTTTCATCGAGGATAGTCATGTATCCTACCTGAGTCCTTCACCGAAGAGTTTTGAAATCTGCTTTGTTTTGTCCTCTGAGAAAAGCATGCACACGTTAAAAAAACTATGCTACTTATTGTTCTATAAAATACCTTGCACAACTAACTTTGTTTTTAATCACATTTAATTTTGGGAACCACCCCTTGTAACAAGTAATTTGTCTGATGACGCGCAAGTGGCGAAGGAGAGTCCCATTTCATACAAGCTCATTTTCATCGCTCTCCTCGATTACCTTGGACTTTTTTCAGTGAAGACGAAGGAGTTGAGCTAATTGAGAAAAGGCCCCTGCGGTGCAGGTGGGGAAGATTAATTGGCCTACACTGCATACATATGGGGATTGATTAAAGCAAATGACAAGGTGGTCATGCTCATGATTAGGGCTGGGACTATACCAGTATCGCAATCTTTTTTGATGCCAAAAAAATAAATCACAAAGCAGACCAAACTCTTTGTTCCTTTAAAAACCTCCTATGTGTAAAATAGTGTGCTATAGCTTGGAAAATAAGTGTGACTTTGGATGACAACATAATGTTTGTTTACAACATTAGGTCTGTTTCCCGAAAGAAGTTAAATCCGCTTCGTGTTTTTTTTCTTTGCCACGATACTAACGAGTGTCGCGATACTGGTATTAATTCTCAGCCCTACTCATGATAGACCTAGTCGAACAAAGCATAAAATAAGAGAAGAATCTTCAATTGTCTTTTTATACATGCCTTTATAAAAAAGACTACTCATTATTAAAGCTTCATAAATTAGGCACAAGTTGCTGTGTGAAAACACTTCCAACTGACAACTTGTACACTTCTCATATTTTACAAGTAAAAACAGTCTTTCCAACCGTTCTGAATGGAAAAAAGGAGCATGACAAAAGATGACTTCAATACGGACTGGCAAAAAACACCCAGACTAATCGTTTATAAAACCTATTTTAAAAAGGCAGTGACAGGCCGGTCTTTGAAAAAGTGACCGATTGCAAAAAAATATGAGAGGGAAAACCCCTTTTCTGGCCAAAAATGCAACTGTTAAACTAAAAAGAAACATCTTATTTCTTTTTCCTCTGACATTATTATTGAGCCTGCAGTTTGTGGGATTTATAACAATTTGAGTGGAGTTGAGTTCCCAGCCATGTTTAGAGTTAAGCTTCTCACTGCTTGCCAAACTGACAACGGCCACTGAAGGATTCCCCGTTGTTTAAGCAGCGGGGTCGCATTTCTGCCCTTGCTGTGCCCACCACATATCAAGTCCCTCACCCCTCTTGATTATTATACATTGCACGCCTTTGGAATCATCTTGTGAAAAACCTCGTCTTTGATGGAAACCTGGAAGCCAAAATGGAACCGAAACCATTTTCATATCAACGTTTCTCGTGAGGAAACTCGTTTAGACCCCACTCTCAAACAATTAATCAGTTTAGTCAATCAAGACAGTACCCAAGAATAACAAATTGCCATAAGAGTATGGCAGGAGTGTATTAATCTCACACTAATTAAAATTACTCCTTGTGCTCATATCCCAGTTCAGCCAAGCAATTTGGCTCATTATTGAAAATGAGAAGCAATCACTAACAGCAGCAAGTCTGGACTAAAATGTTCCAGCTTTAGTTTCTGGAGGTGCTGTAAAAAAATAAAAAAAATGTAGCATGAGCAGGGAGCAAGAGTGAAAGACCTGCCAACAGACAGCCCTTAAACTATGCTTCCATAAAGCACTTCCGCCACCCTCGCTTTCATTGACAAAACCAGGGGAGAGTGAGCATTTACGGCTCAGTTCCTGTTTTTCAGGCGGCTGCCCCCCTCTCCATCCCCACCACCTCCTCCTCTTTCCCAATCCTTTCATGCCAGCAAGAACGGCAGCAGCGGCAGGCAGCCTGCAGTTTCACGGCCCGGGACCTTTGTGCTCCACCTATACAAGTAGGTAGGATTTCTGCCGAGTCGTAAAACAATTACTGGCAAATTCCTGCAGCTCTTTGATTTCTGGCCAGAGGCTGGAGGGGGCGAAGAGGAGGAGGAAGGGCCATGGGGCGGCTGATGGTACCTCTGCTATACAGTAAGGGGCGGGGGGGGGCACAAGGAAGTAGCGGCAGAGGGGGCTTTGTCCAGCGCTGGGAACATCAAGGAATACTGGATCTTTGTGACAGTGCAGATCCCATGGTCATTAGGAAACAGTAGAATGAACTAGAGGTCGACCGATTATGATTTTTCAGCGCCGATACCTATTATTGGAGGAGCAGAAAAGCCGATACAGATTTAAAATCGTCCGATTTTAAAAAATTATAATATTGGTAATAATGACAATTACAACAATACTGAATGAACACTTTTTTAACTTAATATAAATCTAAATCAATTTGGCCTCAAGTAAATCATGAAACATGTTCAATTTGATTTAAATAATGCAAAAACAAAGTGTTGGAGAAGAAAGTAAAAGTGCAATATTTGCCATGTAAGAAAGCTAACGTTTCAGTTCCTTGCTCAGAACATGAGTATATGAAAGCTGGTGGTTCCTTTTAACATGAGTCTTCAATATTCCCAGGTAAGATGTTTTAGGTTGTAGTTATTATAGGAATTATAGGACTATTTCCCTCTATACCATTTGTATTTCATTCATTCATTCATTCATTCATTCAACCTTTGACTATTGGATGTTCTAATAGGCACTTTAGTATTGCCAGTGTAACAGTATAGCTTGTCCCTCTCCTCGCTCCTCCCTGGGCTCGAAACAGCAACACAATGACAACAGCCACCCTCGAAGCAGCGTTACCCATGCAGAGCAAGGGGAACAACTACTAGAAGGCTCAGAGCGAGTGACGTTTGAAGCGCTATTAGGATACTCGATAATATCTAGTAATATCATCAACCATGTGTAGTTAACTAGTGATTATGATTGATTTTATAAGATAAGTTTAATGCTACCTAGCAACTTACCTTGGCTTACTGCATTCGCGTAACAGGCAGTCTCCTTGTGGAGTGCAACAAGAGGCAGGTCGTTATTGCGTTGGAATAGTTAACTGTAAGGTTGCAAGACTGAATCCCCCGAGCTGACAAGGTGAAAATATGTCCTTCTGCCCCTGAACGAGGCAGTTAAAACCACCGTTCCTAGGCCGCCATTGAAAATAAGAATGTGTTCTTAACTGACTTGCCTAGTTAAATAAAAAAAAGGTATAAAAAAAATATATATTTTTAAAATTAAATAAGTTTTTTTTTTAAATTGCGTCCAAAAATACCGATTTCAGATTGTTATGAAAACTTGAAATCGGCCCTAATTAATCGGCCATTCCGATTAATCGGTCGACCTCCAGAATGAACTGAAGGTCCCAACAAAACATGAGCAGTTGCTAACCTCTAGCAGTCTTCAAATGCCCAGTACCGTTGACCAACTTCCTGTCTCTTGCCGATTAATAAAACACCTTTACTATGAAACATTCTTGGATTGTAAAATGTATACAACCTCTTTAAAAAGTAAAGAGGGGTTCAATGCCGAAAAAGGTATATTGCCTCAAATCCAAACAGTTGACACTCGAAACCCAAGAAGGACCGATGTCAATTGCCAAACTACAGCTGACACCACTGTATTCTCTGCGGTTTCTCAACTTCGCCAAAAGCCTGTCTCTCATATCACAACTTCGTGCCCCCTTAAACTAAATGAACTCAAATCTGTGGAGCCAAAAGTCAGCTAGCTGGCAGGAGGGAAGAATGTATGCCTTTCTGGCATGACTGTGGTCTTGGGGTGACGCTGAGGTAAGGATACAGGCAGAGAAGAGGGGAAAACGAAAACAGGCTTTGGCAGGGGAGGGTGTTGCTGACAGACCTCCCAAATCATGAGGGGGAAATCGGGAGGAGCGCAATGGTTTACACTCTGCACATCTCCAATAGGAAATAGGAAATAATCAGTCTGAGGCCAAGAATGTCATGTCAAGCCCCAGGGCTGGAGACCCAATTACCTCAGCTGAGATGTGTTGTGTGTAGAATTGTGTGTGTAGAAATAGTGTGCAAAGTGTGTGCGCGCACCAGCAATGTTGGTGTGTACAGTGCATTCGAAAAGTATTCAGACCCCGTCCCCACATTGTTACATTACATCCTTATTCTAACATTCTAAAAAGGCACCTTATTCTAAAAAGGTATCTAAATGCCTCTCAGACCATGCGATTCTCTGGTCTGATGAAACCAAGAAAGTGTCACGTCTAGAGGAAACCTGGCACCATCCCTACAATGAAGCATGGTGGTGGCAGCATTATGCTGTGGGAATGTTTTTCAGCAGAAGAAACTGGGAGACTAGTCAGTACAGAGGCAAAGTACTGAGAGATTGTTGATGAAAACCTGCTCCAGAATGCTCAGGACCTCAGACTGGGGTGAAGGTTCACCTTCGAAAAGAACAAAGACCCTAAGCACACAACCAAAACAACACAGGAGTGTCTTCGGGACAAGTCTCTGAATGTCCTTGAGTGGCTCAGCCAGAGCCCAGTCTTTAACCCGATTGAACATCTCTGGAGATCTAAAAATAGCTGTGCAGCTATCCAACCTGACAGAGCTTGAGAGGATCTGCAGAGAATAATGTGAGAAACTCCCCAAATATAGGTGTGCCAAGCTTGTAACGCCATACCAAAGAAGACGAAGATGTAATCGCTGCCAAAGGTGCTTCGACAGAGTAAAGGGTCTTAATACTTAGGTAAATAAAAAAACACTGATATGTCAACATTTCTAAAAACCTGTCTTTGCTTTGTCATTGTGGGCTATTGCGTGTAGATGGATTAAATAGTTTTTCCTCATCAATTCTGAAATAAGGTTGTAACATAAAACGTGGAAAAAGTCGAGGGGTCTGAATACTTCGTGTGCGTGTGCATCCCATACCTGTATGGGAAAGACTAGCTTAAAAGACATCACGCTGCTTGCTGAGTGATTAAAACTTCTTCCTGATTCAGCTCATACCGGACCCGCAGATAAAACTTTTTATTTTATTTTTATCACCATAAAAATCTGTCGTTTTAAGCAGGAAATCTGTTTTTGTTTTTTTTTGCATGGCCCGAGTCTCATTCCACTGCATCCCCCGATGTCGGCTTTCCACATTGGTGGGACAAGATGGCGGAGCTACAGTGGTGTTTGTCAGACCATGAGACATCTCGAAAATCGATCTTATCACGAAAACGTCTGGCCTATGAACTATTATCACACCTCTATGGAAAGGTGAACTTTACGAACACGTACACTACCGGAGAAAAGTTAAACCCTTGAATGAGTAGGTGTTCTTTATTTTTTTACTTCTTTTCTACTTTGTAGAACAGCGAAGATATCAAAACTATGAAATAACACATGGAATCATGTAGTAACCAGAACGTGTTAAATCAAAATACAGTTTATATTTGAGATTCTTCAAATAGCCACCTTTTGCCATGATGACAGCTTTGCACACTATTTTGCATTCTCTCAACCAGCTTCACCTGGAATGCTTTTCCAACAGTCTTGAAGGAGTTTCCCAAATGATAGTCCCACCAAGCGCAAACCAGATGAGATGGTGTATCGCTGCTGAATGCTGTGGTAACCATGCTGGTTAAGTGTGTCTTAAATTCTAAATAAAATCACTGACAGTGTCATCAGTAAAGCACTCCCACACCATAACACCACTGCTTCACGGTGGGAAATACACATGCGGAGACCATCCGTTCACCCACACCGCGTCTCACAAAGACAAAGACACAAATTTGGACTCCAAAGCAAAGGACACATTTCCACCGGTCTAATGTCCATTGCGCATGTTTCTTGGCCTAAGCAAGTCTATTCTTCTTATTGGTGTCCTTCAGTGGTTTCTTAGCAGCAATTCGACCATGAAGGCCTGATTCACGCAGTCTCCTCTGAACAGTTGATGTTGGGGTGTGTCTGTTGAACTCAGAAGCATTTATTTGGGCTGGTATCTAATGAACTTATCCTCTGCAGTAGAGGCAACTCTGGGTCTTTCAGTCCTGTGGAGGTCCTCACGAAAGCCAGATTCATCATAGCGCTTGATGTTTTTTGCGACTGCACATGAAGAAACTTTCAAAGTACTTGATATTTCCCGTATTAATTGACCTAAATATCTTAAAGTAATGGACTGTCGTTTCTTTTTGCTTATTTGAGCTGTTCTTGCCATAATATGGGCTTGGTCTTATACCAAAAAGGGCCATCTTGTGTGTAACAACGGATTGCCTCAAAACACATTAAGGAAAGAAATTCTACAAATTACCTTTTAACAAGGCACACCTGTTAATTGAAATCCATTCCAGGTGACTACCTCATGAAGCTGGTTGAGAGAATGCCGTGCAAAGCTGTCAAGGCAAATGGTGGCTATTTGAAGAACCTCAAACAAAATATATTTTGATTTGTTTAACACTTTTTGGTTACTACATGATTCCATGTATTATTTCAGTGTTGATGGCTTCACTTTTAGTCTACAATGTAGAAAATAAAGAAAAATCCTTGAAAGAGTAGGTGTTAAAAGTTGAACGGTAGTAGGTCAGTGGTTTCGCTCTATGACTCCCACAAGTCACGGGACTGGTCTGAAGTCGGTACCGCCAATCTGCCAACTTCAGTCTGTAACGTCCAACCACTTATGCGTCTCGTTTCAGGAAACTAGGTGTTTGTTGCGCATCACTTCTTCACAGGAGAGCCATTTAAATGTAACCTTGTTTTTATTTTTATTTTTATTTCACCTTTATTTAACCAGGTAGGCTAGTTGAGAACAAGTTCTCATTTGCAACTGCGACCTGGCCAAGATAAAGCATAGCAGTGTGAACAGACAACAGAGTTACACATGGAGTAAACAATTAACAAGTCAATAACACAGTAGAAAATTGTTTAAAAGTCTATATACATTGTGTGCAAAAGGCATGAGGAGGTAGGCGGATAATTACAATTTTGCAGATTAACACTGGAGTGAAATGATCAGAAGGTCATGTACAAGTAGAGATATTGGTGTGCAAAAGAGCATAAAAGTAAATAAATATAAACAGTATGGGGATGAGGTAGGTAAAATTGGGTGGGCTATTTACCGATAGACTATGTACAGCTGCAGCGATCGGTTAGCTGCTCAGATAGCAGATGTTTAAAGTTGGTTTGGGAAATAAGTCTCCAACTTCAGCAATTTTTGCAATTCGTTCCAGTCACAGGCAGCAGAGAACTGGAACGAAAGGCGGCCAAATGAGGTGTTGGCTTTAGGGATGATCAGTGAGATACACCTGCTGGAGCACGTGCTACGGGTGGGTGTTGCCATCGTGACCAGTGAACTGAGATAAGGCGGAGCTTTACCTCGCATGGACTTGTAGATGACCTGGAGCCAGTGGGTCTGGCGACGAATATGTAGCGAGGGCCAGCCGACTAGAGCATACAGGTCGCAGTGGTGGGTGGTATAAGGTGCTTTAGTAACAAAACGGATGGCACTGTGATAAACTGCATCCAGTTTGCTGAGTAGAGTGTTGGAAGCTATTTTGTAGATGCCGAAGTCGAGGATTGGTAAGATAGTCAGTTTTACTAGGGTAAGTTTGGCGGCGTGAGTGAAGGATCCTTTGTTGCGGAATAGAAAGCCGACTCTTGATTTGATTTTCGATTGGAGATGTTTGATAGGAGTCTGGAAGGAGAGTTCAGTCTAGCCAGACACCTAGGTACTTATAGATGTACACATATTCTAGGACGGAACCATCCAGGGTGGTGATGCTAGTCGGGCGTGCGGGTGCAGGCAGCGAACGGTTGAAAAGCATGCATTTGGTTTTACTAGCGTTTAAGAGCAGTTGGAGGCCACGAAAGGAGTGTTGTATGGCATTGAAGCCCGTTTGGAGGTTAGATAGCACAGTGTCCAAGGAAGGGCCGGAAGTATACAGAATGGTGTCGTCTGCGTAGAGGTGGATCAGGGAATCGCCCGCAGCAAGAGCAACATCATTGATATATACAGAGAAAAGAGTCGGCCTGAGAATTGAACCCTGTGGCACCCCCATAGAGACTGCCAGAGGACCGGACAGCATGCCCTCCGATTTGACACACTGAATTCTGTCTGCAAAGTAGTTGGTGAACCAGGCAAGGCAGTCATCAGAAAAACCGAGGCTACTGAGTCTGCCGATAAGCATATGGTGATTGACAGAGTCGAAAGCCTTGGCAAGGTCGATGAAGACGGCTGCACAGTACTGTCTTTTATCGATGGCGGTTATGATATTGTTTAGTACCTTGAGCGTGGCTGAGGTGCACCCGTGACCGGCTCAGAAACCAGATTGCACAGCGGAGAAGGTACGGTGGGATTCGAGATGGTCAGTGACCTGTTTGTTGACTTGGTTTTTGAAGACCTTAGATAGGCAAGGCAGGGCAGGATGGATATAAGTCTGTAAAAGTTTGGGTCCAGGGCGTCTCCCCCTTTGAAGAGGGGGATGACTGCGGCAGCTTTCCAATCCTTGGGGATCTCAGACGATATGAAAGAGAGGTTTTGTCAAAATGTGTTTCTTGGCAGAAATGCTGTATGGAACATATGAACTTTCACGTGCCTTAATAACAAGTTAGTATGCCATATGCAAATACAAATATATATTTTTTAAATACGAGCCTACTTGGTTTAGCCACGGATGAAGACAGGAATCTTCCCGCTAGCCATGACTGACTGAGATAATAGCCGCTTCTGTCTAACATGAGCTGGTCAGTATGTGTAGGTAATCCTTTCTAATGTGGCTATTTTGAAAGATCTCTCATAGTAGAACTGGAAAAGTGTTGCTCTCCACTTTATGGGAGGTAGGGAAATCCTTGTCTCGTCGCGCACCAGCGACTCCTGTGGCGGGCCGGGCGCAGTGCACACTAACCAAGGTTGCCAGGTGCACGGTGTTTCCTCCGACACATTGGTGCGGCTGGCTTCCGGGTTGGATGGCGCTGTGTTAAGAAGCAGTGCGGCTTGGTTGGGTTGTGTATCGGAGGACGCATGACTTTCAACCTCCGTCTCTCCCGAGCCCGTTACGGGAGTTGTAGCAATGAGACAAGATAGTAGCTACTAAAACAATTGGATACCACAAAATTGGGGAGAAAAAGGGGTAAAATTCAAAAAAGAAAAGAGAACAAAGGCTGTGGTATAAAACACCCGTCTCCAGATTACATCTTCAAACTAAGGGCAACCATGGCATCTGTGAGAGAGAATAGCATCCTTGCATGTATATGGGTAAGGTAGTCTAGCTAGCTACATTTGCAGATATTACACGTTTTGTTTTGTCAGAAAGTCGTTTTCATTTCAAGTTAAAGCATACTGTTAGCTACCAAACTAACGTTAGCTGGATGGCTCGCTAGCTAATGTTACGTGTATAATCTGCGTAGTAATATTATTCATATCTCAGTTATTTGCATTGCTAGTTATAGCCTAATAGCTAGCCAACATTGAACCTGGTTGGTTAGTCTAAACAAAAAAAGACTCCACTATGCAAGTAACCATTTCAATAGAACATTCATGGATGTCACTGCGACAACTGTAGATGGACGTAGCTGGTAAATTTGCTCTGACCATCTACTCAGATTTCAGAGCACTCTGGTCTTGAGTGTACCAGAGCGCAGAATAACTGACAAATTCACAAACGTGCAACACCCATTGAATATGGCCAGTGTCAGTAAACGTTGGCAAAAAAGCATCATTAAAATGTTGCCAGCAGCAGTTGCAATCACCAACGCTCTGGATAACATAAAACAGTCTAACCAGCACTGCTAGGGTGAGTAAAATGGTCAGAGTCAACTGTTCTACTTCTCTGGAAGTAGCTAGCCAATGTTAGCTTGGGTGCTTGACTCCCGTTGTAAAGGTCAGAACACTCTGGATCAACCCTACTCCTCGGCCAGAGAGTCCAGTGCGCGCTATGAACACTCCGAGAGCGAAACGCTCCAAATTTACATACAGACAATCTGACAACAGAGTTTACAAATGCTCCGAGCACACTCTGGCACTCCAGATTTAATTTATAAAAACAGACCCATAGTAGACCAGCTTTTAGTCTTGAAATTTTGGTTGTTTAGTACATGGCCTCACATGTGAATCCTTAACTTCTTATGGCTAGTAGATTTGGATAGAAAACACTGAAGTTTCTAAAACTGTTTGAATGATGTCTGAGTATAACAAAACTCATATGGCAGGCAAAAACCTGAGAAAAAAATCCAACCAGGAAGTGGGAAATGTGAGGTTTGTAGTTTTTCCAACTCTTTGCCGATCCAAGAGTGTAAATTTTGTCCGATTGCACTTCCTAAGGCTTCCACTAGATGTCAACAGTCTTTAGAACCTTGTTTGAGGCTTCTAATGTGAAGGGGGAGAGAATGAGAGCTGTTTCAACCAGAGGTCTGGCAGAGTGCCATGAGCTCAGTCAGGCGAGCGCCCGAGAGAGGTAGCTGCGTTCCATTGCATTTCTAAAGACAAAGGAATTCTCCGGTTGAAACATTATTGAAGATTTATGTTAAAAACATCCTAAAGATTGATTCTATACATCGTTTGTCATGTTTCTACGAACTGTAACGGAACTCTTTTTACTTTGTCTGGCCTGCGTGTCGTGAATTTGGATTTGTGAACTAAACACTCGAACAAAAGGAGGTATTTGGACATAAATGGACTTCATCGAACAAAACAAACATTTATTGTGGAACTGGGATTCCTGGGAGTGCATTCTGATGAAGATCAAAAGGTAAGTGAATATTTATAATGCTATTTCTGACTTCTGTAGACTCCACAACATGGCGGGTATCTGTATGGCTTGTTTTTGTGTCTGAGCGCCGTACTCAAGATTGCATGGTATGCTTTTTCCGTAAAGTTTTTTTGAAATCTGACACAGTGGTTGCATTAAGGAGAAGTGGATCTGTAATTCCATGCATAACACTTGTATCTTTTATCAATGTTTATTATGAGTATTTCTGTAAATTGATGTGGCTCTCTGCAAAATCACCGGATGTTTTGGAAGCAAAACATTACTGAACATACCGTGCCAATGTAAACTGAGATTTGTGGATGTAAATTTGAACTTTACCTAACAAAACATCCATGTATTCTGTAACATGAAGTCCTATGAGTGTCATCTGATGAAGATCAAAGGTTAGAGAAAATTAATCACTATTTCTGCTTTTTGTGACTCCTCTCTTTGGCTGGAAAAATGGCTGTGTTTTTCTGTGACTAGGTACTGACCTGACAATCGTTTGGTGTGCTTTCGTCGTAAAGCCTTTTTGAAATCGGCCACTGTGGTGGGATTAACAACAAGTTTATCTTTAAAATGGTGTAAAATACTTGTATGTTTGAGGAAATTTAATTATGAGATTTCTGTTTGAATTTGGCGCCCTGCACTTTCACTGGTTGATTTCAGCCTTAAGAAGTTAAAGAGATGGGTGGGGCTAAGGCTTAAGAGGGTGTGAACGATGCTGAATGGGTGTACTGTAGACAAAGAAGAGCTCTCCAGTAGGTGTACCAAGGGCCATTTTCTCAAAAGTGAGGTTATCAACTTTCAAAGCAGAATTACTTTCCCATTATTCCTCAACTATAGTGTATGATATACAATTTCCTAGCTTTCATCCAATGTGATTTTTTTTCATTTTTATGTTGCTACATAAGACCGAATCGAGCCGCTCAGTCACATATGACCCCTCTATGGAAAGGGAAGTCTCTCTCGAACACATACATGGATGCCCACAAGCCTCGCCTGAAGGTAACCCGGTATGAGTAAAAAGTATATGGAAGTAGTTTAACGCCTAAAAAAAAGGGGGGGGGGGTAATCAGGTGTCAAAAATAAATTGTTTACTGAACTCATCTCTCTCAGATAGAGGACAGACTCTTCAAAACAAACTTATATATATATATATATATATATATATAAAAAAAATTTTTTTTACCATATGCATATCCATGTATGAATCTGTTATTCAATGCGTTTATGGGCTAATAGCAGTAAGGCCAAATTCAAATCAAATCAAATTTTATTTGTCACATACACATGGTTAGCAGATGTTAATGCGAGTGTAGCGAAATGCTTGTGCTTCTAGTTCCGACAATGCAGTAATAACCAACAAGTAATCTAACTAACAATTCCAAAAAACTACTGTCTTATACACAGTGTAAGGGGATAAAGAATATGTACATAAGGATATATGAATGAGTGATGGTACAGAGCAGCATAGGCAAGATACAGTAGATGGTATCGAGTACAGTATATACATATGAGATGAGTATGTAAACAAAGTGGCTAGTGATACATGTATTACATAAGGATGCAGTCGATGATATAGAGTACAGTATATACGTATGCATATGAGATGAATAATGTAGGGTAAGTAACATTATATAAGGTAGCATTGTTTAAAGTGGCTAGTGATATATTTACATTTCCCATCAATTCCCATTATTAAAGTGGCTGGAGTTGTGTCAGTGTCAGTGTGTTGGCAGCAGCCACTCAATGTTAGTGATGGCTGTTTAACAGTCTGATGGCCTTGAGATAGAAGCTGTTTTTCAGTCTCTCGGTCCCAGCTTTGATGCACCTGTACTGACCTCGCCTTCTGGATGATAGCGGGGTGAACAGGCAGTGGCTCGGGTGGTTGATGTCCTTGATGATCTTTATGGCCTTCCTGTAACATCGGGTGGTGTAGGTGTCCTGGAGGGCAGGTAGTTTGCCCCCGGTGATGCGTTGTGCAGACCTCACTACCCACTGGAGAGCCTTACGGTTGTGGGCGGAGCAGTTGCCGTACCAGGCGGTGATACAGCCCGCCAGGATGCTCTCGATTGTGCATCTGTAGAAGTTTGTGAGTACTTTTGGTGACAAGCCGAATTTCTTCAGCCTCCTGAGGTTGAAGAGGCGCTGCTGCGCCTTCTTCACGATGCTGTCTGTGTGAGTGGACCAATTCAGTGTGTCTGTGATGTGTATGCCGAGGAACTTAAAACTTGCTACCCTCTCCACTACTGTTCCATCGATTTGGATAGGGGGTGTTCCCTCTGCTGTTTCCTGAAGTCCACAATCATCTCCTTAGTTTTGTTGACGTTGAGTGTGAGGTTATTTTCCTGACACCACACTCCGAGGGCCCTCACCTCCTCCCTGTAGGCCGTCTCGTCGTTGTTGGTAATCAAGCCTACCGCTGTTGTGTCGTCCGCAAACTTGATGATTGAGTTGGAGGCGTGCGTGGCCACGCAGTCTGCAACGTAGAACATTCTGAGTCGTTTAGGGGAGTCTGGCTTTGGAGATTGTGGTAGCCTAGATGTATGGTTCAATGTTTCATCAAATAATTATATATTTCATACCTTAAGCGGTAAAAAAAAATCTAATCTAAATTATCCTTGGTATGACCATCTTAAAACAATTCCATATGTTAGCTTAGTATACCACTGAACACCCGGCTTAGACTCTAGAGGGTTAACATCCATTAACACTTTTGAAAATCATGTCTCGTAATACCCCTTCAGAAAGTCATTACCAGTAGTAAAAAAGGCATAGTCACGCACACATTCACCCTCACTCCCAATATCCTGACAAACTTGAACATTTAAATTAGACTACAAATTGAACCATACATCTAGGCTACCACAATCTCCAAAGCCAGACTCCCCTAAACGAAATCAGAATGTTCTATGTTGCAGACAAAGACAATATGGCCATCAATATCAAAGCCAGACAAGATCACATTCGGGAACCCTCAGCAAAGAGAGGAAAGGAACGCAACATCTAAGACATGTTTTAGTCTGAGGAGATCATGTATGAGTTACTCCAGAGACTTGACTTGTGGTATGTGCACACACACAAGCCACAAAAGAATGATGGGGAAACACAAAGAGAGGATGTGGAAAGTGAAGGCTTCATGCTACAACTTCAGGGGCTCAGGAGAGGCCCAAGGGGCCAACATACTGACCCAATCATTTAGCTAAGCCACCACTATGGAGGGAATAGGGCAGGTGTGTGCGCTTAGTTTATTTAATCTGGTTATCGGAGAGCTTCTTTTACAGGATAATAACAAAGAGCCTGAAAAGAGCCCTTCACTGTCAGTCTGTTTCCACAGAAAGACCCATTAACGCTTCTGTCAACTTCCCCATTCTGCCCCCGTAATGCCGAAAGGCCTTTTATCTTCTTCCCCAGAGTCAGATGAACTCGTGGATACCATTTTTATGCCTCTGCATGCAGTTTGAAGCAAGTTGCTAACTAGCTCTAGCGCAATTGCAAACTGGCGTGAGCATAATGTCTGGAAGTCTATGGGTATCTGCTTTCAGATAGCATTCTGACATGAAGTCTATGGGTAACGCTAGTTAGAATTGGCTTGTGAAACCACCTCTAACTTCCTGCATACTTGACGGAGACATAATAAATGGTATCCAAAAGTTCATCTGATTCTGAGGAAGGGCCTCATTTTCATAATCCCAAAGTATCCCTTTTAAGTGACACTATTCATTAAATATTACCTGCACATCTTATGATCTCAAAACGCAATAAAATTGCATTGACCCATTATTGTACCAAATCAAATTTACCCCTACACACACACACACACACACACACACACAGCTACCTCATACCCCTGCATATTGACTCGGTACTGGTACACTATATATCGCCATGTTATTTTTACTTGTTATTCGTTGTGTATTTTCTCTCATCTTTAACTCTGAATTGTTGAAAAAGGACCGGTAAATAATCATGTCACTGTTAGTCAATACCGTTTTTTTTTACAAAGCATGACTAAATGTATTTGATTAAATGGCACAAAATAGAGTGCTAGTGCCAAATGGAGTGACATTGGGTCGCAGTACAAAAATAGCCCATTCTCGGTTCCAGTCCAGACCCAACTTCGAGGTTGGTGAGCTCCACCGAGAAGACAGCGATGCCATTCGCAGCGACCGTCGCCACGGCAACACCTGAACGCCAGGACCCAACTGCCGGCGATAATGAAGCGGCACTGTGACTTTACAGACTGTTGCATCATTAATTTTAATGTGTTGAGAAGACACAGCTTCCCCTCCTGGACAGAAACTGAAAATCAGTACAGCTGTGGGGGAACGTGAGAGGAGAGCTACAGCAAAGTCTCCCGTTCGCTTCCTAAGCACCACATCATGGCCAGGGGAGTAAAAGTGATGTGAGCTAGAACCGTCCAAACAAGTAGAAAATGAAAGGCTGGTGAAGCAAAAAAATAGGAGCAGAGGATAAGATTTAAGATACGGAACAACGCTCCGAGAGCCTGTTTTGACCAATACCTTGTTGACATCTCTGCCAGTGTGAACCATCAGTTCACTGGAATCTTTTCACAGGGAAATATATTTAGAGAGTGACACAAATGTGACCCGCTCAGCTCCCTAAAATCAATAAATCAAACTTTTCATAGAGCCAACAGTCATGATATATTACTATCAGGCCTTAAAACTGTCACTGAGGTTTGAATTACGATTATGACTGAGGAGTAATGGGAAAAGGCCAGCTATTCCCCACTGGCTTTGAAGCAGGTGAGAGCACCCTTACAGCAAACACTGCATAAGAGTAAGTGCTCATTTCAGAACCTGAAATGACAGGCAAAATGGCCAGTGAAAGAAATTAATCCCTCGTCATTCTGAATATGAATATCATGAATATGCCTACATGACGCACCGACCTATCATTCTTTATGCAAAAATAGACTACTTTACCATGATTTTGTTCAGAGAAGTATACAAATGACAGAATCAAGTCATGTATGCTTTGACAGGTGAAGTCCAATGTAAAAATGGCCGACCAAACCATGTTCCAGTCCATTTATTATGGGGGGGGGGTTGGTCTTACACTCCTTCCCACAGCACCGAATATCAGGTTTCCAAGGCTACACAGCATGGCAGCCAATCATAGCCATTTTCTTCAGGTCCGTTTAAATGTCTTGCTGGCCATAAAACTCCAAATTGGAAGCTTTAACCGGGAGAGCTGCACAGTGGAGAATGGGGACAGTAAGTGACCACTCCTGTTGTGACAAATGTTAGTCATTTTATTTTTCTTCCTAATTCACATATAGCCTGCCTTACTCTACATTTTTGCCACATTTAGGATGGCTAAAAAGTATAACCGTCCACAATACATTTTTCAAAGCAAGGTGAGTGAAAAGATTCCCTTTCAAGTGAAAAGGCACCGGTGTAATCCACAACAGCTGCAAGACGGACTATATTAAAACAGTATAGCCAGCGTTTAGCCGCCTCACAAAAAAAGAGAGAAGTGAGAAAGAAATAGGGAAGAAAGAGTGACCTAATGCAGAGCTGCACATTCTTGACCTAATGCCGAGCTGCACCTCCTTGGAAGGAGTGTCTGTGCGTCTCTGCAGGAGTAGGGGCAGGCAGCTGCGCCCTTATGAGACCACTCTGCGAGACTGTTAGTATTAAAACTGTCAAACACATGCTTGTCTATGCTACAAGGTTTCCCCTCAATTCCTTTGGCTTCTCCCGTCAGGGGCCCAATGTTGATCAAAGGTACCGGAGGGGTAGGGGTGGGGGGCTTCAGCCGGCTTGTGGATGTCTCTTGTACCCAACAGAACAGAGAGAGGGTGACGATGCCACACTGCTCCTGAAGAGTCTTCAAGCTCGATTCATTCAATTCTACATATGCTAAATGTATCCTGTCATAACATAAGAGTATCTTTCTACTGTTGTCAAATGTAGGTGTACTATTAAAACACAGGTAAACACCACCAAGTTTCAGAACAAGACCTGTGAGACGGTAGTTTGCTAACCATGATACAGCATGAACTTGCCAAGGCAGGTTTCAGCCTAAAAGGAGAGTGCCAATTGGTCAAATTCAGTGATAAGCTGCAAATACATCATCCTTGCAAACAACATCCAAATGTGCTTTCATTTTAACACAAGTTTAAGCCAGGCTGGAAGAACTCTCCTGCTCCTCCCTGTGCTCCAACCGGGAACACAATGACAACAGCCACCCTCGAAGCAGCGTTACCCATGCAGAGCAAGGGAAACAACCACTCCAAGGCTCAGAGCGAGCGAGGGACATTTGAAACGCTATTAGCGCGCGCTAACTAGCCAGCCATTTCACTTCGGTTACACCAGCCTCATCTCGGGAGTTGCAATGCTTGAAGTCATAAACAGCGCAATGCTTGACGCACAACGAAGAGTTGCTGGCAAAACGCAGGAAAGTGCTGTTTGAATGAATGTTTACGCACCTGCTTCTGCCTACCACCGCTCAGTCAGATACTTGTATGCACAGTCAAATTATACGCAACGCATGACACGCTAGATAATATCTAGTAATATCAACCATGTGTAGTTAACTAGTGATTGATTGATGTTTTTTATAAGATAAGTTTAATGCTAGCTAGCAACTTACCTTGGCTTACTGCATTCGCGTAACAGGCAGTCTCCTTGTGGAGTGCAACAAGAGGCAGGTCGTTATTGAATTGTACTAGTTAACTAAGGTTGCAAGACTGAATCCCCCGAGCTGACAAGGTGAAAATGTCCTTCTGCCCCTGAACGAGGAAGTTAACCCACCGTTCCTAGGCCGTCATTGAAAATAAGAATGTGTTCTTAACGGACTTGCCTAGTTAAATAAAGATTAAAGAAAGGTGTAACAAAAATAATAATAATAATTTTAAACTGCAAAAATCGGTGTCCAAAAATACCGATTTCCGATTGTAAATGAAAACTTCAAATCGGCCCTAATTAAATGGCTATTCCGATTAATCGGTCGACCTCTAGAACATACCACTCACGCAGCGCCGTTTCCATATCAGGAATGCGTTTAGCTTGAAGTTCACACACACCGGTAGAAATAAACACCTCATCTGTTCTCATGAGCTTTGAAATGCATCTATTCCTATGCTATAAATCAGAGTAGTGGATGATAAAGTACTTTCGCTACCCACAAACTCTCCTCTCCAGTCAGGTGTTCAGACTAGGGAAGAGATCCGTTGCATACGCCTCAAGAATTCACTGCATGCATTGAAGCATGCAAGCAGCAGCACATTGGAGCGTCAAGTACAAGCAACACTTTGTATACTAGCCCTTGCCTTGACCCCCTCTCCTCTATTTACACACTATAGATTTATGCCCGTTGAAATGGGAAAAATAAGTTCTCTTTTCAACACGCATGTAAATGGACAGACTTTCCAGTTTATTGACAGAACACAGATTTGCTAAATGACTTAGCAGGAAACTGATGGTCAAGGTGGATTCGTAACCAAACACATCATATGAAGTACATCATACATTTCTATTTCACTTGCCACCATGTTCAAATGAAGCTCTGTAGCTCAGCTATTACAGATGAAACAGTACATGACATTGGTGTTATGACAAAATAACTCAACATTTACCAGCAACTGTTTCTTTGTATTCAAAAGTCCAGTAGCAAGACAACTTACAATTACATTGTTTTTTCAGTATTAACGCAGTGAAAGAAACAAAGCTTCTCTTTTAACCGATTTCAACCTCGTTCCTTGGCACTAGTCTAGCAGGCTGTTCTGTCTCTTTGCACCACAAAGAGCAGACTCAAAAGCAGCCTTTGGTGGGTTGTGTGTGTGTGTGTGTGTGTGGAGGGGGGTGGCAGAGGGGTTTGTACAGTCAACCATGTACGACAGACTGTAGCCTACCTGCACCAGTGAACAGAGACCAAGCATATGCAGCACCAGCAAAACAACCTTATGGTGGTAGCTGGCTGGTTCTATGGTTGTCTTGTGTTCAAATCTACCAGCCTTTTAATGAATATTGTAATAGGCTGTCATTCATCCAGTCAAACTGACAATTCCTGTGACATTTTTGAATTTTAGAAATAGGAGTGAAAAATCATATCACTATGCTTCTATAGGGTATTGGTAACATCATGAAAGCACACAGGGGCCAGCTGTCAACGGAACGCGTCAGACACTGACAGGTGATACTGGTAAACATCACAATGACACCATGTTGTGAACTGTAAAACTCCCTGGATAACATAACAGGTATGTGATGTGTAGCCTATGAGATGGCTATTTAGTCCAACTGCCCATGCAACAACATCACTGTGTGATACTAGAAGACATTGGCAGGTTATGTTTAACAGCCTACAAAAATGGACAATCAAGTCACTAATATTTATACTATATATAGGGGTGAAAGCATAAAAGTATAAGAGTTTTAAAGAATAGCCTACTTAAAATACTTTATTTATATAGTAACAGATAGTGGTTCTCCTGCACCTCAGTAGGCTATGAACTCGTTGGTATTAGACCCATTTTGTACATTGCATAATGCATATTTTTCTTGATGCAATGACTATTCTTCAGACTGTTGATAGTAGTTTGGGGTTATCGTTTTAAAAAGGAGAGTAAATAATGAATGGTTAAACAATAGCATGATCTTACAACTGTTCCCAATAAAGTGCAAATGTTCCCTGGTAATCTGAGTCGCATGTAATTAATATGACAGGGTCTCTCCAAGGCATCGACTTTGGCACATTTCCCTGCATTTGTCACACCAAACAACACTCAAACACACCAGCAGGAAAGGAGGTAAAAATACCAAACCAACAAATACTATAATTGATCCCTTCCAGCCATGCCAGAAGTTTAAACAACCACTATGCTCTCCACTGTTTGAACAAGCCCTCTTATGTTTACCATCACCAAATGCTGGGTAGTGGTCACATTTAGCCTTTCTAGTTCTTAATGCCACACCTAGCAACGTTGTTACGGTTTGTAGTTTAGCTCACCTTCATTTTGGTTGACCAATCTTTTATAAAACTCGTAGGGTGGAATTAGTCAACTATTCTACTAAAGCTGGTTTACAAAAAAAACTAAAAGAATAATACTTTAATCTAACCTCTCGGGTTAAGTTTTAATTGTAGAGATACACATAAGGGGAACTCTATCCTATGACCATCAAAGATGTTCACAGTATAACTTATCCAATAGCGCATCTAATTAATTGTGCATGCGCTACAGGTGGGCATGTTCACATGAATTAAGCAAGTTTATTTATTTATTTATTTATTTATTTTTTTGGGGGGGGGGTCCATTTACAAACTTTGCAAAGTGAAGGCTATTACAAAAAATATATATATTTTCAATGAACCGCCAAGGATAGTCGCGCACACAATTCAATAGGCTTAATTTGTCCGGAGTGGTAGGCTATTGCTATAAGCTTTGCTTTACAAATCAAGCAGTCTATTATTTTATGACAGTAAAACTCAAAAAGCAGGGTAAATTATATGCCTACCTCGTTTTGGTCTTGGGAAGCTTTCGTGCAGGTGAAAAACGACTTTTTCCACAAAGTGCTGAATGTTGCTGTGCTCTGGTCCTCGGACAAACACCATCCAGTCGTGCGTAAAGCCTTCAACGGTGGGTTTCTTTCTGACCTGGGCACGATGTCCGAGTTCTAGTTTCACCTGAACAGCACCCTAGAACATCCAAAATCATATCACATATTGTTGCCAATCGGAGGCTGGCATCATTGCATGCTGTACAACCTACCTAAATCTATCCACGAGTAAAACCATACATTGTCTCAAGACACCCGTACCAGCCTCAATGCGCGGAATAAATTAAATAAAACACACGTTAACATGTTTCGATTTGATAAGTCTACTCATAATCACTTGCACTCTATCCTGCTTTGCATTTCAGCAAAGAAAGCAAGGTGTCTATAGCCTTCCCTACACTATAAAGACAGTCATGTATTTATGTTCATGAAGTAGCCTAGGCTACAAACGGCAAATAATTTTGAACAACGCCGAAAAACTATTACAAGGAGACTGTAATTTGCCAGGGTAGACTTTTTCAGGATTTTACTATCCAAGCATCACTTTCACAAACATACTTTATACGTGAGATATGCTACATTCTAGACGCGCCTCGCTACTCAACTAACGTTAGTTCTACTGTACTTGAATATCAATATAAATATGGCTGGACATCTTCGGCTCAGACGCACCGGGCAATACCGCCTTCTTCGAGCAAAGAAAACAATACGCTAGAACACACCCTGCCTAAGCATGGTCGCGAGCAGTGTACTCACCGACGTGGCCATTCTTGAGGCCGCGTGCAACCGCTATTTCATCGAGAATTTGTTCTAAATGAGAAGATATAGGAGTGCAAATGGCTGATGGCGGACATGGTCTCTCCTAATTGAACTCAACCCCCGAGTTTCAGACTGAGGAGCAAAGTAAGACGCATGCGCTGTTTTGTGCACTGACAAGAGACAGACATAGCAGAGGGAAGAGAACCAATGAGACAACGCACACGCGCAGAGAACCAATGCATGGACTCGAGTAAAACCACCTCACAACTTCCCCACATAGGCAAGGGATAATTACCCCATGCCTTCAAACCATTGATGACTAGACCCAGCTCCCAGCATGAACAGTCAACATACATTTACTTGAGTGGAGCACTCGATACTGTAACATTATCCAAATATCCAACATGATAAACAGTCTGCTATTAGATGGTGTTTTTTAAAGTATCAATTAGCCTACAACTGGATGTCAATATATTCAAACATTACCCCAAATAGTAATTGAGTCAACATGATGATTCATACACCATTCTTATCAAATCGAACAACATATTATGAGCCCCAAAATAGATAACTATTCATGTTTTATTTGAGCATCCCCTCCTATAACGCCCATTCCATCATCTCCCCCCATAATGTGACAACCAAGTAAATAAACACCTTGATTTTGAACTATACTCCAAATAGCCCACAAATTCGTATCATACCTATGATCTGAATGAGTTAAATACAATTTCTGACTGAGAAATCAATGAATGCAAGGTGTCAGTTTCCACTTTCTTTCAATGGGTGTGTGCTCTTCAGTTGTGCCAGCAGCAAAATAAAGACCTCACCATATGGACCTAAGAAGTGTTGGATTTGCCAACTGTTCATCATTCCCCCGTTGAAAAACGAATGTTTTTACTCTCATTGCTGTGGCAACTTGATGTTGCTGCTGCTTGAACGCATTAATTATTGTTCAAGTGGTAACAATTACTTTATTGAAGATCAGATCAGGTCTGAAAGCTCTTAATTTCACTAGAATGGAGGCGAGGACAAAAAGGTGACCAATTGCAGGGGGCAGAGGTCATGGTGCCAAACCAAAGCTCCATGAATTAGCATCAACTCCTCATTGGTCCCTCAATACAGGAAGTCCAGAGAAATGCCAAACCGAACCAAGCCATCTTTGGCCAGACTGACTTTACAATATACCTATCCAAATCACATTAAATCAAGTAAAGTCAAATATTTGATGGAATAGTTTAAGTATACTATTGGACTAAAAACAGATCTGGCTAATTAATCTATATGAGCCAAATAATGATGATCCACACTTTTTCGAAAATAAATATAATAATCTATTGAGATCACAAGCAACAAAATAATCTATTAATATGGTGGGAGATTATAATACGGTTTTAAGTACCTCAATGGATCGTAAAGGAAATCATTCTACAAACTACCACGCTCACGCACACAAGGAGATCACAAAGATCATGGATACAATAAAACTAGTGGATATATGGAGGTTGAAAAACCCTGACCTAGTGAGATATACATGGAGGCTTCATCAAACTAGCCATCTTGATTTACTTCCTAGTTTCATTCTGGCTTGCATCAAAAGTTTTTAAAAAGTGTTGATATAAGTCCGAATGTGAACGGACCACCATCTAAATGGCCTCCATTTAACTCTTACAGAATTTCCACGTGGACACGACTGTTGGAAATTTAATCAAAGCCTATTGGATGACAATTTGTTCTTAACTAAGACAAAAAAATGATAATTGACTTTTTTTTGTAGAACATACAGTTGAAGTCGGAAGTTTACATACATACACCTTAGCCAAATACATTTAAACTCAGTTTTTCACAATTCCTGACATTTAATCCTAGTAAAAATTCCTTGTTTTATGTCAGTTAGGATCCCCACTTTATTTTAAGAATGTGAAATGTCAGAAAAGTAGTAGACAGAATGATTTATTTCAGCTTTTATTTCTTTCATCACATTCCCAGTGGGTCAGAAGTTTACATACACTCAATTAGTATTAGGTAGCATTGCCTTTAAATTGTTTAACTCGGGTCAAACGTTTGGGGTAGCCTTCCACAAGCTTCCCACAATAAGTTGGGTGAATTTTGACCCATTCCTCCTGATAGAGCTGGTGTAACTGAGTCAGGTTTGTAGGCCTCCTTGCTCGCACACGCTTTTTCAGCTCTGCCCACACATTTTCTATGCGATTGAGGCTAGGGCTTTGTGATGGCCACTCCAATACCTTGACTTTGTTGTCCTTAAGCAATTTTGCCACAACTTTGGAAGTATGCTTGGGGTCATTGTCCATTTGGAAGACCCATTTGCGATCAAGCTTTAACTTCCTGACTGATGCCTTGAGATGTTGCTTCAATATATCCACATAATTTTCCTACCTCATGATGCCATCTATTTTGTGAAGTGCACCAGTCCCTCCTGCAGCAAAGCCCACCCACAACATGATGCTGCCACCCCCGTGCTTCACAGTTGGGATGGTGTTCTTCGGCTTGCTGCCTCCCCCTTTTTTCTCCAAACATAACAATGGTCATGATGGCCAAAAAGTAACATTTTTGTTTCATCAGACCAGAGGACATTTCTCCTAAAAGTACAATCTTTGTCCCCATGTGCAGTTTCAAACTGTAGTTTGGCTTTTTATGGCGGTTTTGGAGCAGTGGCTTCTTCCTTGCTGAGCGGCCTTTCAGGTTATGTCGATATAGGACTTGTTTTACTGTGGATATAGATACTTTTGTACTCGTTTCCTTCAGCATCTTCACAAGGTCCTTTGCTGTTGTTCTGGGATTGATTTGCACTTTTAGCACCAAAGTACGTGACAGAACATGTCTCCTTCTTGAGCAGTATGATGGCTGCGTGATCCCATGGTTGCGTGATCCCTTGCATACTGTTGTTTGTACAGATGAACGTGGTACCTTCAGGCATTTGGAATTTGCTCACAAGGATGAATCAGACTTGGGGAGGTCTACAAATATTTTTCTGAGGTCTTGGCTGATTTATTTTGATTTTCCCATGATATCAAGTAAAGAGGCACTGAGTTTGAAGGTAGGCCTTGAAATACATCCACAGGTATACCTCCACTTGACTCAAAGGATGTCAATTAGCCTATCAGAAGCTTCTAAAGCCATGACATCATTTTCTGGAATTTTCCAAGCTGTTTGAAGGCACAGTCAACTTATTGTATGTAAACTTCTGACCCACTGGAATTGTGATGCAGTGAATTATAAGTGAAATAATCTGTCTATAAACAATGGTTGGAAAAATTACTTGTGTCATGCACAAAGTAGACGTCCTAACCGACTTGCCAAAACTATAGTTTGTTAACAAGAAATTTGTGGAGTGGTTGAAAAACGAGTTTTAATGTCTCCAACCTAAGTGTATGTAAACTTCTGACTTCAACTGTAGGTACAGAAGTTCCCCTTATCGCATGGGACATTTTCAAATGTACTTTTTTACTTTTTTATCAATACAATACAATGCTCATCATTAAAACAAAAGCAGTTTAGATCAAAATAGATTAGAATAATAAAGGAAATAGAGGAAGTAACAGCGCAGGTAGATGGTAATGGAAACTATTATAGAGGCACAAAATAGGTTAGGAAAAATAGGAAAAACAAAAAGAATTGGAGTTACTTATTCAAGAACGATTGAGTGTAATGTATTACAAAAATAAAGCGACTTGGATGGAAAATGGTGAAAAATGTACAACATTTTTCTAGAATCTTTAACATAGGAATTAAACCAAAAACTATTTACAGAGACTTGTTACAAATGAGTTATCCATGATTCACCAAATTATATTTTGAAAGAGGAAGCAAAATATTTTCCATTACCATCTACCTGCCTGGATTACTTTTATTTTGGTGAATCTCTTATACAATGGTTTAAAGTTATGTAAAGTTATGTACAGCACCTAAAATTAACCTTACAAATAGCAGTGTTGGGTGATTTGGAAAGCCATAGTCAGTCAATAAATAATATACTAATACTCATATGAAAGGTTTTCATCTTTAGCTCACAATCTTTGGATAACATACGATTAGAAAGGTTCCAACATTTTGTAAAACATCACAGCACAATTAAAAATATATGGCACATGGAAACCAAACGAGGGTGTTCTATCGTAGGTGGGATGGGCTGAGTGGCTGAGGGTTGGGATTAAAGAGCTGAGGTCTATGGTGATAGGTGGGATGGTCTGCGAGTGGCTGAGGGTTGGGATTAAAGAGCTGAGGTCTATGGTGATAGGTGGGATGGGCTGAGAGTGGCTGAGGGTTGGGATTAAAGAGCTGAGGTCTATGGTGATAGGTGGGATGGTCTGAGAGTGGCTGAGGGTTGGGATTAGAGAGCTTATGTTTGGTAATATATTATTGGTATGTGACTGCTTTATATAAAAGTTACATGTTTTATTTATTTACTTCACCTTTATTTAACCAGGTAGGCTAGTTGAGAACAAGTTCTCAATTACAACTGCGACCAGGCCAAGATAAAGCAAAGCAGGTCGACACATACAACAACACAGAGTTACACATGGAATAAACAAACATACAGTAAATAAATACAATAGAGAAAGTCTATATACAATGTGTGCAAATGAGGTAAGATAAGGGGGTGAGGCAATAAATAGGCCATAGTGGCAAAATTATTACAGTATGGCAAATTAAACACTGGGGTGATAGATGTGCAGAAGATGAGTGTGCAAGTAGCGGTACGGGGGTGCAAAGGAGCAAAATAAAAAATACAAATTATAATGTGGTGATGAGGGAGTTGGATGGGCTATTTACAGATTGGCTATGTACAGGTGCAGTGATCTGTGAGCTGCTCTGACAGCTGGTGCTTAAAGCTAGAGAGGGAGATAAGAGTCTCCAGCTTCAGTGATTTTTGCAGTTCGTTCCAGTCATTGGCAGCAGAGAACTGGAAGGAAAGGCGGCCAAAGGAGGAATTGGCTTTGGGGTGACCAGTGAAATATACCTGCTGGAGCACGTGCTGCGGGTGGGTGATGCTATGGTGACCAGTGAGCTGAGATAAGGTGGGGCTTTACCTAGCAACGACTTATATATGACCTGGAGCCAGTGGGTTTGGCGAAGGATATGAAGCGAGGGCCAGCCAACGAGAGCATACAGGTCGCAGTGGTGGGTAGTAAATGGGGCTTTGGTGACAAAACAGATGGCACTGTGATAGACTGCATCCAATTTGCTGAGTAGAGTGTTGGAGGCTATTTTGTAAATGACATCGCCGAAGTCAAGGATCGGTAGGATAGTCAGTTTTACGAGGGTATGTATGGCAGAATGAGTGAAAGATTCTTTGTTGCGAAATAGGAAACCGATTCTAGATTTAATTTTGGATTGGAGATGCTTAATGTGAGTCTGGAAGGAGAGTTTACAGTCTAACCAGACACCAAGGTATTTGTAATTGTCCACATATTCTAAGTCAGACCCGTCTAGAGTAGTGATGCTGGACCGGTGGCTAGGTGTGGGCAGCGATTGGTTGAAAAGCATGCATTTAGTTTTGCTTGCATTTAAGAGCAGTTGGAGGCCACGGAAGGAGAGTTGTATGGCATTGAAGCTCGTCTGGAGGTCAGTTAACACAGAGTCCAAAGAAGGGCCAGAAGTATACAGAATGGTGTCGTCCGTGTAGAGGTGGATCAGAGAATCACCAGCAGCAAGAGCAACATCATTGATGTATACAGAAAAGAGAGTCGGCCTGAGGATTGAACCCTGTGGCACCCCCATAGAGACTGCAAGAGGTCCGGACAACAGATCCTCCGATTTGACATACTGAACTCCTCCTCCTCATCATCATCCTCCTCCATCTCCTCATCATCATCATCAGTAAAAGCTAGATCCAAATCAATGCACATTTAAATATATGTATGCAATAATAATGAATGTCAGAAAAATAGGAAACTTTTTTATTTAATTTTAACTTCATTCTTTATTCAAATAAGATTTCATGACATAGTATGGAACTGTCAATTAGTTTCCCGTACCCATTTGACCCTTACTGCATACCGTAACTGTGTTTTTGGCAGATTTGAACCAGAGGTCCAGTCTGAAAATATAGATATTGTTCATAGAGAATGATAGAGATCTCTGGTGGCCAAAAAAATCTATTTTAGCATGGGCATCGCCATTGAGGGCTTCCATCATTTTAATGTAGTCAACTGGGTGGTACTTACAACTTCATTGGCTGATCCCTCCTGGTGACCCTGTTGTAGTCAGATGTCCAGATGTCTTCGATCTATCTCTATGATATTGTTTTAACTTTTTTAGCTTGAAAGTTTAAATCTGTAATGTAAAATTATATAAGTTATAAATACTGTATTTTTTGTGTTTAGTTCAACTGGAATATGCTTTCGTGTGCACCGGTGATGTTGCAGAAGTTCTACAAGCTAGCTAACATTATTTAACAGTGGCCAGCTAGCTAACTTAGCAAGCTTGACAAATGCATAAAATTTAGTTATAATTTACACATATGATCTGTTAGTTTGTACTGACAACTGTGCATGTTCTTTGCAAGTTATCAAGTCCTTAAAATTATGAACCTAGCTGAAAGTGAAAGTGACCTACGACATAAAGTTAGCTGTAGCTTAATAGCTAGCTAGCTCAGCTACATATATTTTATATTTTCAAGCATCAACAGAAGAAGAGGCGAAGAGGTTTTACTCCGCCCAACATCTGTTCACGAAAATATGCCCACTAGGTGAGGATTTCTTTCTAATGGAGGTGAATGAGAGTGTCGAATTTGGTAAATAAATAATGTAATAGCTCATTTGCTACGTGAGGCTTATTTGATTGAACAGAGGTTTCGTAATTGTTAGGTTGTTATGAAGGGACTGATATAAGTGGACACACAAGGCATTTCGGCAACTTAGACAAATCACACATTTTAGCGTGGCCATTGCAATTGGGGGCTTCCACCATTTTAAATTAGTCAACTGGGTGGGGATTCCTATGAGTTGGGAGCAATCAGCCAATGAAGAAGAAAATTGACTACTTTAAAATGGATATAGACTCAATGGCCCATGCTGTCCCAGATGTAAATGGCACAGATACAAAGTCCTCTACCTAGCTCTATGGCCTGTTGTTCACACGTATCCACCCTCTCAAAGGCTAGAATGGTCCCACCTGATCTCACCTCTTAACGCCTGCCTTCCATCTTTGAGGACATGTATTTCCGTTGTTAAAGCGGTCATTTAAATATATTGTTAATATAATAGGCAATCTTTGGGATATGGGAACTTGGCTCTGTTCCAGGAAACTCATCATGATGTTATAGATATACAGTACATTCGGAATGTTTTCAGACCCCTTGACTTTTTCCACATTATGTTACGTTACAGCTGTATTCTAAAATTGATTAAATCGTTGTCACATTTACATAAGTATTCAGACCCTTTACTCAGTACTTTGTTGAAGCACCATTAGCAGCGATTACAGCCTCGAGTCTTCATGGGTATGTCGCTACAAGCTTGGCACACCTGTATTTGGGGATTTTATCTCATTCTTCTCTGCATATCCTCTCAAGCTCTGTCAAGTTGGATGGGGCGTGTTGCTGCACAGCTATTTTCAGGTCTCCAGAGATGTTCGATCGGGTTCAAATCCAGGCTCTGGCTGGGCCACTCAAAGACATTCAGAGACATGTCCCAAAGCCACTCCTGCATTGTCTTGGCTGTATGCTTAGGGTCGTTGTCCTGTTGGAAGGTGAACCTTCGCACCAGTCTGAGGTCCAGAGCGCTCTGGAGCAGGTTTTCATCAAGGATCTCTCTTTACATTGCTCTGTTAATCTATGCCTTAATCCTGACTTGTCTCCCAGTCCCTGCCGCTGAAAAACATCCCAACAGCATGATGCTGCCACCACAATGTTTCACCATAGGGATGATGCCAGGTTTCCTCCAGACGTGAGTCTTTGCATTCAGGCCAAAGAGTTCAATCTTGGTTTCAACAGACCAGAGAATCTTGTTTCTCATGGTCTAAGAGTGTTTCGGTGCCTTTTTGCAACCTCCAAGCGGGCTGTCATGTGCCTTTACTGAGGAGTGGCTTCCGCCTGGCCACTCTACCATAAAGGCCTGATTGGTGGAGTGCTGCAGAGATGGTTGTCCTTCTGGAAGGTGTTCCTATCTCCACAGAGGAACTGCTCTGTCAGAGGGAACATCGGTTTCTTGATCGACTACCTGACCAAGGCCCTTCTCCCCCGATTGCTCAGTTTGGCCAGGCGGCCAGCTCTAAGAAGTGTGGTTCCAAACTTCTTCCATTTAAGAATGATGGAGGCCACTGTATTCTTGGAGACCTTCAATGCTGCAGAAATGTTTTGGTACCCTTCCCCAGATCTGTGCCTCAATGCTATCCTATCTCGGACATCTATGGACAATTCCTTCGACCTCATGGCTTTGTTTTTGCTCTGATATGAACTGGCAACTGTGGGACCTTATATAGACAGGTGTGTTTATTTCCAAATCATGTCCAATCAATTGAATTCACATCAAGGATGCACCTGAGTTCAATTTCAAGTCTCATATCAAAGGGTCTGAATAGTTATATAATAAGATATTTCTGTTTTTTAAATTTTTAATACATAAGCAAACATTTCTAAAAACTGTTTTAACTTAGTCATTATGGGGGTATTGTGTGTAGAATGATTTTTTTTATTTAATCCATTTTAGAATAAGGCTATAATGTAACAAAATGTGGAAAAGTCAACGGGTGTGAATACTTTCCAAAGGCACTGTATATACAGTGCCTTGCGAAAGTATTTGGCCCCCTTGAACTTTGCGACCTTTTGCCACATTTCAGGCTTCAAACATAAAGATATAAAACTGTCTTTTTTTGTGAAGAATCAACAACAAGTGGGACACAATCATGAAGTGGAACGACATTTATTGGATATTTCAAACTTTTTTAACAAATCAAAAACTGAAAAATTGGGCGTGCAGAATTATTCAGCCCCTTTTACTTTCAGTGCAGCAAACTCTCTCCAGAAGTTCAGTGAGGATCTCTGAATGATCCAATGTTGACCTAAATGACTAATGATGATAAATACAATCCACCTGTGTGTAATCAAGTCTCCGTATAAATGCACCTGCACTGTGATAGTCTCAGAGGTCCGTTAAAAGCGCAGAGAGCATCATGAAGAACAAGGAACACACCAGGCAGGTCCGAGATACTGTTGTGAAGAAGTTTAAAGCCGGATTTGGATACAAAAAGATTTCCCAAGCTTTAAACATCCCAAGGAGCACTGTGCAAGCGATAATATTGAAATGGAAGGAGTATCAGACCACTGCAAATCTACCAAGACCTGGCCGTCCCTCTAAACTTTCAGCTCATACAAGGAGAAGACTGATCAGAGATGCAGCCAAGAGGCCCATGATCACTCTGGATGAACGGCAGAGATCTACAGCTGAGGTGGGAGACTCTGTCCATAGGACAACAATCAGTCGTATATTACACAAATCTGGCCTTTATGGAAGAGTGGCAAGAAGAAAGCCATTTCTTAAAGATATCCATAAAAAGTGTCGTTTAAAGTTTGCCACAAGCCACCTGGGAGACACACCAAACATGTGGAAGAAGGTGCTCTGGTCTGATGAAACCAAAATTGAACTTTTTGGCAACAATGCAAAACATTATGTTTGGCGTAAAAGCAACACAGCGCATCACCCTGAACACACCATCCCCACTGTCAAACATGGTGGTGGCAGCATCATGGTTTGGGCCTGCTTTTCTTCAGCAGGGACAGGGAAGATGGTTAAAATTGATGGGAAGATGGATGGAGCCAAATACAGGACCATTCTGGAAGAAAACCTGATGGAGTCTGCAAAAGACCTGAGACTGAGACGGAGATTTGTCTTCCAACAAGACAATGATCCAAAACATAAAGCAAAATCTACAATGGAATGGTTCAAAAATAAACATATCCAGGTGTTAGAATGGCCAAGTCAAAGTCCAGACCTGAATCCAATCGAGAATCTGTGGAAAGAACTGAAAACTGCTGTTCACAAATGCTCTCCATCTAACCTCACTGAGCTCGAGCTGTTTTGCAAGGAGGAATGGGAAAAAATTTCAGTCTCTCGATGTGCAAAACTGATAGAGACATACCCCAAGCGACTTACAGCTGTAATCGCAGCAAAAGGTGGCGCTACAAAGTATTAACTTAAGGGGGCTGAATAATTTTCCCAATTTTTCAGTTTTTGATTTGTTAAAAAAGTTTGAAATATCCAATAAATGTCGTTCCACTTCATGATTGTGTCCCACTTGTTGTTGATTCTTCACAAAAAAAGACAGTTTTATATCTTTATGTTTGAAGCCTGAAATGTGGCAAAAGGTCGCAAAGTTCAAGGGGGCCGAATACTTTCGCAAGGCACTGTATATACATCTGTGGAGGCTGCTGAGGGGAGGACGGCTCATAATAATGTCTGGAAGGGAGTATTATGCCTGTGTTTGACATCATTCCATTCCAGCAATTATTATGAGCCATCCTCCCCTCAGCAGCCTCCACTGAAATCTATTGTGTCTCTAGTAACCCCAGGCGCAGCAGTTAGACAGATAGCTAAATTAGGCCACTATACAGTCAATGCTACACTGTTGGTAGAGTTTGTGGTGATTCTATCAAATGTATCCCATTGGAAATGTAAAGAGAATGTCCTATGTGTTCTGCCTGCCTAAACCAGTAACTAAATCGTTTTGGAGGACAAGCAACAAGCTATGTATTATTCTGCTGTCCTCAAGCGGCAGGACTGTCACTTTCAAAGGCACAGGATTGACCATTTAAACAATGTAACATTGTTTACACAAGCAATGCCGAGCTAGCAGTACAGACCTGTCTACATTGTTAGTGAACAAGTTAAAGGCAGTCTAGAAACCCCTGGAATAGTTTCATTTACATGTGTTTTGCTGAGTATTATCCCTCTTTGAGTTTGGAAATGTGCTATGCAGCACAAGTGAAATAACATAGATTTTTGTACTATCTGGGGGTCAAAGCTCGACATAGACATTTCATTTAACATTTTAGTAGAAACTCTTATCCATATCGACTTACAGGAGCAATTAGGGTTAAGTGATTTGCTCAAGGGCACATCCAACAGACTTTTCACCTAGTCGGCTCAGGATTTGAGCCAGTGACATTTCAGTTACTAGCCCAACACTCTTTACCACTAGGCTGCCTGCCACTAAGCTAGACTAGACTAGCAAGGTGAATGTTTGAATGTCGTCATTTCAATCCATAAATAATTGAAAACCATCTGTCTTAGGCCTAATTCAACAACCACAAATGTGGTTTTCTACTCAAAAAATATGAATGTTAGTTTATTCCTCTAATTGCCTCGTATCCACATTTAACTCCACACCGCACACAATTTTGTTCTACATTTCAAACCCTTCACAACAAAATGTAATTTTATGGAACGGAACACCTTGTGCAGTGTAATAACAGTGTGGTGGATTCTATCCTCTTTTTAACACAAAGTCAAAGTCACTTAACAAAGAAAGGCCTATGATCAGGTTCAACCATAAACACCAACTTGTAGAAGACAGTTGTCAGAAGTCTACTTTTAGCATTGAATATGAGGACCTTACCGGGTCATAAGCTTGGGCTGCAGTTGTGTGGATGCTGCTGTGGCTGCTTTGTTAAGTCGTTGGGAGTGAATGTTATAGCTGCGTCAGAGGCTGTGAATTGGCTGTTGCACACTGTCGGCCTGTCACTTATCAGTACTTTAATATAGGGGGAACGGGTGGGGCTGGGGTGGGTAAGGGTGCAGTGGGTGGGGGGGTGTCGCTACATTGTTTCCCCCTCTGTTCAGATAACATACAGATCTCCCTCTGGCTATCAGCCAGCCAGGCAGCCAGGGTTAGGCCCTGAGAGTAACCATCTGGTGGTCAGTCCACTCCACTCGTCTGTCCTCTCTGTCTCATTGTCCTTCTATAATGGGAAGACAACCTGAGATGGTCAAAGTTGCAATGCATTCAATGTAGCATCTAGCAAACTGCTTAGGAGCATGTCATCTTTCTGAATTTGGGAAGGTCAAGGAGTCTCGTGAACAATGCATTAAATTCATTCAAAATTATGTCAGTGGCTGTAGGCCAGTGTCACCTGTCAGAGCGTTAGTTTACACTGCAGGGGTCATCTTTCAAATGGATGGATGTACAGTACCAGCTAGGGGTACTTGCATTAGGTTAGTTGTATATGACACATCAGATGGCTAGAGTTTGGCCATCACTACTGATTCATAGGTTGTCATGTCAGTCCGCTGGGACCTAGGAGTAAAAATGTAGTGTAAAATATATCTTTGAAACATGGCCAGAAAGTTTGGTTTTCCACACAATAATAAATAATCTTTGTTTTGTTGTGTTGTGTACTTTTGTTTCCAACAGGAGAGCTCCATTCTATTTGAGTTTTAAGTTATTTGAAAGCACAAAAACAGGAATATATATCTTCTAGGCCTAATCTTTCTCTCTCCCTCCCTCCCTCCCTTACAAGCAGGCATGGCCAGAGGCCCTGTGATGCCGTGGTGCTCCTGGTAGAGCAGGCCACGCCAACCTGCACTACGTACTCAACAGCATCCTCAACCTCCTGCTCTCCACCAGGTACTACACACACACACACACACACACACACACACACACACACACACACACACACACAGACACACACAGACACACACACACACTGTCAAAACACATAATTATTCAAATGTTGTTCTCCTGCTACGACAGCCTCCCTGCCCCACCCTGTAGAGGTCTTAACATATCTTATCCATACTGTCAGACGTGTCCCTCCTCTATCTCTCTTTGGTTCAACACTGATAAGGACATCCTGCTACACAGCATTGTCACGTCATACTGTAGAGCAGCTGATCACGTTATACTGAAAGTCATTATGAAACTCAACCTAGCTCTCCTATAAGCCTTATTGAGACATCACTCAATCATATAAATCATGCTATATTATTCACTATAGGAAGAAAAGAAAATACAGTGCACTCCACGTGTATAGGCCTAGTGGTCATATCCGTGTAGAATCATCGCTATGGTTACTATGATTCACTGTATGACACTGATGCATATGTTGTTGTTTATTTTATTTGTATTCTTTTTTTTACACCACTTTCATTAAGGTCTGTCACCATGTCAACACATTTAACGATGGTCATTTACTTGAGTCTGGGCACCTTGCCCTGTTCTCTTTACATTGTTCGGACACACCATGGGCATTCTCGCTGTAAACAAGGTGATGACAGTCATTTCACTGAGGAAGGGACACGCTGTCCTTGCTACTCCCCAGGCTGCTGCTGCTGACTATTGATCTTGCTTAGGTAATGGCCTTCACAGCAGGAAATGGAACGTCAATCAGCTTGTGACCTTTCCAGCCTCGGATATTATGGCATGTGCCGTCTAACATCATTGTGTAAATGTACAGTGTTCTTCTATTACTGAGTCAGTCATGAAGCGTGCGTTGAGACTGAGAGGGACTGGTTGGTATTTAACATCCCAGATGAAGAGGGATGTGTCTGAGTGTTTGTCAGACTGACTCAGACTGTCAGTCCTCAATGTAAAATAGTTTATTTTTGGGTCAAATTAAAACGTAACAGAGATGCAGTGTTTGTATAGTGCTCTGTGGGCCAGTGTTTAAATGTTTTTCAAAATGAAGATTGGAGCTGTTTCTTCCCCATGTGCTCTCACTCACCAATATCATGAAGGTCCTCGACACAGTATACTGTAAGTAAGTGGTTTCCAACCTTTTTCAGTTACTGTTCCACTAACTGAATTTATCTCTGCCCAGAGAACGCCTGAA